>NC_091691.1:80158409-80471931 GCF_041296265.1 Equus caballus
GGAAGACTGTCACAGATATTAGGTCAGGAACAATCTTCCTCAAGCAAAAAGAGGAAGATTGGTAATGCATATTAGCTCAGGGCCAATCTTCCTCACGAAAAGAAATACTAAAATAAAATAATAAGTAAATAAATAGCTGATATAGGAAATAGCACAGAGTGGGGCTTAGAAAGTATTTGTTGAATTACATTGAATCCTTTCAACAACATTTCTCTCCACAAATCCAAATTGGCTAATAGTTTTGAAAACAACCTTTAAAAACAACAAAAAAGCATAATGAATAGACCAAAGCTCCCTTCATTTCTTTCAAGATTTAAAACATTGGGAAGCCTGATTCAATAGGGATCGCCCATTGAAAAAACATGGCAGCCCATCACATTCAATTATTGCTACATCTTCACTGTCAAGTAATTAATAAGCCAAGCTCCCAGAGACAGTGGTCATACGTCAAATAGACGTGACATGCTCTCCTACACCTCCCACAGAAACAGGTAATGCAGCATGTTAGCACTGAAAATAGGATATTAAAATCCATTTAGATTCTCATATCACTAGATGAGGAAAATAAATCTGGCCACTAATGCTTGGCTATGATTTTCTTAAAATGATGCTGATCCTGCTAAGTCTCATACTTCTGCAGTTAAAGCTTACAAATGTTCACACCATAAAGTGAGCCTTAGAGACTCAAAGATTCTATTGGTCTTAGAATTTGAAAATAATGGCCTCTTTGCTCACTGAGTGACCCATAAAGCCCAAATAAAGGCAAATCCCCTTATATACTAACGTGGAGGGCTCCTACCCTTGCTTTGGGTTATTGATATTATCCCTCTACCTTTTTTCGTCAAGTTGAAAAAAGAATAACAGTTCCCAGAAACAGCTGGGTTCCCAACTCAATCTAAAAATCCTCATTTAAATGTAGCCTCATTCATTAATTTTGAAATTAAGTTATATCAGCTCTTGCCATCTCGATGTTAAAGTCCTCAAATATACATGAAAAAGTGATTATCTTATTCTTCTGCAGTGTTTAAAAATTAATCATGGTGAAAGCCCAATTTTCAACTGGCCACATCATAGAATTAGAGACAGCGAATTGTATAGATTTTAAGTTCAGGCATTGTTAGTAATTTTAGCCCCCTTTGAACTTATAACCAACGTTCACATTCTGTCAATATCATTATATTAAAATTCTTGCATTATAAAGCTAATTTTACAGAGCAATTTCTCATTGCGAGTCATACTCTGTATTGGGTAATATCTTCATGTTAAGCATTAAGACAAAGAGCCTCTTCTAGCTGAATTCTCATTGAGAAATTGAATTTTGTTTAAAATATGAATTTCAATCTCTGGAACACTGAGATGAGCTTCTGTATTGTGTGTTTTGAATTTAGCTTAATTTTTATATTGTGCTTCTGATTTTTTGATGAGAATCATTGTTTTAGGTCATCTTCTGTTAGACAATTAAGGAATAATTAGCATATATCTAAAATACAAACTAAATTGTCTTTATACCTATTGACTTTCGGGGAGGTGTCAAGAAAACCAGCCTTGTTGTGCAAATGGAGTGAGTTCTTATGGAGTTTACAGTGGTCATTTTACACGTGATCTAATGGTTGCACTCCCATGGGATCAGGACTGTAAGACGAGCAGACTGTAAGTTTGATTTTCTCCTCCTGAAGTTAGGGAAGATGTCTTATTTTATTTCCTATCCAGCACAGTTTCTGATGCATATTGAGCACTTGATGAGAAAGAAGGAAGGAAGAAAGGATGGAAGTGAGACCGAGTTAGCATGAGAGACTCCATGTCTAAAATCCCCACCCCTAACCCCCATCTTATTCTCACAGTATACTTTGGAGAAACCCTTAGAAGTGCATGTAGGCAAGCTAATCAGTAACTAGTCAGTAATCAGTAGAAAGAATGACTTGTTAGAAGATTTAAGTCCTCTGCCCAAACTGTTCCTTCTTTCCCTTATAAGAAGATAGCTAACATTTCCTTAGATTCCTAAGGAATGTCTCATTCAGCAGATCTGAAACTTTTGTCTACAGAGAGGCATCCAATGGGCTGAGGTCATCCAACACCTGGCACCCCTGAGCTCCTTCTCCAACCCCGTTTGCCTTATATAAGTCATTTCCAAATCAGTTCCCCTTTAAGATGGTTTTTGGGGGGATGATAGTTCACCATCTTTTGATCAGCTAGCTTATCACTTAAAGTTTTCTCTCTCCACCGCCTTGCCTCTTGACAGATTGGCTTTCATCTCATGGCAAGCAGATGGAGCCCTTTCTTGGTATCAGAAGGAAAGAAAGAAGGAAAAGAGGAAGAGAGGAAGGAAGGGGAGGGAAGAGAAGGAAGGAAGGAGGGAAGAGATAATATGCAAAAGTGCTTTGAAAATTGTAAATGCCATGCATATATCTGTGCTCAATATCATCATTGTTTTCACTAGCACCCAGGAAAGTGGCTGATCTTATTACACAATTAGTTGTATTTAGCATGTCCTTCTCATGCTCCTGTCTCTTGCTCTCTCAGTAGGACTGAATTAACTGGCCCCTGTTAAGGCCTGACAATTCCTAAACCAAAACAAATCCATCTTCTTAAGCAAAAAGAACAATTGTTGCACACCTATGTCTAGTTGACAGGGGAATAAAGAGCTCTTCCATTCTAACAAAGAAAAAGTGGTCTCTGTTTTCTTTCAAATTTCACTCCTCACTTGGACTTGCAGATTCCCCCAAAGAAAGGAGGAACAGGCCAATAGGCCACTGAAATAAATGTCACAAAGAAAAAAACTACTCAAAATAAACTCCAGAGCCTTCTTTGTCTTCATACAAATTCATATTGCTTTTTTGATCCTCTTATAATGCGCTTTCCTGAATTTAGAAAGTATCTTTAAAATTACATTTAAAAAACAAGACCATTCTGTGAAAACCTGTCAAGATGTGTTGTATTTTTTTTAGTTATGATTGTCCAGTTTTATTAAAAATAATAACAAAGCAATAACACTGCTGACATGTACAAAGAAGATCAACACAAGAACTTGCAAGGAATGAACATATCCTGATAAAATGAGTGTGTGTGTGAAAGAGAGAGAAGAGAGAGTGCATGCGTGAAAGAGACAGAGAGCGAGAGAAATATCCCACACTGGCTAGATCATATCAGAAATATTACATTTAATTCTAGTTGCCATATTTTGAGAACAACAATGAAAACTGGAATATGTTCAAAGAAGAATGTAATAAATCTATGAGTGTTTGTACATGAAGACATTTGAGTGAAGTAGGTTTATTGAACCTGGATTCTAGAGAATTCTGTGGGAAAAGAAGGGTGTCTACTTTCTTTACATATCTGAAGATCTCTCCCATGAATATGAAGGAGGCACATTTTGCACGACACTGAAAACTAGGATAAAGGTACTCAACATAAAAACCTAAGTATCATGTGGGATATTCAGTTCTCAACCACTTGGAGGAGAAATTCAAGAGTGTGGTTTGGGAAGTATAATGTTGAGATGTCTAGTTGAAATCCAAGTGGAGAGATCAAGTAGATATTTGAGGTTGTGAAAAGAAGGCAGAGCTTGAGGCATAATTTTGGACAATATCTGAAATCTTAGGTTTGGATGAATTCACCTAGGAAATGAACTTAGTTAAGAAAAGTGGTCCATGGGCCGCCCCTTGGCAGACTGGTTAAGTTCGTGTGCTTTGCTTCAGTGGCCCAGGTTTTCGCAGGGTCGGATCCTGGGCGTGGACATGACACCACTCATCAGGCCATGCTGGGATGGTGTCCCACAGAGCATAACTAGAGGAACCTACAACTAGAATATACAACTATGTGCTGGGGGGCTTTGGGGAGAAGAAGCAGGAAAAAAAAAAGGAAGATTGGCAACAGATGTTAGCTCAGGTGCCAATCTCTGAAAAAGAAATAAGAAAGAAAGAAAAGTGGTCCGAGGATTCAGCCCTTCATTGTTCTAACATTTAGATGTCTGGAAGATAAGGATCAAGAAAAAGTGATAAAGAAGTGTCTTGGTTTGAGTTTCCCAGAAGTAGACCTTGAAGCAGGTATTTGAGTATAAATAGATTATTTTGGAAGTGACCTCAGAAAACTCTGGTGGCGGAATCAGAACAAGAAACAAGGAAGGGAAGGCAACCAATACAGGGTGCATTATCAACAAGTTTATCTTTGTGCACAACTGGAGAACTCTGTAAACCAATGTGGAATGCATGCCTCAAAGTCATCCCCCCAAAAAGAAAGGAAACTAGGGTATTTAGATGTCAACTGCCGTCTGCCTTTAGTTGGGAGCTGCTCCCAAGAGCTATTAATTCTTTGGTACTTTGAGCCTCCCATGCACGTGGGCCAAGTGAGTTCAGGCAGCAGAAAAAGCTCAAATGTTGACAGTTGAAAATCGGCTAGAGCACACTAAACTGATGGAGTACAGGCAGGCAGTATGGGCAGGGCAGCAGGCTCCATCACAGGATGGAAAGGTCAGAAAGATGGTGAAAAAACAAAGCGAGGGCACCATCCTGGAAGCCAAGTGAATTATGAATAATGCAAAATGGACCCTGTATTTTGTCTGATATTAGGGACATGCCCTCTAATTATCCTTTCAACATCAATATTCTACTATATTAACCAGTAGAAAGATAAGAAGTCATTGGCATTGAGTCCCCAAAGTAACATTCTCCTTCTTCCACCTTCTCTTCCACAGGATGAGCTCTGTACGGTAGGAGATAAGTGGCTTATAAAGACACATTGAATAATATGTTAATTAAAGGAGGAGCACCAACTGCGCAAACCTTCATTTATATTCATTTATAACCTTCATGGCGAAAAGAAAACTTCATTTTTAGAAGGCATTATGGAGGCGATTGTTTGTGCAAAAGATATTAGCTGAGCTGTCATCAAAAATGTTTACCACTGACTATGTTACGCATTTTATAGAATCATGAGAATATCCTGGTTGGTTTCTATATCCAGCTTCGACTTCATTAGAAGTCAATGACTTCCTAAATAAAATTATCCAATTTGAAAGTCCCAAAGTCCTATAAACTATATTCCCTTACTCATTTTGTACGTTTCTTTTTGAAATAGATTCTTCATTATTTGAAAAATAATTACGAGTATTCTTTTTAATTCTTAAGCGTGTACAAAACAACTGGAAGAAAAGATGTATCTGTAGGAAAGTAAGTAAGTAAATGAGATTTGTTCTTCAGCTCACCTTCATGTGAAAAGGTAAACTTTTGTGACTTTACCAAGAGGAAAAAGCACAGCAAGGGACTTTGCTGTGTCAATAGTGGCCTTTGGCATGACTAGGAGCAAGCTTATCCTCAAGCACTCTTTCTTAAGCAACTCATGAAAGATATTCAGCACCTGATCTCTGCTATTTTGTGCATAAAGGACATTACTTCAAAATAACCGTATACTGCTTGAGAAGGTGTTCGCTGAAACTTGGATTTGGACATTTATTTTGAAAATATTTATCAAGAAATATCATGTTGGCTGATGTTCTGTGGGATTAATAGTGCCTCTCTAGTTGTTTGCACTTAAGAACCGTTTAAAGGACCAAGGAGAGAAAGAAAATTGAAAAGCAAATTAAATGTCACAAGTGAAGGGCTGTCACCTCAGATTTAATAATGTCATTATTGAAAGTTAAATACCAGGTAATTATGAATATGAAGATGTGTGAGAAATCGACCGCGTAATTACAGAAACAGATAGCCAGCATTCCCAGAGCTAAGAATGTAACTTCGCCTACAGAACTTTCTAAACGGCTAGTACCATATATACAGCCTGTCCTCACCAGCCCATCAAATCAAGATAGTTAGAAAAAAAAAATCTAGGTAGTTAGAAGTTACTTGAGTTATGAGGATGGGATTTGGATTATTTTTACCCAAATGCAATCTGTTTGATATTTTTTCTTATGCTCGTTTGATTTTCGTCCTTTAAAGTGGATGTGATCCAGCGTGTGGGTGGTGTATATGCTTAGTTACCTTGCAAGATGGTTCCCTCTGCAGGCAAATGCTTTCTGATTATATGACGTTGAACATGGATAATAATTCTATCACGGATTTCATAAGGATCATTCAAGAATGCACAGCACACAGGCTCATCCCTCAACTTCACTCTTCCATCCCTGTTCTAGTATACATCACCGGAATGATGACATTCAGGACCATATTTCATCAGCTCACGTCTTTCTCCTGATGTATTGTGTTTCATACCATCGCTTTTAAAGTGACACAAAATTCCTAGTGAGTGAAAACTCATAAATAATATTACAATTAAAAATAAAAGATTACTTAGAAGGTAGCAAGTATATTTAGATGTGACTTTTAAATGGCAGATGCATGGCATTTTTCAAGTCTCAGAAACATCTATTATGTGAGCCACGAGGGACCTGAAGCAATGATGCTTTTTCATACTTTCTACGCTTTCTTGGGTTTTTCTCAGATACATACACATTCAGAGAGACAAATTTACATCCAGATTTTAGAGGGATTGGGGATGGCCATGGAAGTCTTCTCGACCTTTATATTTTGAGATCGTAAATACATCTCTTGGGTTATTAACCTTCTCAAGGTGTGGAAAATAGTCTATGTATTGATTTTCTTTTTTATTGTCCACTCCCATGCCTCTGCCTTCCTCACCTCTCTGGTCAGTCTGGGCAAGGGTAAATGGAAGTGTAAGAATGGTTCAGGGCGAAGTAGGGAGCAGCATTTGTCTGTCAGGCCAGCCCTAATGACCATATTGCAAGCCCTACTGAAAATGCCAAGCTAACATGGGATGACCATTTAAAAAGCTACAGGTACTTTTTGCTAGGGACTAGCAGACCAGGGAGTAGCTAACCCATGAAAACCAACCTAGAACCAAGGCAGCAAATAGTTCTTTTGTTCAAGTATTTAACAGACATGATTTATACATTTCTTTATGACAAAAATAGTTCATTTATGGACTTAAAAAAATTGCAAAGTATAAAAAGGAAAACTATAAAAAGAGAGCCTTCACCTCATCCTAAATCTCCAATTCCACTCCTCAGATATAACTGCTTTTAAGTTTCTTGTGTATTTGTTAGATTACTACTGTTCAAATTAAAATGCAGTGTAAGCCACACATACAATTTCAAGTGTTTAACAGCAGCATTAAAAAAATTGAAAGAAACAGATGAAATTAATTTCAACATTTCATTTAACCCAATATATCAAAACTGTTATTCAACATGTAATCAATATAATAACATATTAATGAGATATTTTACATTTTTTTTTACTGAGGCTTCTAAACCCAGCATGTATTTTACAATAGAGCATATCTCAGTTCAGACCACCACATTTCAAGGACTTAATAGTCAGATGTGGTTATTGGCTACTGTATGATATGATGCAGTTCTGGATGTCGTCTCCGCTTGATTATTATACATATGGGAACAAATTCTACACGTTGTTCTGTACCCTACTTTTTTCAACTATTACCAAGATTTCAGTATCAGTAAATGAAGATATGACTCAGTTTTTAACAGCTGCATTTTGGATGCTTTCCATATTTTACTATAATTATGCTTTAAAATACATCATTTCTCACACGTGTGAGTACACAGATTTGTGTGAATTTCTTGGCCTATGAGTATATACATTTAAAATGTTGATTTTTGGTGCCAAATTGCCTTCCAAAAGTGGAAGATTTATGTTCCATTCTTTATTTTCAATCTTTATAATCTCAGCCAATTGAATACCCTAAAAATGGCATTTTGTATCTCCTTGATGTCCAATGAAACGAGCATCTTTGCATTCCTTGTTGTATTTTTATTAGTATCTTCTGGACTTCAGGGGCACAGAATTGGAACCACTATAATCTGTCCTTCGTGGCACACTCTCATTCCCATGTGTGGATGACTTATTTAATTCGTTATTTAGTTATTTTCAATAATGTAAAAATCATCGTAACCCAAAACCAATGTTAAAATATTCACAAGGAATGACAAGTTACCACATGGTTCCCCCCATATCCCATCCTCCTGGGTCCCTCCTGCCATTATTCTGAATTCTGCATTCATCATCCCCTTGCCTATAATTTCCTTTTTAGGCTATTCATTGTAAATATTTATTGCATTTATGTTTGTAACTAAAAAACATGCATGTGTGTGTATATAATTTTAGCTATTTTAAACTTTATAAAAAAGGTGTCATGCATGTCAGGAGTTCCTTTTTAAATTAAGTTACATAGCTAAGACTCAAAAAATATTGTATTGCTAACATAAATCCATCTTGTCTATCACTATAGTTCATTAATATACTGTGATATTCCACTGTGGGCATATCCGCGATATATTCATCTATATTCTGATGGATGGCATTTGATTTATTTCTGTATTTGTGCTACTATAAACAGGGCTACTGTAAAATGCTTTAAAATGTCTCCTCTTGTACGCATGCAAGATTGTCTCTTGGGGATCCACCCAGGAATAGAATTGCTGGATCATAGGGTTTACAGATGTATAAATTTAGGAGAGAACGCCAACTTTTCACAAAATTGTTGCACAAATTTACACTCTCATTAGCAATGTGGCTCTGAGTCCACACCCTCTTCAACTTTGGCATTGTCAGACTATTTTTTTATGGGTGAAATGGATTCTAAATGATATCTTAAGATATTCCATAATTTTATCAGCCATTTAAAAATTCTCTTTTGTACATTGGCTGTTCAAATTACTTGCCCGTTTCTTCTTTGGGGTTGTTTGGAAAAGTTCAGAGAAAAGGAACAACATATGCAAATGTCCTGAGGCAGGAAGGAGTGTGGAGTATTTGAGGGACAGAGAGAAGGACAGTGTGATTTTTAATAGAAAAGTGGTATAAATTGAGTATAAGCTTTTAAAGGAATTTTTTTAAATGGGAAATGGGAGTAGGAAGTGTATTTTTAAAATCATCCTGGATTTTATGTGGAGAATTGCTGGGGAAAAGAGGTAAACACCAGAATACCAGCCAGCAAGCTGTTGGAGTAGTACATGTGATAGTAAAGAATATCTTCTTTCACATTGGTGGCACTGGAGATAAACAGAAGGTGGATTTGAGATAATTTGGAGGTAGAATCTCACCAGTCTCCATGCCTTACATTCTATATTCCAGGTGTAAGAAACTCTTAGTGTTGCCCAACAGAACGTGCTGGTTCACACATGCCACAATGACCATACTGCTCCAGGGTTACTTTCCACCACAAGTGAAATAATGAGCATCATCTTTCATGCCCCCACTATGTCTCAAGGGTATTTTCATAATAGTACCTAATCTACATAAATATGCAGATGTTTATACATATTTTTCCCCCTTCTTATTTGTAGGTTTCTTAAAGCTGGGTCTGTGTTTCTTACATTTTATTACTTCTCCCAGCTCTGGCAATATGCCTGGCATATACCATGAACAATGACTTATAGTTTGCTTACAATATTAATCTTCTTTTTTCCTGTCTAATAAAACGAAACCCTTAAGAGAACCCCAAGAAATTCCTTCTCTAGTCTCCCAGGTCATGGAGATATGGAGAACCTTCTCATACTTCCTGCTACATCTCCCTCTGCTATACATTTTCCTGAAATGTGGAGCTGGAAGTACCATGTTTCAAAAGGCACCATGTCAATATCAATCTCTGATGCAGTGGATGATGCTCGATGGAGGAGTATCCTGGGATCTTCTCTCCAACTTCAACACTCCACAAAATCCAGAATCCACCATCAGAGAATCCCAAAGGACTTTGATGCCACTTTGCCTAGAAGGAAGGGCCATAGAGGAGTGATAGCAGCCCTGCCTCAGGTTCTTGGCTCTTCAAGTCAGTAGCCCCACCCTTCTACCAGACACCATCCTTCCTAAAAGTGAAGCACGACCCCCTGCAGTGTCTGTGGCTATCACCTAAGACCGTCCTTTTACTTCCCTTATTCTCAGCCCAGACCCCATCCTCCTCTGGCTTTTATTCTTAGTCTTTACAGAGAATCTCCCATGTTCAGACACTGCCCTTTCTTGACAAACTGAGACTTGATTTTACCCTGAGTTCTTCATGCTCTTGACTGTCTTGGGCTGAAACTCTCATTTTAACTTCATTCTTAGAAAACCTAAATCCTAATATTAGACACCCCTGGATTTAGCATTGGCAAAATGTATCTTCTTCTAAAGATACCATCCTCGTGACAATATGATCCAGAGAGATATTCAAGATAGACTGGGGTTGCAGAGAGAGGATATAGGAAATCCAGCTCTAGTCCTCAGCTCCTGCTCTCCTCTCAGAGCTCACGGAATAAAGGCGAATCATCTAACTAACTTATTATCCCATTCTGTGACCAAGAGTAGTTTGGATCTGCCTTTTTTCTCTAGAATGTAACTAAATTGGAATAATACAAAACTCATTTAGTGGGTGTTTGTGTCTCACCGTGAAGGAAAAGCTAGTAAGAGGTTAACTATAAACATTTGACTGCTCAAAATATTATGAATATGTGGTTAGAAGTATTTCCCTTTGCCCATGGACATAACTTGAAACACAGTCAAGAGGATTGATGAGCCTGTAGTGATGACAAGGGGACCGAGCTGAAACTGTCGCTGTGAATGTCATTAAGGAGATTAAGTGCATGTGAATGCAGTTCCACCAGGCAGCAGAGAGGTTCTCCTACGTAATTCACTGCCAGATCAGGCAGCTTAGCCATCATTACCCCAATGCAACAACAAGAATCAATATGGAAGTGGCAGATTCTGAGGACATCATCCCTACAGAACAAAACTGAAGGAGAGAGAGGACCAAAGGTCAGACCTAGCCGACAAGAATAACTTTCCAAACCTCTTTTGTGGTTTTCAAATAACCGTGAGATATGTAAGATACAAACTGTTGTCTTTACTTGGAATATGAGGAGTGTACGGACCAGAGAGGCTGAATGTAACAGAACTGAAGACTCTTGAGCAAGAAATCAGAATATTTGAAACTGAGATTTCAGAGATGCTATGCTGAAGCTACCTCAGACATTTACCATAGACAGACGAGAAAAGGAGTGCGGATCCTTCGCCATAAATATCTCCCTAACTGTATTCAGCACGCTTTCCTCGTTCCAAAGAGAGTCTGTAATTTCCTGCTCATGGAGGTAGTTTCCCTCTAAGATACGATGTTGTATATGGGTCTTACTTGCTCTGGGACAGCTCGGAGGAAGTTTTTATAGCTGTACTGTCCAATATGGTGGCCCCCAGTCACATGTGGCTATTGAGCACTTGAAATGTGGATAGTCCAAATTGAAGAGTGCTTTAAGTATAAAGTGCACATCGGATTTCAAAGACTCACCATGAGAAATAGATTGTGAAACATCTTATTAATATTCCAAATTGATTACATGTTAGAATATTAATATTTTAGACATATCAAGTCAAATAAAACATTATTAAAATTAACTTTACCTGTTTATTTTTTTTAATGTGACTACAAGTAAACTTAAGATTACATGTGTGGCTCACATTATGTTTCTATTGGACAGAATTGCTCTGTAGGATTCTTGAGGTGGGTGGAACTACGAGGTTTGTATAAACCAAGAAGGAAGGGAATTATAGAGATGTGATTGTTGATCTGGTCTGCACAACCAGATAAAAGCTGAGGAACAGAACTGGTTGCATAATGCTACTCCCAGTGTGATCTACAGGATGACACGAGCCTTCAAACTGTCACTGGTCCATGACAGGTACAGAAATGAGGGTGCATCTTTAGAATCTTCTATACAATTTGACAGAGTAATTCTACAGCTGCTGAATTTAATATCGTTTTTAATGGGCTTGTGTTTTATATGTCTTTACGTTCTTTTACTTCATTTTTATTAATTTCTTGTAAATAGTTTTATAAAATTATTAGTCTGAGATATTGGAAATATGATCTCAATCACAGTTTGAAAAGCATGAGACGTGCAATTTTGGTGATCCTAATGTTTAGTTTTTACATCCACGGGAACAGAGATTTGTGGGTTTCACATAAACTTACTGAAAGCCAGTGTTTAATGGAGAATAAAAGTGTTCCATTTTCTTGTGCCTACTTAAAGTGTAAATCTGTATAAATCTCTTTAAATGCATAGCCACTTTAAATATAAAACAAAAGAATAGGCTGGCCTGTTAACTCTGTAGAAATGTTCCATTTTTTGCAAAATGTAGAAATTGGGAACATTTATATCTAGCCAGCTTCAAAATTACATAATTTGGGAAAGTCCAAGTTTATCTGAGGAGCTGGATAGCAGTCTCCAGTATAGTGGGTGCCAGCCTGGCCCTCACTACCCGAAATCACATTAAACTGGATGTGTGACATATCCAATTTTTTTCCTGGAAATGTGAAGGAAAAAAACAATAAATGTCATTTGATAATAACGAGAAGAAAGGACATGAGGGTCACGTGTAACCCAGTTTGGCAGTTCATTAGCAAATAACTGTCTACTCTGACAAAGTGTGAAAACAAAAAAAATCCTGCTTAGAAGAGTTGAAGATTTCTCCACCTCCCGCCGAAAAGAAGGAACACGTTCCACTCAGGCATGTCAACTAGAATCCCTGCCTAAATGCACCAGAAAGGCAGGCGATCCTCGCCGTACCAATTCAGTAGCAGCATCCTCAGTGATACCTCTTGAAGACCACCAGGGCGTTTTAATCCTTGATTTCATATGTTGCTCCCACATACAGAGTCCAAGATAAAGACACAGACACACAAAATAATTGAAAATTTTTGTTTTTTTTCTTTTCTTCTTATTTTTTTGGTGAGGCAGATTGGCCCTGAGCTAATATCTGTGCCACTCTTCCTCTATTTTGTATATGGGACACAGCCAAAGCATGACTTGAAGAGCCATGTGTAGGTCCACGCCTGGGATCTAAACCCGTGAACGCTGGGCCACCAAAGAGGAGCACACAAACTTAACCACTATGCCACCAGGCCAGTCTCAAGAATTTTTTAAGATAGGATTCTTTTCCTCATATCGAACATCCTCAGATTTAGCAATTCACATAGCTTGCTTCCTACAAATTCTAGAGAAGAAGCCACAAATAGCTCCTTGATAATTTCTTCTTTCTCAGGTATTTTAACGGCCCTTTATATTAGGTCTCATAACCCTTAACCTGCTTTCCTTCCGTTCCATTGACATTTAATTTGCTGTGGGAAGTAAGACAATCAGGGTCTAGAGAGGGTTGGGAAAAATAGGGAAAGATACTAAACAAAAATGAGAGCAGCGTGCCCTAGACGTCAGCTTTTGGAGGACAGGTGCTCGGCCTTGCTCACAGCACCTAGAATAACCCTTGGCAATTAGGAAACAATCAATATTGTGCCTGACTCTAGGTGGACAAACGTTAATTAAGTGTCTACTGTACGCCAACACTGATTGAGCACTTTGTTCTCCACGTAATCCTGTAAAGTAGGGGGTTTGTGAAGAGAAGACTGAAACTAAGAGAGGTCAGATGACAAATTCAAGTCACTACCCTCCCCTCTACACTTACACACTCTCCCACCACAGAAAAGAGCACAGATGCACTCACTGAGCCATCTGTTTCCTAAGCATTCCTTTACCACTTCCCCTCTGGCTCCACCTGGAGGTGAGTGGGTAAAGCTCTGCTCTGAAAATGAATGAAGGTCTCTTAGGTTGCTCAGCATGGTTTGTCCATTTGGGGTCATGCTGAGTTGAGGTGCTCAGATATCATGTAGGTAGAGACATCCAGTGAGCTATTGGATGTACAATTCTCAAGTTGGTAGGAGATGTCTGTACTGGAGATAATGATTTCAAGGTATAGGTATAAGACAAAACCACAAGAATGTCAAATTACTTAAGGAGAATAAGTAGATGAGAATATATTGGTAGGTTTATAATAGAACCCTGAAGAATGCCAACACTTAGAGAATGAGTAGTGGAATAGAAACTAACAGAAAAGACAGAGACATAACAGTAAAAACTGAACAAGAAGAACCTCAATACAAAGTCAAGGGAGAATGAAAATTGATAAGAAGGCAATGGTCATCAAGTGAGAGAATGAGTAGTGTATCCATGGAATTTGGAAACAAGAAGGACATGAATGACGCAGAAGGAATAATGTCAATGCAGCGGAGGAGGCTGACACTAGATTGTAGTAATGGGTGAGGAGTAAACGAAGAGAGTTAAGTACAGAATACTCTTTCCAGGACTTTGAAAAAGATTAAATGAGGTGATTTTTCAGTAGAGCGTTTGACAACTAATGGGACCTATTGTAACGTAATGACTTCACATCACATAGAGGTATAAAGCGTGTTGTCAGATCCTTTCCTGGGAACTTATTTGCGTGGATGAGAGGAGAAGATAGCTGTTGATTCCCTGTTCCACCCTCACTACCTCTGTTTGGGTACACCCACCCGTCCAGACACCCGGAAGGGGAAGTGGGAACAACCTGAACAGCAGGCTTAGTGCAGGTTAGACGCTTGGCCTAAGAAAAAAAGGTGGGGGTCCAAACTGTCCCACAGCAGTGATTCGCTTTAGAAACTTCACTCTGGGTCCCTACCCTACGAGAAAAAAGATTTAATACATTTACTTTGAAACCAATGTATTAATTGTTAAGACCCTTGACTTGCAACCAGCCCAATGTATTACCTTTAGAGCATTTTTTGTATATGATAGCTGACTTCAAAGCCACCCAATTATCATGATTATTTGTCTAAAACCCTTGACAGTTATGCAATTGTATTATTATTATTATCATTATCTGTGTATCCCTGACATTTCAGAGATCCCTCTCATTTTCTCCTGAGTGCTGAGGACCTTACAAAAATGCCAAGCCTTTTTCCTATCACTCTATCTGACTTAACCAATCCTACTTCTTCCACCACTGTAATCAAGGGTGGGGCGGGGGAGTCGGCAAAGAAACCCAGCTGACCAAAGTTATTTGTCAGAAATTCTGATCTTCAGGTCGGAAAATATCTTCCAGTACAGGTGGTTATCACCTTTCCCATGACACCTAGTTAATCACATTGAAGTAGATGACTAATCAGGTACGAGTGACCATGACTTATGGACAGGGACATTAGGATTCCCATTCCATAGGCTCCACACCCTCACAATCATTTTTAGTTTGGGGAATAGAAAATGAAGCAGAGATCTTCTTCTTTTTCTGTCTTTTCTGTGGAAATACCCAGCTGCTGTTTTGCTCCTGCTATCAGAACAGGTGTGGAAGACAACTCTCAGAGGTGATTTACCGGGGCTCTCTAGCATTCTGTTTATTTCTCTATGACCAAAATCTGCAGAGACCCGTTTGTCCTAGTCTCTGTGCACTGATTCAAACCAATTTATTCTGATGATCAGAAAGTTAGCTTTCACTGGTCTAAAGTTCCTTCCACATAGCAATGCTGGCAGGCATGCAACTATATTACATTGTCTGTGATTAAACCAGTGAGAGAAACCAGATGTGCAGTAACTCAAAGGTGATGTCAGGTAAGCAGGCTTAATTTAACCCTTTTGTACCTATACAAATTATTTAGTTCATGAACCACCCCCAACCTCCCTAGACCATTTCCAAAGGTGGAGCTAATTAGACCACATGTTTCTCTGTCTCTAATTACAATATGTTTAATGAGCATGTAGGAGTTTTTTTCCCATTAAATTGTCATTATCTCAAGATTGGGAATCTATTGCCAGGGCAATCAGAATGGGAAAATACACAGTTCAACGTTTATAAAAATCCTAACTTAGCTTGAATTTAACTGGGTTCTTGGCTCCCATCACTAAAAAATAAAAAAAAAAAAAAAAAGGTAATTTCCCCCTCTTGTCTGTCTCTCCAAACGTGTATTAGTGATTTTTATATGTTCCCCTAAATTTATTGACCTCAATATTTCTACTCACCAATCTTGATATTGCTGCTTTTTCCTAAACTGTAAATTCCTCTCTTGGATTCTCATTCTGATCAACACAGCCTCCCAAGAAAAGGGACACTGCAAAAGTAGGAAAAGGGACACAGAAAGAGTCTGTTCCACTCACTACCACTTGAAATTCTAACTGTATCCAAGGTCCGGCTCAAGTTACACTTCCTCTATGAATTTCCTTTATGAGCCTTCCTGACCTCTTCCTCTTCTGAGCATCCAATCTCTTCATGCTATGAATCTCATTGGGCATTTGCCCATGATCTTTGTAGTGTTAATTTATTATTTTGTGTACATTGATTGCTCTAACATGAATTCCTTTGACAACCATTTACTAAGCAATAACAGTGTTCTAGACATCGAACTATATGGTAAAGTTACAAAAGTGAATATGGAAAAAAAACTTACCTTCAAGAAGTTCTCTGTGCAGTTGAAGTATTGATTTGCACAGTGCTTTCACTCCCCAGGACACAAATGCTAAATTATGAAAATGACAATGACATCAACAGGATCAAATAATATCTAGACTTGTCAACTGGCAAGATATTCAGATAATTCTTCATAAATTGTCAGTCCTTCATGATCAACTTCGCTGAAGAATTCAAAGCAATGACTTCAAAGTCCTCCTCTTCAAATTCTGGTGATTTCTTTTTGCCTTGGTGTGCTGACCAACCTCGCTTATCTCTGCAAAACTGTCTTAACAAATAAACATCTTGATCTTTCCCTGGAGCAGCTCAAAAAAAGAAATACCCTCCATTCTTCTCTCACCTCTTTCACATCATTCCAAGAGTTATTTCCAGCCCCCTTGGTGTCAGTGAGGAAGTTAAATGATATCCTAGAAAAACTGATCAATTCCAAGTACTTCTTGAAGGGCTGATCCAATAAAGAATTAAGGAAACATCCCTCCATGATCCAAGATATGTATCATAAAATATTGCTAGATTCAGACAAATATAGCTGATTGTGCCCTGTTAGTACTTTTTATTTATGATTAACAAAAGGATTGAAAACTATGGGGATAATTTGGTTATTTACTTAAGATTCAAAAAAATATTTGAGTGCAAACAGATTTTAGCCCATTGTTCCAGGTATTGTGAAGCAGGAAAGGCCCTGTTGTAAATTGTCATGTTCCTTTGGGATTATGAGAGCTCTATTTCTGACATCCATAGATATTCCATCAACATTAGATAGAAATTAATACGATAACTTTCTTATTTTTCGTTATTGCCCAAATCACAGAGATAATCTGAACTCAAAAAGCTCTGCCTGATTCTAGGTAGTAAACGATTAGTGAGTAACACCCTGAACTACTCTTACAGGGAAATGTTTAACATCACGTGTCACTGCCTCATTCATGCTGCTCACTATAGTCTCAATTTTAACCTTGTATCCCAATTAAAAAGGCACCCTTCTCTCTAAACAGCGGGAAGGGTATGGCATTACTCCCACACAAACATTGCCAAGAATGCCATCCATAAAGAAGAGTGCACCCCACAGAATAGCACAGGTCAGTGCTCCAGATATTGCTAGTAGTAGATGTCTAGACAGAATTTACTTTACCTAAACACTGCAGTTCATTCAATATTCTGGAAACCTAAAGAGGCAAAAGCATGCTATCCATGCAGCTCAGAGCATCATGCTAACTGAGATCATTTCTGTGTAGGTCTCATGCATATTAATTCTACCTGCATCGTGTGAGCCAATGGTGAGAGTGCAGAAGATACTCTTGACCTAGTGTGACTTTCTGTGACTAATAGCCTCAGTCATTGCTGTCCCATGGAAGCATATAGAAAAATCTAGATTCTACCCTGTGTTCACTAGCACTGGCTCTAGTAGAAATTGTTCCCATAATTCCATTTCTGCCTCATTTTAACCACTTTGGAAGCCGTGCTTATATTTCTCACATCGCCCCCATATTCTTTCCCCTACACTTCCTAAAATCTGCTCTCTGACCCTTTGCTCTCTGAGAGAGAAAAATATGAAGAATATCTTTGCATGATCCTTCCTGAGGATACTTGTGTCAACAGCTGAAGTGAAATTTCATCTAGCAGCCAGAAGGTAGGAGGGTCTTGCAGAAAGAGAACTAAATCAGGGCTCTCCTGAGAAGACCATGAAATCAGGTCATGCACACAACGGCCAAACCCGCTTGTGAAATGACTGGCCTGGAGTTTGGAATAAGGTTCTAGGAAAATTATAGCTCTGACTGACCCTGTTTCTTCCACATGATTGGTGCTCATTAAATGTTGTATAGCTTTGACACCCTAAAATTTCACCATTGTTTAAAGATTGAGGCTGTTAAGAAATCAGCAATCAGTGCTGGTTAAAAGAGAGGAAAAATTTGCCAAACAGTTATATAAAGAAAAACAGTCAAGCCTGAGCTATGTCTGCTTAAAGGTCAAATTAAGCATATCCATACTGCTTCTGATTAAGGGGACAAGTAAATACAAGCCCCCGCCTTCCTTTGCTTAAAGGAGATTTCACCATGATGAGCAGTGTCATTTATGAGGCTACTTTCAGACAAATCCACTCAAATTTGCCTAACTACGGGATGCGCTCTGTCCAGAAGTTTCCTCAGCACAGCCCAATGAAGAAAAGCATCAGTAATTGGTCACAATGTGTCAGATACGTAGTCTTTCAAGAAGAGAAGTCTCTGCAAATGCCATTTCGCACAACGATGGATTTGTTACTAAAAATTCGTGATAAAATACCAAGGAAATGTGAAGCCAACAGGTATCAAAGAAAACAGTGCAGTCTGCTCAATGCATGTGTCCCCTTGTTCAATTAGTGAGGGTTTATGGGATTTAGAATGAAGTTACTGATGCCAAGATGAGGTTTTAGTACTCCTGCCATAGGCACAAGTATTAGAGATAGAAAGAGAAAGAGAACTTACGTGAGGGGCACAGAGAGAGTGCTAAACCAAATCCTGAGCTACCTACACTTGCCCTTCTGCTGTTCCCCTCTCACTCAGGGTGATGGTTTGTGTACCTAAGAAATGATAACACACCCAGACAAGGCAGGATTTGGAATGTAGCAGGACCGGGCTGAAAGAGCTTCATAGCGGGCAAGAAAAGATAAGATGGGAGAGATAGAAAGTTCAGGAGCAATACTCAGGGAATTGTAAAACAAGAATAGACAATAAAGTAAAAGGGAAATTATGTCCTTTTATACCCCATATTCATTTGTACAATCTTCTGTTAGCCATCTGAAGCCAGAAAACAGTTATAAATGAATCTTTCTCAGTTCCAGTGATTCATGGACATAAAAGTGATACAGTGCTTTTCATCCCAGGGACCACAATATCGTTAGAGGCCTTTTAATGCCATCAAGTCTGATAACAAACTTTCAGATAAGCCCCTTAAAGAATTTAGCCACATGTCAGTAGACTGTCATTAAGTATGTAGTGATATCCTCTCCTAGCCAGACATCCAGGTGCTAGGTGCCAGGGGAACGTCAATGAAGGAAACAGACATTACGTCGCCCTCGTGGGAAATTCAGCCCAGTGAGTCAGCAGTGAGGGGTAGACAATGAACAAATAACTAGCCCTGTAGGGCCAAGTCTGCCTTTATGGTGCTAAAACTGAAAGCAGAGTGCTCACCTGCAGTCAGGCACGGATCACTCCTACCCACTCTCTATAGGTGGGTCAGTGACGTCATCTCCAAATGGAAAGGGCCTCACTGTCTGTGTCTCTGGTCATAGCTCCAGGGAAGCCATTCAAATTGCTGGAAAGTTCAGACTAGGGGACTTTTATTTCTGTTTATTTTCCAATCCAAGTCATTGCACCAGTCCTTCGAATGCCTCCAGGTGACTGAGTCACGAACACTCTTGTCACTGGTACTTGACATTAACTAGATTGATTGTGCCAGAATAGAAATCAGCTGCATGATAAGTGGTGATGACTTCCCTGAACTGGAGGGAGCAGGGATCTTTCTGCCTTCTGTCAAAACTTTCAAAGTTGGTAGGAGCAGAGGATTAAATTAATATCTTTTAATGAAGTGAGATATCATTTTCTTTTTCACTAGCATCAACATTTAATGACCCGCTTTAACCAGCATTTTCCAATAGCACATTCTAACTGAACCAAACTGTAATTGAAATTAGACCTCATGTTTAATTAGAATTATTCTGACAGCTCAAAATGTATCCACAGGCATTATCATTCTTTACATCAATTTATTATTTATATTCTTATCTTGACAATTATAAACTTCTTATAGTATTTAGTAAGCATCTGCTTTGAGTTCACACTGAGAAACAACTTAAAATAGAATGTCTGATCTTAAGGATTTTATCATATATTGAGAGAGAGCAAGTAATTACATATGAAATAATTTGTAAATAAGCAAGTCATATTGTATATGAAACAGTACTAATTCACAAATAGTAAAATTGCAGTTAGAAGCAATTAGAGAATAGGGTAGTAATTCATAACATTTCATAAGCTTCTAAATACATGGTAGAATGAAATTAAGAGGACAACGATCAAGCAGGTTAATATCACATTGAAAAAGGAAACGCTTCCCCACTGGAGATGAAACAATTATGAAAATTTGGATTACGTGTGTGTGGCCTGGTTCAAAACTACCAATAAGCAGAAACCAGGTCTTCTAAGTCTTGTCTCCCACCTTCACCAGGGCCAACCCTGAGGTGTCTGATACCACAGGCAACTATTTTTGTGGGATCCATACCTAAATATACAATTTGATTTAAAGTGTATTAAAAATTTGTGCCACTTTTCGATATATAGTAATATATTGATGAAGATTTAGAAAAGTGGATAGACAAGAGTCATACGCATATTTATTTAAGGCCTGATCAGTGAATGGAAAGGTCCTTTATAGTGTCCAGGCACCATCTCTCCCTCTTCATATCCAGGAACTATTCCTTTGTGGGTTTTGTCTGGTGTGTCATTCCAGGCTAATTTCTATCTCTCATCTCAATAAAGAGGTAAAAATGTTGTTATCACTCAAAATTCCATGGCTCTTTGGAACCTATTTGTGTGGAAACAATATTGATCTTGCCTGGGGAATTCTATAATAACTTTTATTTAATGCTGGTTACATCATTGCTCATGGTGCTGCATTATCTATGAATACTGCCTCCGTACAACTCTCTTTCAGGTTATTACTGTGCTAGTTGATGATGGACACAAATTCAAGTCTTATCCAAAAATATGTAGGAAATGTGAATCATTCCTTGTGCAGTCATATTAAGCTTACAGTTCAAAATTTTATAGCATGAAAATAGAACAACACATCTTCCATCATGTCTTCTCTTGAGCTTTTTATACCATAATCACTGAATTCCTAGAATGTGATCTCTTTCAAGTTAACTGCACCTCTGTCATCCAAATAGCACCACTGGACCCATGAATGAAGGGAGAACAGTGGTCTCATTCACATGGCCATGTTTATTCCTTGTCCAGTATACCTTAAGATCAAATCAGGAAAGCTCAGTGTAACCACATCAATTGGAGGCAACTCTGAGAGGACGTTTATTCGAAGGGCCTGTTGGTATTGGGAAGCAATGCTCTAGAAGGCTCTTAGAGAAGATAGGTACAGCCACCCCTAGAGGACTGCCTGACACTAGCACAGATCTGGCAGAAGGGTTTGGGTAACTGCCCTGAATGCCAGTGCTGGGGACCTCATAGGATAAAGGATGGCTGCTGTCACTCCCATCATCCTCAGGTGCCATGAACTCAGGAGCCAATGCATGGATGTGTGTGCACATGTATATGCACACACACATGCACACATGGCCCAAAGACAAGGATTGTCAGTGGACCATTGTTAGCCCAGAGTCTTGAACACTTTTGTATCCACTGTGAATGAGAATCATCCAAAATCAGCATATCAGCACCATTCTGGTAGTCCCATCTCATGCAATTCCATGGAGGAAATTCTGCACTGGCCAGCAGGAGCAATCATCTTGCTGCCAAACTACCCTCCTGTAACTGGTGCTCATCCATAGAGCCCTAGGATGATTCCATACAGCCATAGGGTAGAGGATGGGAGTAAACTCTAGAGGGAAAAATGGAGACTAAGGGCTAAATGGGTCCAGGTCCAAGCTCAGAGTAACCTACTCAGATGGTATTGCCAGTCCTGGTCAGATCTAGCCATCAAAGGCAGATTCACCAGTTATTGACATAGGTGCTTCCAGTGATGGGAACCCACACACAACCATATCTGGGCTCCGATCTTCTTGCCTGAATTGCAGTGCTGGTCAAACCCCAACCCATGCACTGGAAAAAGACTTAACAAACTTTAAGAAGTGTTCTCCAATGTTTGGGAGCCAGGGGGATGCAATTATATACAGTGAATTATCAAATATTTCTGGCAGAGAGAACTTCCGAATGGACAAGGTATTGATGAGAACCTAATCCTCCGTTTATAATAATTTTACACATCTGATGACTTCTGACTTCATACATTTCTTTGTCTTCCACTATCCATGCAGTTCTGCTTGTATCACGATACGACCTCTGATCCCTCACTTTTTTGTCCTGACACTGGTTGAATTGGTATAGTGGGAGGGGGTTGGTCGAGAATGACCAGAAGCCATTCTTTCACCGGGACAGCAATAATTTAACTGGATACGTGGAATTCTTGACAAACTACTTTAAGACATCCCGGTAAGTCCAAACTGAATTTACCAGCATCACAACTTCCTCTTAGCTTGATCTCCAACTGCCTGTGGTGACTCAAAGCCATCTGACATGAGGGTAAGTGTAATAAAGCGGAAGTTGAACTGAAAAGAAATTTGGTCTTAATACATTGAAATTAAAACATCTTACTTCTGCAAACTTTACGTAACTGTATAATCATGTGTACACATTGCTAGATCTCTTCTTTGGGTGTTGGAATAGTTCCACCACAGTGAGGGTTTCTAAAGCTTAAGGTTCATTAGCTTCATGGTAAAACCAGCTCTGCTACAGAGACAAGCAACTTTCTAGAATGATGAGAATGCAAACAGCTGAGTTTCTAGAGCCACAAACCAACAGCAGGTTGAATGAGTTAAATGCTAATCATTCTTTTTGATGATGTAGCAGTTAACTTTACATAGAAAGGATAAAACAGCAGCTCATGGGTCTCTCTAACTTGTCTGGTTGAATTTCTATGAGAAGGTGGGCAGAGATCTAGAGTGCTTCGATGGGACCCTGCTCCTTTCAGCAGAAACCTGACTTCAGCATGGCATATTTTTTGGACTACTTCCTTTTGACATACTTTTGAAAGTAACCAATAAACCACAGCTTTCCCTTATAGGATGTCTATTCTTCTGGATATACATGAATTGACTTTTCTTGTGAAATCAACAAGAAGTCTCTGGAATCAAGAGAAGCCAGCTTCTGTTCATTCCCCCTATCCATTCAAAGCAGCGTTATAGGATTTTACATATCTAAATGCTTGCTTAATTATGTTTCTGGAATTGCCACCATGATTATGTATGTTTACACTGTTACTTATGTTACAATGGTCTTTCTATTCATCTGTTTGTGTTTCTGCATGATTGTTACCTGCTTCTCAAATGCCAAATTTGTTGAGATGGTTTTTAAAGAGTTAAATCCATCAGTGAGGACTACGTGGTTCTAAACTTTTCCATTTGACTCCCAAAAACCATTCAGAGGGAGAAGGGAAATGGAAATCACCATCATTTTCAGTGGGACAAGTAAGCAGAGAAAACCCCAGACTCCAAATTAAAGTAAGTGCTGCCAAAAGCAGCTGAGACTGCCATGCAGAGAGCCTCAGAGGAAATAGCAACAGAAAAGCATTAAAAGAAAAGGGAATTCAGGGGATCTAGCTGTGGTCAGCCACAGAAATCACTAGTGAATGTACGGCAGTACAAGGAAAAGGATGGGAGATCCCAGATAGCACCAGCATAAACATATCTTTAAAAGTAAGGAAATCTCCTTGGAACGCCATATCTGTGTCCCGTACCAGCAGGGGTCATTAACAGATACTGGTGGAATGAACTGGTGTTAAAAATCATCCTGAAGAAAGTTAGGTTTGGAGAGACCAAGAAGACAAACCTAACACAGGCATCATATGTAAAAGAAATACTCTATCACATTAGCAAGAGATGAGAGATCCTGTCATTTAAAAACTGGAAAGGCTACCCTTTCTGTCCCCTCGCTCTGTTATCACCATAGAAATCTCCTATAAATACTCATCCAGAAAGTTTCAACTCATTCGGTATAGATAACAAAAGCCATATACACATAGAATCCATAGAGAAAGAAAAATACACGTACCTGAGCACCCTAACTTTCCTATCAGTAAGGAGAACTCACCAGAAAAAAAAATACATGACCATGCAAGAGAGCAAAATCGTAACCAAATATTCCACCATAGTTTTTGTTTTAAATTTTTAGAAGCAAGTATGGCTGTGAAGAAAGATCACAATAGGAGGTGACAGGAAGCTAACAGGAGGAGATAAATAGGAATAAACAGACAGCAGGAAAATAATAGAGGAGAAAAAGAAACTCATTACAGATTTAAAGGCAAAATTGGAAGGTGAACAAGGGAGAAGAAACGCTGTGGAAAGCTCATGAAGAGACGTGAGCTGGAGGTTTGAAAATTAACAAAATCAAACTGAAATTTTTAAAAATAAAAATAATTGAAAAGAAAATACATAGTTGACAAGAAATAGAGTTCTAACATAGGATATTGGGATTCCTGAAAAATGAAAACCAACTAAATGCAGCAGAACACAAATTTTAAAGTACAAGGAAATTTTCCTAGAATAAAAGAAGACTCTAATGTGCAGATTGGAAGTGCATACCATATATCAATGAAAATGGAGTCAGGTTTAGTCAATTCAAAAGCATATGTTAGTAAAGATACCATCAAAATAAAAGAATTTACCTATAAAGAAAAATTGTCTGGGCAGACAAGCAAAAATTTCAAGTTGCACATATGAGAAAAAGAAAATTAAGCTGGCATCAGGCTTCCATCCAGCAAATTCAATATCACAAATCAAGGGAGGAAAACCTACAAGATACTTGAGAAATGAAAGCACAAGTGAAGGAATTTATATACAGCCAAGGATTTTATATCCTTGAAAGCATGAGACACAGATTTTATTTTCGGCTCCCAGTTCATGAAGCATAAAGGCTGCAGAGAGCTTTGAACATGTAATAAATCAGGCGCTAGTGCTTCCAGAGCCCTTCTTGAGAAAACTACCACTAGAGGGAACGCTCTAGCCAACCAAAAAGGTGGGAAAACTTTTGCAAAAGGCTTGGCAGTGAAACTGAATATATTTAAGTGCAAAACTATCACAAAAAAACAAATGTGGGAAAAGGGATCATAAGATGACCTGACACTGTAGAAATGACATGACTTACAAAAAAATAGAAGGGGAAGAGAGGAGAGGTACAATAAGCTCATGGCTTGCCTCTTCTCCATGTAATAGCCGTCAAAACACATCCGTCAGAGGTCAGAAATCAAGAATGGAAGAATATGCATATTTCAAAATACAAGGGTAAATGGTCAACTTAGACCATCTTATTAACTAAAAGAGGATGATCTAGGAGACAGAGTATGGCAAAAGAAAAATTATGTAAGCCAGTTAAATTATTTCTCACAGTAGAGAACTAACTGAATCTGTTGAAAGAAAGAGGGAACTAAGGCCAATATATTAAGATATATTTATTTACACTTAAAACAACTAAAAACCATCCTAAACATCAGAAAAAGAATAAGTGCCAAAAGCAAACAAAACAGACTATATAGTGTAAGACCTTTATGTTAGATAAAAACAATAAGCTCATAGAATTCATACTGAATATATCTGTTATATGGATAAACGTAATGAGGATAACTCAGCCTTTAAACAAAATCTATTTTCTAATTAAATCACATTTGAAAATCCAACTCCTTGCTGTATACAAGAGACACACTCAGAACAAATCCATTCAGAAATGGAAAAGAAAGGACAGGAAAGGTGTTTCAAGAAAATGGAAATGGAAAGAATCAGGAGATACCACATTAATTTCACGCAAAACAGGATTCAGGTTAAAAAGCACAAAGATGGACATTTTGTAAGGATAATGGATATAACCCATAGTGACATTCAGAGAGTTATGGATTCACATACATGAAATAATATATCAGCAACTTAGTTCCTAACACAGAAATTACAGAAGCTAAATAAAATAATAACCAATATTTGGGAATTCTAATTCATCACTCTCAATCTACTACAGATCAAGATGTCCATTTCCCTAAGTTAATTAATAAATTTAACACCATCCCTATATATATATACACCACAAAGGCATTTGTTTTGGAAATATATAAGCTGATTGATTATAAAATTATCATAGAAAAATGAACAAACAAGGATAGCCGAGGAAATTCTGAAAAAAGAACAATGACGTGAGACTTGCTCTATCACGTACCAAAACACGTGGTAAAGCCTCCAGAATTAAAAGAGTACGGTTCTGGTATACGACTAGATAGATCAGGGGTATAGATTAGAAGGTCCACAAGTAGATTAAAAAAACACAAAGGAATTAGCAAATATTAAAGGGGCATCTCAAATGAGTGGCGTTAACAGATTATATATAGAGTGTTGAAACAACTAAGTTGCCTTGGGAAACGAATCAGGGGGCTGAGGAAGGAGGGTGAGAAGGGTAAACTGTCAGTGCATCAAAGATTTAAATGTTATCAATTAAATCATAAGAAAACACTTGGCAAAAAGCTGGGGCAATTTTATTTTATCACCTTGGAGTAGAAGAGGCTCTTTAACCATGATTCAAAAATCTAGAAGCCATAAAAAATTTAGTAAATGTGATACTAGAATAAAGACAAAAACAAATCTGCATTTATTTATTTATTTTTTGAGGAAGATTAGCCCTGAGCTAACTATCACCAATCCTCCTCCTTTTGCTGAGGAAGACTGGCCCTGAGCTAACATCTGTGCCCATCTTCCTCCACTTTATACGTGGGACGCCTACTACAGCATGGCGTTTGCCAAGCGGTGCCATGTCCGCACCTGGGATCCCAGCCGGCGGACCCCGGGCCACCGAGAAGCGGAATGTGTCAACTTAACCGCTGCACCACCGGGCCGGCCCCCAAATCTGCATTTAAAAAAAGAAGCAAAGTAAGAGAAAAAGAAAAAAAATCTGGGATAAAACATATTCAACTAATACACCCAGGATTAATGGCCCTCATGGATAAAGAACTTCTCAAATCAAAAAGAACGTGACAATCCAACAGAAAAATGGCCAAATCGCATGCACCAACAGTTCATAGGAAGAGAAATACAATGTCACTTAAACCTACAAAAAGATGCTGAATTTCATTCAGAACAAGAGAAATTCAACAACAAAAAAAATAGCTTGATTACATAACTCATCTATCATTTTGACAAATATACCAGTTCAACAACACTCTGTCTGTGAGGCTGTGCGGGAACAGATACCCTTATTACTTTGTTACTGGCACTGCAAAGTGGAGTGGTACAATCACTATGGAGGAGAATCTGGCAATATCTCCCCAAATTACAAGCTCCCCAATCATATTCTGAAAATTTATCCTTCAGAGACTGCTGCATGAATGCAAAATGATGTGTATACAAGCTTTTCCATTGCAGCATTCAAAAAGATTGGCAAAATCCTAAGTGTTTATTATGAGGGAAGCCTAAATAAATTGTGGCAAATTGATAAAAATGCTATATTATGCATCTGCTAAAAAGAATGACAAAGTTCCCTGTGTCCTAATACGGAAAGATCTGTAAGATAGGAGAAGTCGAAAGAAGCAAGATTCAGAACAGTGCACACAGTGTGAATCCGGTTATTCTCCTTGTACTACTAACCATATTTGTAATTCACGTTCCATGCTGTTCTGCCGTGCTCTGTTCCCTGAAAGCATTGACGGGGCCCATTTGCTGTCTCACTTTGGGCAGGTTTGGCCAGTGGGACTCACAGATAGGTGAGTGAGAGGTGAGAGAGGCCAAGGTCTTTTTTCCCCACTTCTTCTCCATCTTGCTTCCAAACTTCTGGCAGTGGCTGCATCTCTCCATGACTGTGACTCCTGAGTGCAAGGCCAGTCTCCTCCATAGCTCCTACACTCCCTTGGCTCTGGTAACCCTATCTAATCCCCTTGCTCCTTCAGGTCTGGGGCCAGTAAATTTTCCCCACTACTCTCTGGGGTTCTCAGCCTACGTATCTGCCACTTAAAAAATTTGTCATATTAAATCTATTCAGTTGAACTATCTTAGTGGAATTCTGTTTCCTGCTTGGACTCTGATTTATGTGGTATGTGATCTTTCACATAAGAATGAAAGAAAAATAAGTTGATTCATGTTTGCTTGAATTTATATAAAGAAATATTGGAAGAAGGCACAAGAAACCAATCTAAGTGGTGACCTTCAGGAAGTGATGGGGAACAGAAGTAGGAGCAAGATTATTCACTAAACAGCTTTTTGTGGTATTTTAATTATTAAACCATGAGAATGCATTATCTTCTTCAAAAACAATTAAAGCAAAAAGAAACACAATGAGGAATATATACAGGATTGTATGGGGTGATAAAATCAAGTTTCATTAAGTAAAAAGAATGAAGCTGCTCTCTATATATTGATACAAAACAATCTCCCAAGATATATTAAGTGAAAAAAAGAGTAGAAAATGTATATATAAATGCATAAAATGATTCTCATTGTGAAGAAGGGAGGAGAGAAGGAAGGAAAGAAACGAGGGTGAGTGAAAGAGAGGGAAGCAGGGAGGGGAGTACTGAATTTGTATATAAACTTATCTGTGCATCAAACATCTTGGATGGTACACAAGAGACTCATAACAGTGAATGCCTTGGAGAAAAGAGACAGGAGTCTTTGGAACAGGCATGGAAGGAAGAATTGCTTTTCATTTTATACTCTTTTTGTACTTTTTTATATTTTTCACCAAAAATGCATAAGTAGCATGTTTATTTTAGAAAAAGAAGAAAATCTGGATAAATTAATAAAATTGCCAAAATTCTTGGTAATTTTATTTTCCCCTTTTGCTCACCTAAATTTCTTCCTTGTTTTGTAATGTAATGAAACAGGCTGTGAATATTTTATACATACAACCTTTGACAAGGCAATTTCACTTTTAGTAATTTATTGTAAGAAAATAATTGTGTGCAGGGATATGTTTACAAGATGTTCATGGCAGTATTTTTTATAATAGTGAAAAATTGATAACAATCTTCATGTCAAAACTAAGGTATAAATTTTAATGAATTATTATATATCCCAACAAAGATATAGTCTACGCTACTAAAAATAATGTTGTGAAAGACTACTGGTTGCCCAGGAAATATGTTCATGCTCTGCTGCTTAATGTAAAAGCAGGTTAAAAAATACCATATAATTCAAGATTATTTGTTTATAAATTTCAAAAAATTAATTAAGTATAAAAAATGAATTTGTTAGTTACTCTGCCAGGTGTTAGAGAGACAACGGTCAATAAGATAGAGTTTTTTGCCCTTCCTGGGGCTTCATTTTAGTCAAGGACATGGACAAGTCCACATAACTATATAGGGTAAGACTTGATGATGAGGGTAGTAGAGATGTTAAGAAGCAAAACAAAGCTAACTAAACCCAAACCCAGATTACAGGGACAGAGAGGACAGGGAGTTAGAGGCTGGGGGATGGGAAGTGACACTTAAAAATGCTTCCCTTAAGAAAGTGATTATGGGGAGTGACGTGAGCATCATGGCAGAGTGAACTTGCCTGGGACTCTCTCCCCTCCAACATGCAACAAAAAAGGGCAACCGTACCCCAATAGAAGACATCCTAACAACACAGAAATGTTGGAGAGATGGATGGTGGAGTGGCTGGAGCCCCCCTTGAAGGAGCTGGAATGGGTTAAGAGAGAACTTCACTCCCTCCCCTAAAGACTGCAGTTACTGCCAGGGGAGGTTCCATGAGGAAAGGAGTCAGGGAGGGGTTGCTCATTCACAGGATCCCCCAGGACGCCCACAAGTCCTTGCAGCCCAGAGGGAAGCCCTCTGATGGGGTGAAAGCTTTTGGGCGGAGTGAGCTCATCAAACCAAGACCCCAGGAGATCAGATAGCAAAAGCTGATCAGGAAATCCTGGAATGCATGCAGGAGACAGCACCCCCCCCCCCCCCCGCCATCTATTCAGCCCAGCTCCAGCTCCTGGGATCTCAGCTGAAGACGGAGGGCTCAGAATACGTGGCTCTCAATCCCCACCGAGTGGTGATATAGGGTAAGACTTGGGACAGATCTCCTAGGCTTCCAGATCTCCTAGATTTGCCAATGTAAAAAGACCTACTGCAAGGCATATAGTGGTAGAACTGGAAAAAATGAATGATAAAGAAAGAATACTCAGGGCAGCAAGGCAGAAGGAAATAACCTACAAAGGAACCCCTTTCAGGCATTCAGTAGATTTCTCTGCAGAAACCTTACAAGCTAGCAGAGAATGGAATGACATGTTCAAAACTTTAGAAGACAAGAATCTTTAGTCAAGAATGCTCTATCCAGCAAAAATATACTTCAGATATGAGGGAGAAATTATATCTTTCCCAGACAAACAAAAGCTAAGGGATTTTGTAGCCACAAGACTCCCCCCTACAAGAAATCCTCAAGAAGACCCTCATACCTGAAAAAAGAAAAAAAGGGAGTAAGGGGTCACAAAATACAGAGTAAGGAGATAAACAGGTAGACAGAATCAGAATACGATAGCAAATATTCAACTATAGCATTAGCCTAAAGGGAAGGAAAACACCAAAAACAATCTTGTCACTTTAACCACAAACTCACAACACAAGTTGGAATAAGATATGAGAAAAACACCTTAAGAGGAGATAAGGAAATGGACTGAATCGGTTTAGACTAAGGAAATAAGAGGTCATCAGAAAATGGACTATATTATGCACGAGATTCTGAATACAAACTTCAGGGTAATCACTAAACAAAAAAGCAGAACAGAGACACAAAAAGTAAATAAGGAAAAACAAAGAAACACATCATAAAAAACTACATAATTCAATGGATAGACCAAAATACACACAAAGAGAAACAAGGAAATACAGGAAAACCAGAAAACGAGTGATATAATGACAGCATTAAGCTCTCATACAGCAATAATCACCCTAAACGTAATTGGATTGAATTCTCCAATAAAGAGACACAGAGTCGCAAGATGTATTGAAGAACAAGACCCAACAATTTGCTGGCTCCAGGAAACACACCTCAGCACCAATGACAAACACAGGCTCAGAGTAAAGAGTGGAAGATGATACTCCAAGCTAATGGCAAACAAAAGAAAGCAGGTGTCATAAGACTTACATCAGACAAAGTAGACTTCAAGGTAAGACAGGTAAAGAGAGACAAAGAGGGGCAGTATGTAATGATCAAAGGGGCATTCCATCAAGAAGAAATAACACTTATAAATATCTATCTACCCAACACAGGAGCACCAAAGTTCATAAAGCAACTATTAACAAACCTAAAAGAAGATATGAAAAATAACACAATAATAGTAGGGAACCTCAACACCCCACTCATATCATTTGACAGATCATCTAGACAGAAAATCAACAAGGAAACAGTGGAATTAAAAGCTAAACCAATTGGACTTAATAGACATATATAGAACACTCCAGCCCAAAAGAGTAGAATATACATTCTTCTCAAGTGTGCATGGAACACTCTCAAGGATAGACCATATGTTAGGAAACAGGGCAAGCTTCTATAAATTTAAAAAAATTGAAATAATAACAAGCATATTTTCTGATCATAGTGCTATAGAGCTAGAAATTAATTACAAGAAAAAAGCTGAGAAAGAGATAAAGATGTGGAAACTAAACAACATGCTATTGAACAAGCAATGGATCATTGAAGAAATTAAAAGCAAAATCAAAAAATACCTGGAGGTAAATGAAAATGATAACATATCATACCAACTCATAAGGGATGCAGCAAAAACCATGTTAAGAGGGAAATTAATCAGAATACGGGCACACCTCAACAAACAAGAAAAATCTCAAGTAAGCAATCTCAAATTATACCTAACTGAATTATAAAAAGAATAACAAACAAACCCTAAAGTCAGCGGAAGGAAAGAAATAATAAAAATCAGAGCAGAAATAAATGCTATTGAAACAAAAAGGCAGTAGAGAGGATCGATGAAACAAATAGCTGGTTCTTTGAGAAGATACGTAAAACTGACAAGCTCCTAGCCAGACTTACGAAGAAAAAACAAAGAAAGCTCAGGTAAACAAAATCAGAAACGAAAGAAGAGAAATAACAACAGACTCCACAAAAATACAACAGATTATAAGAGAATACTATGAAAAACTATATGCCAACATAATGGATAACCTAGAGGAAATGGATAAATTCTCAGACTCTTACAACCTCCCAAAGCTGAGTCAAGAAGAAACAGACAATTTGAATAGACCACTCAGAAGGAAAGAGATTGAAACAGCAATCAAAAGCATCCCAAATCAAAAAAACCCCAGGACCAGACGGCTTCTCTGGGGAATTTTACCAAACAGTCAGAGAGGATTTAATATCTATCCTTCTCAAGCTATTCCAAAAAAAATTAGGGAAGATGGAACACTTCCTAACACATTCTACAAAGCCAACATCACTCTGATACCAAAGCCTGACAAGGACAGCACAAAAAAGGAGAACTACAGGCCAATATCGCTGATGAACATAGATGCAAAAATCCTCAACAAAATTTTGGCAACCCAAACTCAGCAATACATCAAAAGGAACATACGTCATGATCAAGTGGGATTCATACCAGGGACACAGGGATGGTTCAACATCCGCAAATCAATCAATGTGATACACCACATCAACAAATTGAGGAATAAAAACCACATGATCATCTCAATAGATGCAGAGAAAGCATTTGAAAAGATCCAACAGCCGTTTATGATAAAAAAAACTCTGAACAAAATGGAGGCAGAAGGAAATTACCTCAACATAATAAAGGTCATATATGACAAACTCACAGCCAACATCATAGTCAATGGGCAAAAACTGAGCACCATCCCCCTGAGAACAGGATCAAGACAAGGATGCACACTATCACCACTCTTATTCAACATAGTACTGGAGATTTTGGCTGGAACCATTAGGCAAGAGAAAGGAATAAAAGGAATCCAAATAGGGAGGGAAGAAGTGAAACTCTAGCTGTTTGCAGACATGATCTTATATATAGAAACCCCTAAATAATCTGTCAGAAAACTAATAATTAACAACTACAGTAAAGTTGCAAGGTACAGAATCAACTTATAAAAATCAGTTGCGTTTCTATACTCCAATAACAAACTTACAGAAAGAGAACTCAAGAATACAATTCCATTTGCAATTGCAACTGAAAGAATAAAATATCTGGTAATAAATTTAATCAAGGAGCTGAAGGACTTATACAATGAAAACTATTAGGCATGATTGAAAGAAGTTGATAATGACATAAAGAGAGGGAAAGAGTTTTCTTGCTCATGGATTGGAAGAATAAGCATAGTTAAAATGTCTATACTACCCAAAGCAATCTACAGATTCCATGCAATGCCAATCAGAAGCCCAATGACGTTCTTCACGGAAATAGAGCAAAGAATCCTAAAATTCATATGAGGCAACCAAAGACCCCAAATTGATAAAGCAATCCTGACAAAAAAGAACAAAGCTGGAGGTATCACAATCCCTGACTTCAAAATGTACTACAAAGCTATAGTGATCAAAACAGCATGGTACTGGTACAAAAACAGGCACACAGATCAATGGAACAGAACTAAGAGCCCAGAAATAAAACTACACATCTATGGACAGCTAATCTTCAACAAAGGTGCCAAGAACATACAGTGGAGAAAAGATAATCTCTTCAATAAATAGTGCTGGGAAAACTGGACAGCCACATGCAAAAGAATGAAGGTAGACCACTATCTCACGCTATACACAAAGATAAACTCGAAATGGATCAAAGACTTGAAGATACGTCCTGAAACTATAAAACTCCTGGAAGAGAATATTGGTAGTACACTCTTTGACATCAAACTAAAAAGGGTCTTTTCAAATACCATGTCCTCTCAGACAAGGGAAACAAAAAATAAACAGTGGGAATTCCTCAGACTAAAGAGCTTCGCCAATGCAAAAGAAACCAGGATCAAAACAAATAGACAACCCACCAATTGGGAGAAAATATTTGCAAATCATATATCTGACAAGGAGCTAATATCCATAATATATAAGGAACTCACACAACTGAACAATAAAAAAAATCAAAAAATGGGCAGAGGAGATAAACAGATATTTTTCTAAAGAAGATATATGGATGGCCAATAAACACATGAAAAGATGTTCAACATCACTTATTATCAAGGAAATGCACATCAAAACTACACTAAGATACACCTTATGCCTGTTAAAATGGCTATAATCACTAAGACTAAAAATAATAAATGTTGGAGAGGGTGTGGAAAGAAGGGAACCCTCATACACTGCTGGTGGGAATGCAAACTGGTGCAGCCACTATGGAAAACAGTATGGAGATTCCTCAAAAAACTAAAAATAGAACTACCATATGACCCACCTATCCCACTACTGGCTATCGACCCACACAACTTGAAATCAATAATCCAAAGTAACATATGCACTCCTATGTTCATTGCAGCACTATTCACAATAGCTAAGACATGGAAGCAATCCAAGTGCCCATTGACCAATGATTGGATAAAGATGTGGTACATATATACAATGGACTACTACTCAGCCAGAAAAAAAAGACAAATTCATCCCATTTGCAATAGCATGGAAGGACCTAGAGGATACTATGCTAAGTGAAATAAGCCAGACTGAGAAAGACAAACACCAGATGATTTCACTCATATGTGGATTATAAACAAATACATGCACAAAGAAAACAGTTCAGTGGTTACCAGGGGAAAGGAGGTGGGTTTGTGGGCACAGGAAGTGAAGGGGAGCACTTAACGTGGTGACAATCAAGAAATAATGTACAGCTGAAATATCACATTGATGTAAACTTATGAACTCAATAAAAAAGAAAAAAGGAAAAACAAAAGTGATTATGTTGGCTACCTATTGCTGCCTAAGAAACCATTCCAAGATTCTGTGTGTTAAAACAACTGTGATTTATTATTCTGTGGATTTGCAATCCTGACAGTCTAGCTGATCTATCCTAGAATCACACATGTGACTATGGTAATCCAACGTCCTCCTGGAAGATCCAGGATGGATCACTGATGTATTTGGCAAATGATGCTGGCCATTAGCTGGGGTGCCTCGGTTCTCAACTTGACCTCTCGTTCTCCGGGAGGTTAGACCGGGCTTCACAGCATAGTAGTCTCAGTATTCCAAGAGGTTGAAAGCAGGAGTTGCAAAGCTTCCAACTCTTATGCTCTGGAGCTCACACAACATCACTTCTGCCACATTCTACTAATCAAAGCAAGCCACAAGACCAGCCAAGATTCAAGGGGTTAGAGATATGGATGCCACCTCTTGGTGGGAGGAATAACAGCCTTACATTGCAAAAGAATATTGACACAGGCTTGATTCACTACTGCTATAACTATCTTCTATAGCAATGTCAATGATGAGGAATGAAAAATGGTAGGAAAGAGATCGAGGAAAAGAGACCAGCCATCAAAGTTCCAAGGTAAAAGAAAACACAACATGTTGAATGAACTGAAAAAAGTTCAATGGAGATTGAGCCTAGAACCAAGGAAAGGAGGGGAAATCAGAAAAAAAGAAATTTTGAAGGAAGTTATTTCAAAAATGAAGCAAGCAGTATGAGTACAAGTTAACCTGCTTAAAGCAAGTATTTCTTAAATGGCAGAAAAAGAGTTGGTTGTCAGTGAGAATGAAAAGGAAAACCCTGACATTTAGACGGAATCCAGAAGAGGGATGGGGCACAGCAATCAAGAACACGGTCACTGTGTCACACTGCTTGGGTGAGGGAGATCAGATAAGAATCCAAGGAAATGGTCTTTGGATTTAGCTCTAGATGGCCACCTCAATAACCTAAACTATCTCTGACCTTATAAACGGTGGAAATCTCGGAGTAGTAGAACTACAAATATTTTTTATCTTCCAATTTAACTTTTTTGTATTTGTAATTTTTTTCTACCTTTGAGCGATCATCCATAATATTATCATTAGCAGATAACCATTATTTAAAAAGAAAGTCAAAAATGTATATATGTACACATTTTTATCATAAAAGTTTTACATCATTGTAATTTAATCAGTGATAGTCTTAGTATCCAGAAGTAGATAGACTTTATCAAGAGAGTATGCAAAACTTCATGTCAGAAAAGTTCAGTCAATTTATATTCTTAGAAGCAGTGCATAAATACCTATTTTTCCCATTTTCCTCAGTACTGAAGCCTTAAAAAAAAAAGCCTTGGTTAACTTGATCAGTAAAAATACGGTATTACATTGTTTTAATATCTCTATGTTTGATCCTAGTGACATTCAGTTTTTTCCATGTTTATTGGGCATTTGTACTTCTTCTTTAGAAAATTCTTGTTCATGCTTTTTGCCCATTTTACTATTAAAATGTTATTTATATGTAGGAATATTTTATATTTTAGCCCTATGTCATGGGGATCATGTGGTTGTTGAAAACAGAAATCTCTTCAATGTATTTTAGGAAGTACGGAATTTATGACTAGGAAATAAAGTAACCTCATGGAACCCAAAAGTAGAAAACTTGTTCTAACAAGACCTCCCAAGAACTGGAAAGTTTTCAGGCAGCTGTGCTTGCTCACTCCAGGACCACTAGCCTCTTCTACTTCTCTCTTCATATCTGTTTCTTTCTTCTTTTCATAGAGTAGTTTGCTTGATAAGACTTCGTTTATACATTCATGGAGTTATATATTCATGATACTTGAGGTTGCTATAGTGCCAACTCTGAGCCCTAATCTCCAAGGCATTGCAGCATGAATTCCTGACTGAGACTGAGAACCTGACTCCTGGATTGTCTTGCTTTGAGTCAGAATCACAACTCTTGTCAAATCAGACATTCCTAGGGAGTTTGGGAGGGATGGGGGGACAGAAGAAGTTCATATGGTCTCTGCCTTTTCTTTTCATTTTCAGAGAAGGAGATATAAGCAGCCACATAAATCAACTGATGAACATCCTATAATACCCTATGGTTCTCATATATGCTGCAAATATTTTTCTTAGTCCATTTTAATTTACCTTGCATCCTAATGTTTTGTTTTGTTTTGTTTTGCTGAGGAAGACTGGCCCTGAGCTAACATCTGTTTCCGGTCTTCCTCTTTTTGCTTGAGGAAGATTGTCGCTGAGCCAACGTCTGTGCCAATAGTCCTCTATTCTGTATGTGGGATGCTGTCACAGCATGGCTTGATGAGCAATGTGTAGGTCCACACCCGGGATCCAAACCTACAAACCCCAGGCCACTGGAGCAGGGTGCACAAACCTGATCACTATGCCACTGAGCCTGGCCCTACATTCCAATGTTTTTGTTCAGTAGAAAGTTTTAAGTTTTGACATGGTCATGCCTATCTATCTTTTCCTTAGTCAATCAAAATTCATTATATCATACATTTAGCAAGTTATATCATTACATTTGTTGAAAAATTTATCTGTTCCTCATTGATTTTAAATAATTTTTTCATATGCAAATATTTATATTTATTTGCAACTTTATTATATTCCATTCAGTGATGTGGCTTTTCTAAATCTAACCATGTAAGTATTCTAACCTTATTATTCTTTGTCAATATTTTTTTAACTATTCTCAATCAATTTTTTTCCAGGTGAATTTCACAACATGGCACTACAAGCAAGATAATAGTTTCATGTGGAAGTCACAATTGTTTTGACGCTGAAGAAAAATCTGACCATAGCCCACATAAGCTGTGGTTCCACTATTCAAAAAGTATATATCTTTACAAGCTAGAATCACAGTTGCCTGGAATGATGTTCAAGTCTTACTATGAATGCAGTAAGTGAAACTGAGCAAAGAAACAACAGGCTCTGTCTCTCAACTCAAACCCTTGGTGTTGGATGAAATAGACAGTAGTATTCCAATTGTTACTCTCTCTCTTTTCGCTGAGCACATAGAGCTGAATTCACATAACTCAAATACTTGGTTGATAAGACTCTGTATTGGTTATTTTTTCATCTAGACTTATTGCACTTGCTAAAACTGTCAGAATAATACATATTAAAGAATAGTGCCTCTAGAATAGGACATTGTTAAAATATCTGCAGAGACAATTTTGATGAAATTATTTGTACATTTATAAATTATTTGTATATTTGCAGAGTGAACAAAGAGATAAGTGGTGTACTTAGAAAGCCAGATTGGATTCAGGTCTTAATGTATACACTAACTGTATGACCTTTGGAAAGTCATCCAAACGCCTGGGATATTAGCCTCAATCCTTCTCTCCACCTAGCATGCCCCTCCCACTGGTCTCCTTACTTACCCAGAGTCAGCACTCAAGACTTAGCTCAGGAGACCTCTTTCCTCCAGGAAGTCAACCTGGTCCCAACTGCAGTAGGAGCTCCTCCTCTGTGCTCCACTAGCCTTCAAGGGTCTGTGACCTCTGCTCATTATTCTTTTTACCCCAGAACCCAGCATATTACAGCACTCTTTAAATGTTATTTATTAATTCCTTCATTAATTAAGGGAATTGCCCTTCAAAACTTTTAAAGTTCCTTATAGTTCTCAAGTTCCGTATCACAATATCATAAAGATAATTTACATTTTAGAACTAGAAATAGCCAGTCAAACTTGATGGCTTATTCTTGCTTTAGATACTCAGATAACTTTGTCAGTTTTTCACATAATCTTCTATTTCAGGATATTCCTTAATCATATGACGTGAGAGAAAGAGAGAACATTAGCCTGACCAAAAGACAAGAGTTCTGGTCCAAATTCCACTATTTCCCAGCTACATGACAGTGGATGAATCACTTAACTTGTCCTGATTCTCAGTTTCTGCATCTTTCAAATAAGTATGATGATTCTTATCGTTCCTATCCTGTGGGCTTGTCGTGAGGGACAACCGAGAGAATATAGCGAAAGAAATTTCCTAAGACTGCAAAGTGCTCTTCAAATATAATGCAGTATTAAGCCTCAATTAAAATGCTACATTAATTATTATCATTATTGTTATGTCTATTTCTCATAAATATGCTACTGCACAGAAATAAAATATAGCATCATTTATACTCATTTTATTACAGCTACTTATTATAAATACTTAGTATGAAGTACTGAGTAGAAAGTCACCCTGCCCATGCTAAATCTCAATTTCAACAAAAATGTGACAGTCGCTTTTAATATGACCTTGGCCAATAAATAATCTTTTTAACTACTTTGAAAGAGAAAGCAATTAGAATACCATTTCTCATATTTATTCCACAGTAGCATTGGACCGCACATATATAAGCTATTGCAGTTGATTTGATAAGTTTCTGCTTTAAATCTGAAAAGTCTTAGTTATATACTTGAACAGAGTCCCAAAAGAACAAATTCCAAAATCCATTTTTTTTCTTTTTGCCTTTGCTTGAGACAACCAACACGGTTGTATGAAATAAACAGGTGACCACTTTATTGAGCAGGACCGGTTTGATAGGACAGAAAAGAAAAAACACTTTCTTCTTTTTCATCATTGCCCTTCAGACGAGGTATGCCAGACCTCCTTTCCTAGACACTGAAGAAAGTCCCTCAAGCCAATTTCATAGCTTTTTTTGTGCCTTTGAGATTTGGGGACATCTCCTTTTCAGATTCTAAAAAGTTCAGTCCTATCCAAGTCCAAATATTTACCTCCCATCCCGAAGGTCTCCCATGCACACTGCTCAGGCCTTAGAAACCCACGGGGAGGGAGGGGCACTTCTTTTCTCTCCCTCTTCAACCTCACTAGCTGTTCATTCTGGCTTCTTACTCCAGTTATGTATTGCCGTGTAACAAATCACCCCCAATTTAGAAGCTTAACACAACAGTCATTCACTTTGCTTACAAATATGCTACCTCTTCTCCATGTGGCGCCAGCCAGGGCAACTCAAAGTCTGGGGATGACTCGAAGATTGGGGGCTGGAATCATCTCGAGTCTTTCTCACCCAGACTTCCGGAGTTTGACGCTGGGTTTTGCTGGGACCAGAACTGGCCTGTAGCTTAGACACCTACACAAGCCCTCTCCACGTGGCTGCTTGGCTTCTTCACAGCGTGGTGGTTGGGTTCCAAGAGCAAGCATCTACAGGAAGGGAAGTGGAAGTTGCCAGTTTCTGAAGGCCTGGGCCCAGAAAAGGAGCAATTACTTCTACCATATTAATGTCAAGCAGTTTCAGAGCCCAGATTCAACAAGGGGAACATAGACTCCACCTTTTGATAGGAGGTGTAGCAAAGAATGTTGGGCAGGGTTTTCAAACTGACACACTCTATCACACTCCTCCAGAGTAGAGGCAGGAAAAGTAAGAGGCAAAAATAGTCTTGACTATAATCTGGTCTCAATGACGTCTTTTTGAAAAATGCCCTGACACTAATTCTTTGGCTGATGGATTCTCCGAGTCCCTTTCTGTTAGGGATTCCCCATGGTCTTTCTGTCTGGGCCAAATGATGTTCTCTCCAGCTGATCCCCTTTGGCATCCACCTCAGCCTACTAGTCCAGCGGTACAGCACATGGGCATCTTTCTGCTGGGCTTGCCAAGCTCCTATAGGCAAGCAAACTTCTTGGGCAGGTCATTTCTGAAGGTCTTTCCACATCCTTCCACGGCCTATTCCGGCCCAAAAGGAAAACTCAGTACTCTTGCCCTGCCACACTGTGGACATGCAGACCATGCTCTCTGGGCATCTCCTTATCCTGTCAGCAGGAGCAATTCACCATTACATGTTCCTTTAATGTGAAAGTTGAACACTGATCCTTATTCCCCACACTTCTCAAACTCCAGGAGATGCCCCTCACACTCTCCTAAGATCTCACTCAGCACATCCTGCTCTGGGCCCATGGTGGCGCTGGACCCCTGAGCATCAGCAGCTCAGCAACATTCAGCCCAGCAGGCAAGAGAGGAGGTGGAGATGTTAGTCTCCTTCCCCATGCGCGTGTGCACACACACAGGCACTCTCACCCTCACGCTTTATGAAGGGTTCTCTTGAAGGCTTCTCTTTTGGTTTGAGGCAGAGAAATGGGAAATGCAGTGTTCTCACAGTTCATGTCAGAGAAATCTTCATGCTGTCTCTCAGTGAATCCTTGGTATTCTCCCAAATGCCCTAGAGGTGGGTGGAAGTTTGGGGGTCACCTCTTACATGCAGCCCCTCCTTTCAGAATGTGAGAAACTTGTTACCTATGGTTCTTATTTTGGGGGCCCCAGTCCTCAGAGCTCTAAAACTGTAGAAACAGTTCATTTAACATCCTGTTCCATGAGCATCACCAATTACAACAACAATAATAATGTCACCATCATGATAAGCAGGAAGGATTCATGGAGAAATAATCATAAAGCAACTTTCCTGCTGCCCCCAGTTTTATTGAGATAGAATTGACATATAACATCGTGTTAGTTTAAAGTGCACAACATAATGATTTGATATATGTATATATTGTGAAATCTTTACCACCTAAGTTTAATTAACATCCCTCACCTCACATAGTTGCAATTTTTTTTTCCTGTGACAAGAACTTTTTAGATCTTCTCTCTTAGAAACTTTCAAATGTACAATATAGTATTGTTAACTATAACAAAACAACTTTTTTCTTTCCCAGGGTCCCTTTAAAAGTGTTCCACAGAGTCCTTGTCTTCCCTGGGTCCTGGGTGAAAATTCAAGCAATCCCATGAATTTTCTTTTTTTTTCTTTAGAAATAAAATATCCTCAAGTCCTTAGTTAATGGATTCACCACAGAGAGGTAATCAAAACTATTCAAGTTGCTTTCCTTTTCCAACTCAAACGTGCTACATTGGGGGGGGGGGGGCGGGGAGTGGAGGTGGCAATTGGCTAATTCTCTCTTTTTCCTTAACCTCACTTTTTTTTTCTAATTTGCTTCTGATCCCTCCAGATCATAAAGGACAGAAACATGGCAGTAAATTTCTTACTAGAAAAATACTATCTTGACCTAGCATTGTGCTATCTGAGTCTGGTTAGTGTTGAAATCTGATTTTTTTCTAATAGTCAGAGTGATCAGGTGAAATACAGGACACAGTTAAATTTGAACTTCAGAAAAACATTCATTGTTTATGTGAAATTCAAATTTAATTGGGCATTCTATATTTATTTTTATTTGCTAAATCTATTAATGTAGGGCCCATAAAGGAGGTCCTTTGACGACTCGTCAGGCCTCAGCTGCCAGGATTCGCCTACCCAGCGTTCCCCAGGTGGGGGTGGTTGCATGTGTACGCCAGCTGGTCTCTTACTCTTCCCAAAGACCTGCCGAATTTGTTCTGCCATGGTCTGCTCACCCTAACAAGAGGCCCTCTTCGACAGGATCTATGCTGGCTCTCTGCACTTGGGACTGCATTTGGCCCAGCCAAGCCCATGAACAGGAGGTCTACTCCCAGGACAGGAGGTGCTCCTTGCTCTGCTGCCACAGCAGTCACCCTTTGGGACCAAGGCCAATGGGACACAAACACAGTTCCCCAAGGAGTCTTCTTGAAAGCCCATTTTCCTGGCACACACACAAACATACACATATAGACTTGGTACATCTTCAGCACTGACTCAGGAAAATAGAAATGGTAACTAAAATAATCCATTAACAATACATACATACACACTTGTGAATAACCAAAACTTAAATAATTCTGTTTGAAAAGCCACGTTTTATTTCAAGTGGTTATGCAGAAACACAGAATAGAAGAATTGACAGGCCAGGTTTTTATTCTAATTTATTTTATGAGATAAAAACAAATCTCCAAATGTAAATTAGCAGTGAGATGTCTGATTAAACTGGACCGGTGACAGCATTTAGCTGGCATGTGGGTCCGCCCTGCCTGCTTAGATGCATTTTCTTGGCAGGAGCCTTGGGAGAGGTTGGGACGCTGACAGGATAGAATTTGTGTACTTCAAAATGTCTGCATATCTATTCTGCGCGGTCACACTCTTGTAACTGTAGAGAAAGGAGACGGTGAGCTATCACTATCTTCAATTCCAGCCTACATGCTTCAGAAAAGGGAACTCTACACAAACAACTGGGAGGCACATTCACGAAACTGAAATCTAATCAGAAAGAGAAAATTCAAAACATTATTTCTGCTTCAAGCCTATTTAGGGTGCAATGCAGAAGGTCAGTGTTTCACTTATTTTTTCCATTTTAATAACGATGTCCAGAGATGCTTTAAAATAATAGAAGTGCTTCTGTAGATCTTTGTGTTTGTTGCCAAGAGACTAGAATTTCATCCTACTGGGCTGTACAATAATATTTTAGGCATGCAGGTTGGCCTATCTGATCCCAGAGCTTAATGCCATGAAGAGGAGCCCCTTCTTCATCCTCAATCTGTTTACCTTCTAGTGCCCACATCTGCCCTTTTAATGGTAGCCCCTCAGCCTACTCTGCTTCTAAGTACCCAGGGCTCAGGAATCCAGGAACTATTAGCCTGCCTCACTGTGCCTCCCCAACTCAATCAGAATCTACAGATTCAATGTTTCACTGCAGGAAGGCACTATAGCCAGATGCCTTGCTGTTCTAACAAGATAAACTCAGCGAAGGTGAATGATCATCACATCTTATTTTATTCTCACTAAATGCTTTTTGTCCAAGGTAGCTTTTCCATGTCTATAAATCCTTCAATACGTTCATATCTTTGAAACTTTGGGCAGGGAAACTCCCTGTTGCCCTCAAATCACTCAGCACCCCTGATCATTACCTCTGTGCCCACTCACAGCCAAGTGCTTCTGGAGTCACACGCAGGGGATCATGGCACAGTGTCTGCCCATATTTGCCCATTTGTTAACTTAAAAGAAAACCAAGTTTAGCTTTGTTCAACAATACACTGTGGCACATTAAAATTTTCAAGAGTTTCTTTGAGCATACACTGATTCAAACCAGGCAGCGATAAAGCCAAGTGGTCAGGAACGATCCACCGACAGGAACCAGGAAAGACAGTTTTATAGAGAAGATGCAGAAGCAAAGCAAGGAAATTATTGGATGGACTACGGCTTAAGTAGTTGCCTTATTTTGGAAAGCCTAATTGGCTTTGTGTGACTGGTTGTTCTTAAGTTTCATTTTCTTGGATATGAGTGCTTTGACTCTGGCTCACCTTTCAGTTGGTTTACGCAGGCTACCAAGACATTGGCGCCACCTCGGTCCAATGACCTCCTTGTTTAATTACCTTAACAGTCTCATCAGACTTTTTTTCTTTTAATAAACAACTGGTTGCAGTTACATAAATCAAGCACTTTTTCTTTTAAAATAAACATAAACCTAGTCTTTGAGAAACAAGTTAGATTGTAGATATAAACATGGCATGGGGCTGGAGGTGGGAGGTGATTCTCACGGCTACTAAAATTTCATCGCCAATATTGTCAGGTGTTTGTCCCTGCATGGTACATTCTGGTCTGTCTGGTTTTGGTTCAGTGCAGACTCTGTCCCCAGAAATGATTTTGTTCTCCCTTCATCAGAAACAGCCTTGTCTGCTGAACAGATGGGAGAGACAGTAACTGTGATATCAAGGCATATGGTTTCGAGAATAGATAGGAATAGTCATTCCAAATATTAGTACAGTTTCTTTCAGGTTCTCATGAAAGTGACACACATGAACGTCAATAGGCAAAAATAACAGATAACATTTTCAATCATCTCAAAATCTACTTGGCTAAAATCAAAATTATAAATCAGTTGGCTTGCATTCCTACAGCAAGCTGAGCCATCTGTATTGCTAATTTGATGATAGGGTAAAAGAAATTAGGTTGGGCCTAGTGGAAACCAGATTCTTCATTCATTCATTCATTCATTCAATGAATATACATTGAGTACTGATTATATGCTGAACACTGCTGGATTTGTGGGATAAAACAATAAATCACTGCTCTTGTTCTGAAAGAGCTAATGGTCTAATGAAGGGAGCTATAAAAATAAACTGAGGGGCCAGCCTGGTGGCATAGTGGTTAAGTTCGTGTGCTCTGCTGTGGCAGCCCTGGGTTCATGGGTTCTGATCCTGGGCGCAGACCTACACACTGCTCATCAGGCCCTGCTGTGGTGGCATCCCACATATAAAATAGAGGAAGATTGGCACAGATGTTAGCTCAGAGCCAATCTTCTTCACCAAAAAATAAAAATTAAAATAATAAACTGAGAATTACAATGCAGTGTGGCAAGTGTCAGGATAAAGGAGAGCAGGAGATGCCATAGGAACCTATAGAAGGAGCGCTCATCCCAATGTGAGGTGCATCTGGGAAGACTACTGAGAAATGGCATCAAAACTGAAACCTAAACTAACACATAGCAATTAACCAGCCAAAGAGCAAGTGGGTGGGAGGTGGTGCAGAGGAGAACACTTCACACATGTCAAAGATGTGGAAGAAAGAAGGAGACAGAGACAGCGATATTGACTTTAAAACAGACTGCCAAAACAGAACCTTGGATAAAAAAGAATGGAAGAAACTCTACTGTTGGTACTTGTCTATTCATCTGAACTCAGCATTACCCCAGGTCTGGGTCTAAACTGAAAGGAATGTGTTGGAACAGATCACCTCTGAATTACATTCTTACATCCTATAAATCTGTTTGAAGTATAAGAACACCAGTTGAGTTACTTAAGATATATATCTACACACACAGACACACATATTATATACACATACTTACACTCATATATATGTAAAAATACATAGAAAGGTAAAATATATAAAGCATAATCAAAATGTTTCATACCTTAAGGTGTTTTTTTTAATCCTGCAGGACATTGCAAATTGTTGCTTTGCTAAGAAAACCCTCCTGAGAGCAATTGTGCACAAACCAGCAGTCAAGCTGTTAACAAGGCTAAGAGTGATTTCAGGATCACTTTTTCAAAGATATTGAATGAAAGGGGAAGATAGTATAAAGGAGAATGTAGCAAAAAGAAAACATGTAACCCTACTAAGACTCTGCAAACACCCATAGAGAACATATCTCTGCACTTAGAAAGTTCATAGCTGCCTTGCAAACTCACGGCTGATATTCTCCTTGTGTTTGCTCCATAACAAAGGGCTGCAGCAGGGTTATCATAACTTGGAGTTTTCCTGCTTTCATCCTGAGGGGATTGTGAGATTCAGGTGATTTGGATAAAGTACCTACAATCAAAGTCTTGTTCTAAGCATCTGTGGCAGAACAAATAGTAAGAATAATAATAATTCTTTCTTAAACAAAAATGAGCATTTAAGGCAAAGCCAATAGCTGAGAATATGGCTGAAAATGGGTTTCATCTAATATGCTTACATGGACTAAGTGTTTCTGTAAAGCATTTCTGAGTTACTGAAGACAGTACCAGTATAGAAAAGGAATTTAATGAAACCAAAAGTAAGCAGTCTAGAAGCAAGATAAACTATTTTATGCTGTTAAGAAGAAGACTGTCCAATCCTTTTAGTCTTTACTGCATCAAAGGCGCAGCGGCATGACCTATGTCCTCCCTCTCGGGACCGTTGTCAGGCAAGTACTGGTGAGAAAATGAAAGGATAAGAGTATATATATACTAGATATTGTATATTATGTACTACTATACACACGCACGCACAAATGGTTTAGAAACAGGAAGGGGGCAAAGTCTACTCACGAATCTAGGTTTGAGAAAACCTGCTAAAAAGGCAGAGGTAAATAAATTAATCAGTTGTTTTACTATGTTCTCAATATGTCTCATACAAATGATGAGCACAAAGGGGAGAGCAGAGTTGGGGACTAACAGTATAGTCAACCAGTGTGACAGATTTCGTACTGTCTATAATTACTCACTTGCTCTCCCTGGCAAATATCCAGTGTGGATTTTCCCTTAACTTTATTCTGACTTAAATAAAAGAAAGAGGCCACAATAAAAGGAGCTATTTAGAAATCTGCTTGGAAGTCAAGATTGTTTTAGAAAAACAGTTGAAATTGCAAAGAGAAACAAATGTCTTTTTTCCAAGAAGACAAATAGAGGAAGAAAATCTGTCCCTTGATATCCTAAATTCTGGAGCAAGTGACCCAGAGCAAAGATGCTTAGACAGACAAGACACCTCCAGTCTAAAGAAGAGTGGCTATAGATAGTGTATTGGCTAAGAGAGGCTTCTGACAATAACAAAATGATTACTTAGAGATTACATTCACCACGAAAAGTATTAATACCACCATTCCTCTATTCCAAACAGATATAACTAGTTCCTGCCTTTTTTTTTCTGAGCCTGGACATAGCCTTTCAAGTCCTCCTGATACCACTCTGTGTCCAGCAAGGTTAGTGCTAAAGATGAAATTTATTTGCATTCCTGCTTTCAGAACTAAAGAGGAGATTTTAATATATGCCTAGTTGTTTTATTGCTTTAATCTTACCTCAAAGAGAATAATTTTGGAGCAATTGATGAAAATAAGCAAATATGGGTAATTAATACTTAGCACATGTTTAGTATTTTAGTGGAGAGTTCTGGAAAAGCAATATAAGAATGGATCAGTTTTTTTGTTTTGTTTTGTTATTTTTTTAAATAAGCTCGTTTCAGAGCAGTTTTAGGTTCCCGGCAATATTGAGCAAAAGTACAGAGAGTTCTTATATACCCTTTGCCCCCACACACACAACCTCCCCAACTATGGACATCCTGCATACATTTGTTACAAACCATGGTACATTTGGTAAAAACAATGAATATACATTGACACATCTTTATCACTCAAAGTCCATAGTTAATAACATTAGGGTTCACGCTTGGTGGTATACCTTCTGTGGGTTGACAAAAGTATAATAAGATATCCAGTGTAATAGCATCATGCAGAGCAGTTTCACTGCCCTAAAAATCTCCGTATTCAGTCTTTTCATCCCTCCCTCTGGCTTAACTTCTGTCAATGACTAATCTTTTTCCTTTCTCCATTGTTTGCCTTTTCCAAAATGAATTATACAGCATGTAGCCTTTTCAGATTGGCTTTTTTCACTTAGTAATATTCATTTTAGTCTCCTCCATGACTTTTCACGACTTGATAGCTCATATATTTTTAGCTCTGGATAATATTCCATTGTCTGGATGTACCACAGTTTATTTACCCATTTACCTACTGAAGGACACCTTGGTTCCTTCCACCTTTTGGCAATTGTGAATAAAGCTGCTATAAACGTTCATGTGTAAGTTTTTGTGTGAACATAAGTTTTCAGTTCATTTGAGTAATTATCAAGGAGCACACTGCTGAATTGTATGGCAGGAGTATGTTTAGTTTTGTAAGAAACTGCCAGACTGTCTTCCAAAGTGTCTGTACCATTTTACATTCACACCAACAATGAATTAGAGTTTCTATGGCTCCACATCCTCACAAGCATTTGGCATTGTCAGTGTTTTGGATTTTGGCCATTCTAATAGATGTGTAATGGTATCCCGTTGTTGTTTTAATTTTCATTTCCCTAATGACACATGATGTGGAAGCTCTTTTCCTATGCCTAATTGCCATCCATATATCTTCTTTAATGAGGTGTCTGTTCAGGTCATCCACCCGTTTTTTAATTGGTTTGGTTGTTGTTTTGTGTTTGTTTTTTTTTTTTGAGGAAGATTAGCCCTGAGCTAACATCTGCTTCCAATCCTCCTCTTTTTGCTGAGGAAGACTGGCCCTGAGCTTACATCTGTGCCTATCTCCCTCTTCTTTATATGTGGGATGCCTGCCACAGCATGGCTTGACAAGCAGTGCCATGTCTGCACCTGGGATCCAAACCAGTGAACCCCGGGCCGCCGAAGCGGAACATGCTAACTTAACCACTGCACTACCGAGCTGGGTCTTGTTTTCTTATATTTGAGTTTTAAGAGTTCTTTTGTATTTTGGATAACAGTCCATTATCAGACATGTGTTTTGCAAATATTTTCTTCCAATCTGTGGATTGTCTTCTCATTCTCGGAACACTGTCTTTCACAGTGTGGAAGTTTTTAATTTTAAAGTAGTTCAGCTTAGAATTATTCATATCATGAATTGTGCCTTTGGCATTGTACTTAAAATCATCGCTATACCCAACGTCAGCTACATTTTTTCCTATATTATCTTCTAGGAGATTTATAATTTTTCATTTTACATTTAGATCTATGGTTCATTTTGAGTTAATTTTAGTGAAGAGTGTAAAGACTGTGTCTAGATTGTTTTTTTGCATGTGGATGTCCAGTTGTTCCAGCACCAATTGTTGAAAAGACAACCTTTGCTTCTTTGTATTGCCTTTGCTCCTTCACAAAAATCAATTGACTATTTACGTGGATCTATTTCTGGGTTCTCTATTCTGTTCCACTGATTTATTTATGTATTCTTTCACCAATACCACACAGTCTTGATTACTGTAGCTTTACATTAAGTCTTGAAGTGGATAGTGTCGGTCCTCTGGAGGTAAAACTCACAGAAGTGTGCCCCTCCTCCTCCCACCGCTGGGATTCCCTGGAGGTCTTAACTCTCAGTTGTTTACTTTGAACCCCCAGCAATTTGTCAATTGCAGTTCAGAGTCCCTACCCCAGCACTGGTTCCTGCAGAGGTTTCTATTCTGGTGAGTTGTGATCCACTGTATTCACCTGTCAGTCTTTCCAATTGGGGAGCAGAAGTTTATCCTATAATCTCATATCTCTGAAAGATGTAAGAAGAGTCATTGATTTTTCAGTTTGTTCAACTCTTTCTACTTGTTGTTAGGACAAAGTGGCAACTTCTAAGTGTTTTACATACCAGACCAGAAACTGCAAGTCTGTTATTTAGTTCTTAGTGATGTAAGCCAGGAAGGGTGGAACTCAAGAGGCAGTGCTGCTCTGAGCCAATTCAAATGGGAAGCTACCAGAAATACAATCATTATATCTGGCAGAACGTAAACAAGTTCCAGAAACTGTCTTAAAATTCTAAACCTATTTCAGTGGCAATAAATTTTACAGTAAACTTTTCCTAAGTTTCTGGATCCTTCTCTTCTCTGCCCAACCCTGACTTTCTCTGTCACTGACACTTTCTTGGATCCTTTTCCCTGAAGAACCCTTTCCTCACAGCCCTGACATCCACCCTGAACAAAGCTGTCAGAAGTGATGTAGTTTCCTGCAAAGAAGACAGATACCCAAGTACTATCGAGCTCTGTAAGTACAGGCCCCTGTATGACTGGCGAGAGCCCAGTTACAGATTCAGCGAGGTCTCTACTAATCTCTTCTACATCTAGATCTAGAATGGTTATTAAGAACACAAACTCTGGAGCCAGACTGCTTGAGTTCAATTCCCAGTTCTACCACTTACCGCAATTTGGGCAAGTTCTTTAGTTTCTTTATGTCTCAGCTAAATGGGAATGATAATATTATATGTAACATGGGTTTGTGAAAATTAAATGAATTAAGGTATATAAAGCTCCCAGAACAATGCGGGAACATAGTATTATATAATATTCCCTCTGCTGAGATCTTTCCAATAAGCCATGCCAGTGCCATGGGACTCTGGTGGACTGGGAAGGAGTTGTGGTAATGCCTGACATATTGATCCCTTAGCCCTTGGGGTGGGGACTCAGGCCAATCAATTCTGGCTAAAAGGAAATAGGTAAGCCATTAAAATAATTTTTAATTTCTAGCTGTGTCAAGTTGTGAAAGGGGATTGGGAAAGCACCACACTGTTTTTGTTTCCCTTAAGGGTAGTGTACATTATTATAGCCCCATAATATCTTTTCTATTCTATTTCATTTTACTGTAAAGAAAACATCCTGGGAAATAGCCTCTGACTTTTTCATTCTAACACACCATTACTAGAGAGTCTGTGCTGAGTACCCAACCACGGCTTTAAAAAGCTGAATAATTTTATATTGAACTATTTATGTTCCTCCCTTGGGGTTTGGATTTCTGTGTGAGAATGGCACTGAAATTAATCATGGGTCCCTTTGGCGAGACAATGGAGCATTTATATTTATTCTAGAAAATTCTTCTGGGGGCCAGCCCAGTGGCGCAGCGGTTAAGTTCGCATGCTCCACTTCGGTGGCCCGGGGTTCACCGGTTCAGATCCCGGGTGCGGACATGGCACCGCTTGGCAAGCCATGCTATGGTAGGTGTCCCACGTATAAAGTGGAGGAAGATGGGCACAGATGTTAGCTCAGGGCCAGTCTTCCTCAGCAAAAAGAGGAAGATTGGTGGAGGATGTTAGCTCAGGGCTAATCTTCCTCAAAAAAAAAATTCTTCTGCCTGCTTCCAGAATGGCATGTACCTGGTAAGTGGTGCCGTAAGTCAACTGGGCAGTGTGTGCACTGACCCCTTCCAGAACCAGGTGATACACACTGTGGATGTCTTGGATTAAAAGTTGACTTCCTGGGGCCTATGTGAAGTTCAAGAGCTCTGGCTAAGTGCCCTGATTTGGTGGGAATTGCCCATACTCTCCCCTCAGAATAACTGTGGCACCATATTACATAACAGATAAATGTACCATGCCGCTTCCATGTTGCTTAGCAATTTTCCTTTATATTAAAAATTTATACATATATAGGGGATCTTTTATCAGGTTGAAGTTATTTGAGTAATGTATCCCTCATATCTCTTTGAAGGAAACAAATTTTAAGGTTTCCTCATCTTTGGAGTTGTTTTAATCACGTTTGTAAACATCACACATATGTATGCATATATAGTATCATTGGAAGTTTGTAGTTTTATAAATTATTTTTATTCAAACAATTTCCTAGCTTATGAACAACTACACTAAGTAATAATGGAATGTTTTCTACTTGTAAATAGTCTGAGAATGTGATCAATACTACCATGTTGTTTAATAATTGTTAGTGTTGTTTTGAAAAAAATTAAAGAAAGGAGACATTCCGTGTAGAGTAACAATGGAATGTAAGGAAAGATTTCTAAAGTTTGTTGTTCTGTTATACCCATAGGAACAATAAATTGAAAAGTTCCAGAGTTACCTGGTAAACACAAAATAAATTCCAGAAGATTTTTTAAAATGAAAGTGTTATATAAGGTAAGTAATTCAAAGCCAGCTCCAACTTACTGCACTGTAATGCTTTTAGTACTGCATTGGTACCCATTTTGTGGCCTCTTTCAGGATTTCAGTTTCCTCATCTGTAATATTAGAGTATGGATTAAGTGGGACTTGGGCCTCATCTAGGATAGACACGAATAAGATCTTCCTAAGATTTTTTTGTTTACATTAGGAGGTTGACTAAAGCATCTATCAGAAAGGGAAATCAAGGAAACATTTTTGGCATCTTTTTAAGACTTTTTCTTCATAATGACACAGTGTACATTAAAATCTTTTACAGGATAAAGTCATTATTTTGGAGCTTGCATTGGAAGTGGAAATATTTCATCTTAGGCTTGACCTGGTCCACAAACTTCAATATTTTTTTATCATGTTAGCAGAGTCAAAATATATTCATTATAGGTTATGTTTCCTCTGGCTCACAGCTTGAGAAATGTTTGCTTAGTTTCTAAGACCAACAAATAGAGCCAGCAAGTGAAAACTATAAGCCAACTTCACCTGCACCACTTTTTAATAAAAGAGAATTGGTGATGGCATAAAACCTAAATTCTTTCATCAAGTTTGTTTTCTCATCTTTTCCTTCATGAAATTTGTTTTGTCATCTTTAAAATGGAAAGGTTCAATTAGATGAAATCCGAGGTCCTTTATTCCTTTAATTATCTGTTGATTATAAGATTCTGTATCTTTAGAAGACATTTGAAAAAATTCAAAAGTACCCTTGCTTTTTCAGAAACTAATTGAACCAACAACATTCTCATGAGAGTAACTTAGGTATGTCCTTTGGAAAAATGTCAAATCAATAATGGCTTCTAGTGATGACCTACCAGGCGATTAGGATCAACCATCCCACTGAAGAGAAGTAGAAAAGAACAAGAAAAAAAGCTCCTTGTGCACTGTCTGTCCACTATGGAAAACAGTAGGGTAGTTCCTTAAAACATTAAAAATAGAATTACCACATTATCCAGCAATTTCACTTCTGAGCATATACCCAAAAGAATTGAAAGCAGGGTCTTGAAGAGATAGTTGTACACCTTTGGAGTAATGGGAAATACAGTCATGCCACACTTAACACAGGGTTACATTCTGAGAAATGTCTCATTAGGCAATTTCTTAGTTGTGCAAACATCGTAGAGCAGACTTACACAAATCAAGATGGTATAGGCTACTATGCCTAGGATATACAAGACTAATCTTGTGGAACCATCGTCGTATGTGGTATCTGTCCTTGACCAAAATGTTATTACATGGCACATGACTGTATATATTTGATCTTTGTCCCTGGTTCCTGGAACAGAGCTTCTATAACCCTGAGAATTTCCTGAATGAGGAATCTCTTTTGTATACTAATAAGATGACCCAAGGCAGAGGTCCCCTAAATAACTTCAGGATGGGGGTCAGAAAGACCAAGCCATGATCAGAGGGTTGGAACTTTCAGTCCCATCCTCTCCCCACCTCCAGGAATGGGAAAGGGGCTAGAGATTGAGTTCAGCCACCAATAGCCAATGATTTAGTCAATCATGCCTTTATAATGAAACCTCCATTAAAACCCTCAAACAAAGGGGTTCTGGAAGTTTCCAAACACATAGAGGTACTGGGAGGGTGGTGAGACCAGAGAGGGCATGGAAGGTCTGCACCCCTCCCCTCATACCTTGTCCTACACATCTCTTCCATTTGGCTGTTCTTGAATTGTATCCTTTACGATATACTGATAAATGTACATAAATTTTTTTCCTGAGTTCTGTGAGTCATTCCAGCAAAGTACTGAATGTGAACAGGGGGTTGTTGGAACTCCCAAATTTGTATTTGGCCAAACAAAATGTGGGTAGCCTGGGCATCTTATTTGTGGCTAGCATCTCAAGTAGGAACATTCTTGTGGGACTGAGTCATTTAACATGTGGGATCTGCACTAACTCTGGGCAGTTAGTGTCAGAATTGAATTGAATTGTTGAACACCCAGTTGGCGTTAGAGAATTGGAAAGTTAGAGAATTGGTGTTGGAAAAGGCACCCATGTATTTGGTGTCAGGGAAAGAAAACACAACACCTATGTTCATAGCACATTTGTTCATAGCAGCACTATTCACGATAGTCAAAACGTGGAAGCAACCCAAGTGTCTATCAAGAGATGAATGGATGGGCAAAATGTGGTATATACATACAATGGAATATTAAGTCATAAAAAGTCATCAGTCATAAAAAGGAAGGAAATTCTGACTTATGCTACAACATGGTTCAACCTTGAGGACATTATACTAAGTGAAATGGATCAGTCACAAAAAGACAAATACCACATGATTCCACTTATGTGAGGTACCAAGAATAGTCAAATTCATAGAGACAGAAAGCAGAATAGTGGTTACCAAGGACTGGGGGAGGGGGAAATGAGGAATTGTAGTTTAACTGTTATAAAGTTTTAGTTTTACAAGATGAAAGGAATTCTGGAGATTGGTTGCACAATAAGGTGAATGTACTTACGCTACTGAACTGCACATTTAAAAATGATTGAGATGCTAAATTTAAGTAGGTTGGCTGACGCTAGGTATGAATGAAGATGTCAGAATTCAACTCCCACCAAGGTAGAAATCCTAACACAAAATGCCTTGCATAGTATTGAAACACTCGAATCCTTCTCTCTGAATTGGAGTTATGGATTTGGAAGATTCAGAGGATCATCTAGGTGGCCCACAGAAACCCAAGCCTTGTTTATGGCCATTAGCACCCTCAGGTCCCTGGAAGAGGCAATGAAAAATCCTCTCTGGGGAAAACCAGTACCACTTTAGGTATCACATTATTTATATTTGTAACTTCTCAACTATATGTCCAAGAAACAAAGAATTATTCCACTGGACAAAACAACATGGGCCATAATCAACAGAAACAAGAGACAAAAGAAATTGTCCACTGAGTTTCCAGACATTAGAATCATCAGATTCAAACTGTGAAAAATAGTGTGCTTAATATGCTCCTGGATATAAAGGCAAAATATTAAAATGTCAACAGGAATTGGAAGTTATACAAGTAGCTTTATAGAGCTGCAAAAGAATCAGTTTGAATTTACAAAATAGAAAGAATCAGTAGCCAAAATTAACAACTCATTGGATGGACTTAACATCAGATTAGACACAAGAAAAGAAAAAACTAGTGAACTTTAAGATAGATCAAAGAAGACTATTCATGAAAAACAGAAAAAAACAAAGAAACAAACAAAAAGATCAAATCATAATAGAGACAAAGTCGATGTAATGAGAAGAAATATCAATGTTTAATTGGAATCCTAGAAGGAAAGGCAAGAAGAGGGCGATATTTGAGGAAATAATGACTGAGAATTCCCCAAACTGAGAAACTATATCAAGCCAGTGATTCAAGAAGCCCAACAAACCTCCTGCCTATACAGTGAAACTAAAGAAAAAGTAAAGACAAAAACAAAATATTAAGGCAGCCAGAGAATAAAACAGATACTCTTCATTAGAGCAAGAATCAGAGAACCAGTTGAATTCTTATCAGCAACAATGGAAGCTAGAAAACAATGAGAAATATCTGTAAGGTGCTGAAAGAAAACTAATGGTCAATCTAGAATTTGCTTTTAAGAAAACATTTCAATGCAGAATGGAGACAAAAGAAGACATTTTCAAACAAATAAAACCTGAGCTAGGGGCCAGCCCAGTGGTGTAATGGTTAGATTCACACACTCCGCTTTGGCGACTTGTGGTTCACAGGTTCGGATCCAGGGTGCGGACCTAGCACTGTTCGTCAAGCCACACTGTGGCAGCATCCCACATAAAATAGAGGAAGATTGGCACAGATGTTAGCTTAGCAACAATCTTCAAGCAAAAAGAGAAAGATTAGCAATAGATCTTAGCTCAGAGCCACTCTTCCTCACACACACAAAAGTATCTGAGGTATTTGCCATTTACAGACCCATCTAAAACCAGTACTTAATGATAGTTAATAGTTTAACTTCTTTAGGCTGAAGACAAAAAGACATATAGAGCCTCAGGAATTCAGCAAGAATGGAAAGCAATAAACATGGTAAATAAATAGGCAAATCAAATTAATTTTGGATTGTAAAGTAACAACAACAATAGAAAATAAAATAATTTTAAAAATTCTCCTGGCCTCCTAGTGATGGCCAGATTCCTGATAAGCGAAGTCTTTCTAGATTGTGACCAACTCGTAAATGTTTCTTTTAAATTCTTAGCACGTGCTCAACTGAGAATGGAATGAATGGAAGAATCGACATTATGAAAAGTTCTATTGACTCATTTTCAGGACATAAGTGACTGAGCTCTAGAATTATCCATGAGATCTGTTTCCTAGGAAACCCATTTCACCCAGCACTCAAGTGGAGATTCCTTTGGGAAAAAAGAGTTGCTTGTTCTCAACGTTTTTCTAAAGAGAATTAAACACATAACTGCAGATGTGAGTTCCTCCATGTAGCAGCTTTAGTTACACGTCACTTGTTAGGCAAACAAAACAAATCTTTTTAGCAACTGTTTAAAGTGTTCAGAACAACCGGATTCAACCGTATGGAAGCAGACCACAGCCACCAAGGACTGCACCTCCCTCCCCTCAATGTTTCACAAATGTCTCTCTCATCTCATCTTGATGAATGTGCAGAGTTAATATTTAATGCTTCGTTCCATTAGTTTTAGTTAAAAGTGGATCTTTTTTATTACAATCTAGATACAGCTCTAAATATGGGGCCCGGTTTTGTCTTGATTTCTCTATCATTTCTGTCACACAAAACTGGGGCCCACATTAGTCTCCGCCTTCCTCCCTTTCCATTCCCAATGTCAGCAGTGACCCTCATGAGGCAGATTCTGTTTGTTCACCTTGGTCCCTTTGCTTTGAAATTCAGCGTCAAGTCACCTATGCTGCTAGTCCCAGAGTGACCTTTTGCCCAGTACTTCTATCTGGGTGTCTACCCCTTGGTTCTTTTTCAATAGTCCATCAAGTACCCTAGATTCTTTGCTAAATTTATGGCTAGAAGGCTGAGATCAGATGAAGGACCACTCTGAGGCCAGGTTTTAGTGTGATTTCTGAGCAGTTTATTTCCATGCAGTACAGTCCTCAGACCTAGGCATCTGGGGCTCCTGCCCTTGGCTTTCCTCTTTAAACTATGAGGTCCACCTGCACATCAGCATCGCCTGGGTGCTTCTCATAAACACTTACTGAATTAGAATGTGCACACCTACGGTTAAGCCCAGGAATCCTAACAAGCTCCAGGCACTGTGTATGCACATTCAGCTTTGGAAAGCATTGCTTGAGGGGGCTACTGCTCTGGCTCTACTGTGGCCACACTCCTCCTGACAAAACGTCAAGTCCCCAACAGTAAGGAGAAGTGCTCACCTGGAGCCCAGGTCCCCCATCTAGGTTAAGCTCCCGGTACCCACTCCCACTCCCGGAACAGAGGAAATCCCTGCTCAAAGGAGTCCACTTCCGGGGTCTGCACAGACTTCTTCCCCGGTCCATCCTTCTGAGGCTGGCAAGGCCACTAGAAGGATGACCAAGGGACAGCTCTTCGAGAAGGTGAGAGTGGAGCAAGGACTTGGGAGCTGCACTGTCCACATGCACAGGCGGGTGTCCGTGTGCAGCGCAGGATGGCACTGAAGAGGTTGAGAGAAGTGAAGAGACTTCTATTTGTACCCTTTCCCCAGGGCGATAAATGAAGGCCTGCCTTGTTTCTATGGCTTGCCCACTCGGAAAAGGGTATTTGTGGCTCCCACTCCTTCCTCACATCTTTTATCTGATTCCCTAATGAGCACCAAGTTTGAGGACATTTTTATTGGATGACTGGAGCCTTCACTGTATGTTGAAAGGTCAAGCTCCTAAGCTTTTGTTGTTTTGCTTCTCTCCTGCTTCCCTGAGGCCAGGAGCATTTAAAAGGCAGGCAGATACTGCTCTAGTCATGGAAAGCTCGCTCTCCAGCCCTCTGCACAGCAGCCCTCTCTCCTTTTCCTTGGCCCCATTATTTGTGCTCTCTTACTCCTTGCTCTTCCTCTCTCTCTCCTTCTCTCTCTTTCTCTCTCTCTCTCTCTCAGGCACACACAACCCAGGCTGGATGTGACCTGTGCTCTGACCTCTACCTCTGCTTTAACACTCTGCTTTTGCTCTTCACAACCAGCAGTCAATGGTAGGAGTAGGACAACCCTCGCCCATTCTACAGATGAGGAAACTTTAAGCACAGAAAGTTTAGGAGAGTCACCTATGCTTACACAGCTTGTTAATGGTGGAGTCGGTTTTGAATCCAAGCAATCTGGCTCCAGATGTCATGTTCTTTACTATGTTTGGAAAATTCTCCACCTGCTGAGTCTTGGTGGAAGGCAAAGCCCTCCTCCTTCAGAAGCTGAAGCAGCAAGAAATCACTTTCCCTGCTCCTTTGCAGCTGTTGCATGACTGTCTGACCTAAGCTCCACCAATCAGAGCGCTTGCTCCAGATCGTTATTTAGAAACAAATGACCACATAGAATCTTTCCTGACAATAGGTAGAGGCAATGTTGGCAATCACACCAAGGTACCAGGGCTTGCAGTGGCTACATCCAGCGTCCAAGAGCATGCCATCAGCAGGGTAAAGTGTGGGGAGCAGTGTTCCGTAGTGACCCTAGAATGTCACCAGACTAGTGATTTGAGGTATTTTCTCTGGCTATGTAGCCCCAAGTCTGGTTCTTCAGCTATCTCAGCAATTCTGTCAGTTCTCCAATCCCCTTTTAATAATTCCTTTGCTACTTAAATAAGCCATAGTAGATTTTTGTAACTTGTGACCAGAACCTCAAGAAAATGTTATTGAGAGATCTGAGCTTTGAAAGCATCTGAAAACATATCAGTGTATCATGCAGAGAAGGAAAACTTTCCTTCTGCAGTTGAATTTGGTTTTCCCTTGAAAGATAAAACAGATGTAAGAATATTAAGATTATTAAGTGATGAAGGAAAGAAAAGCTAATTTAACAATGATATGTATTACACTTAAATATACCTTATAGCTACTCAATCAGATTATTCTACATGTCTTGGGGGTAACCTCATGCATTCCCAGCCATTAGGCCTTAGTCAGGTATGTCTGTGGACAAAGAATACTACTGAGGAAATGAGTGGCAAAATAGAAAAACAAAAGGAGCTATGACATGACATAACTAGCAGCTGGTCTACTGAGAGAGAGTGTCGTCTCCAGAAATTAAAAATTTTCCAGGGAAATTGGCTTGGTGATAGTCCCAGAAGCACCTAAATAATTGTGAGCTCTGTTTCGCCTTATTCCAAGTTTCATGCGTCTAAAATGTCAGGAAAAGACGTTAAAAATTATCTAATTAAAGATTAGCTAATTTCCTTATTTTACACCTGGGAGTCCTAGAGAAGGTAAGTTAAAAGGAATTCACATAGCAAGTTTCAGAAGCCCAATAGCACCTATAAGATGCTTCTGTGGTAGAAACCATCTTAAGTTAATGTAGTCCTCAATTCTTTTGACAGGCTATTTAATGTTTTAATTACATCTTTGTTTATTTGTTTGATATCACACATGTGAAATTCAATCACTAGCCATATTGGTGACTTGCCACATTGGGTTCTGTGGCAAACAAGGGGACCTCTCTATCTGGTGGTCACACTGAATAACTACAGGACTGTGTATTTTCTAACATAAGAAATCCATAGTGAGAAGAAAATTCTATTTATTTGATTTTTTATTCATAGCAACCTTTGGAAGGGAATTATTGTTACACAAGAGAAAAACATAGCCTAGTATCATCCTGCTTTGTAACTAGATTAATCCATTACCAAAAGGAGGAATCCACCTCTCTGAGGACAATGTGGTGGAGATGGTTCTGGATTGGTCACCCTTATCTCTCCTGGCTCAAAAAAACTGTTGTTGAGTTTTTGTTGTTGTTGTCGTTGTTGTTGTTTGAGGAAGACTAGCCATGAGCTAACATCCGCTGCCAATCCTCCTCTTTTTGCTGAGGAAGACTGGCCCTGAGGTAACATCTGTGCCCATCTTCCTCTACTTTATATGTGGGACATCTACCACAGAGTGGCTTGCCGAATGGTGCCATGTCCGCACCCGGGACCTGAACCAGCAAACCCCGGGCAGCCAAAGCAGAACATGCGCACTTAATTGCTGTGCCAGTGGGCCAGCCCTTGTTGTTGAGTTTTTTCCTCAAAGGACAGGAGTCATTCTTTTATTTCTGGTTTGATTATCTAGCAAGAAGGATCTGAAGGCACAGGGCACTTGTTTAGACAAAAGGTGTCACTCTTATTGATTACTTTTATTATTGTTATTATTAACACACCAATAGGTGAGTCTTAATATGTCCACACTACAGGGAAGAATCTGAAGTGCAGAGAGTTAACTTGTCCAGAATGGGACACTGAATAAGGTAGAGAGGAAGGATTTAAATCTGTTCCCTCTAACCACAAAGTTCAGACTCCTACACTTTGCTACCTGCTTGCTCCTGAGGCTACAACGTACTAGGTAGCAGCCTCTGAAAATGACGTGATCGACAAGACAACTCTAGGTAGGAACTGGTATACCCAGGATGTTTTCTTTTCTCTCTCTCTCTCTCTTTTTTACATGGGAAAGAGGGACAAGCCTAAACATCCAAAGTATTTCTTATTACATGAGGCAGTATTACCGGTTTGGAACACCAAAGTTAGGCCAGACTAGAAAACTAGAACAACTGGGGAAGAACATACTGAAATAGGAAGTCAAAGTGGAATGACTGTGGTCTTACAGGGTTGGGGCCCCCATGAGCAATCATTTGCAAAATAGCTGGTAACAAAATAGAGTGTTGGTGATTCTGGCTGAAGCTTGGTGGGCTTGCTGATCAGGAACAGACAACGGTTGTGGAGTTTCCCAGTCCCTTGGGACTGCTGCCAATTTGTGTATTAAATCCTCCATTATAATCAGGCAGTAAGATGATAGTACTATTGTGATGATTCTGTCTTGAACCTCATAGAAACTTCTCTCCCCATCTGGTTTTTCCGTGCTAGAGTCATGTGCCTTATTCAAGGGTGTCCAAGCAAGTTTAAGAATTTTAGGATTTTCCAAATCCTTCTTCAGATGCATTCACTGAGCCTCCTTGGCCAGATGATGTTCAGACATTGGCATGCTTGATTTCTGAGCAGATGAGAGTTGACTAAAAGCAAGAAGTTCAAAGTAACTCAGACCAGAAGATTATTCAGGCCTATCCTGATCTTGGCTGTCACAGATGTTGTTGATGCCCACCCACATGCCTTCTGCACTCACCATTCTGTGTGTACTTAATGCAGGCTTCCCAGTGCAAACACCAGCAACCAAAGGCTTTCTTGAATTGAGCAAGGCAGAAGAGAAGTTCCAAGGAGTTAACATGCCTGGGAGTAGCCGTCTATCAGTGATTGACGGGCATAAGTAGAGTGCTGCAAGTAGGGCAGGCTCCCCTGCAGGATTATTAATCGTGCCTCCTTTCATTATCAGCCGTTCATTGGCAATAAAATACATGGTCCCCTTGGTCATTGTAAAGAGCAATTTCAGGAGAGGAGTAGAGGTGGAAGCTCGACTGGAGTGTGGCTAGGAGGTAAGAAAACTGAGTCAGATTGTCTAGACAAGTGTTTTGAGAAATTTGAGTATGAAAGAGAACAGAAAGATGAGGCAGCTGGAGGATGCTCTGGCAACAAGTGATAAATAGATGACAAGCAATAGGATATGTTGGAGTATATGAGGAAGTCATTTGGTGTAAAATTAATTCGGCCTGACCTTGTTTTTTCCAAAAGGGCCTGATGTGGCCTGTTTAGCATGCATTATACATCCGCTTTAAACATCTACTATGCCCCAAAGACAAGAATGATGCCCTTAAAGATAGTGATGTAACCTCCCCCCATATCAGCATTTCTGTAAGGATAAGCATCTCTTCCTGGGAAATAAGGATTAACTACCAACCTGCTGTGCTCACCTTGTGTCCACCGACCTGCTGACCACTGACCTGCTGTGCCAGCTAAGCATCTAATGACAGTAGTAAAAGAGATATTCCTGTCATACGTGGCATATGCTCTTTGCTCCAAGATGGTATATTACTACTGTGTATACCACACTTCTTTGGTGTCCTTCCTTGGGGAAGGAAGGCCCCGGGCTTTAGTCCTCAAACTTGGCTCATGATAAACTCATTCTGATTTTGATTTATAGATTTATTATTGATTATTTGTATTGACATAAGGAAGGACTTTTCCAGTATGTTTCAGATATATGATGATGGGAATTATCCTCTAGTGACCACAGGATTGATGATGGAAAGAAAAGAGAAAACTGAAGAACCAAAGTTCTTGGGGAAAAATAAAAGGCTAAATCTAGGGAAGCAACTGCCATTAGATAGAAGAGCTCTTTGCCTGATGTAGTAGATGCAGAAGAGCCCTGATTTTTAGTTATAAATAACGTAAAACAATTTCTGTTTTGTTTTTAATGTCCTTTTAGATAATTCTCAACACAAGATGATAATTTAAGCTCAGGATGATTGTTTTAGTTAACATACTATAATGGCTCCTAAAAATCCTGATCACCCAATAACAATAACATAGATCGGCAACTGTGACCCATGGATTGCTAGCATCTCATGAATTGTTGGAAGTGCTCAGAGGCAAAAGAATTCCCTGATCAAATAAATCTGGGAAGCATTACATACTCATCTGTTCTCAGATATTCACAAGGCTTTACAATATAGACCTCAGTTTAATTTTGCTTAACCAAGAATTTTCTTGGAATGAAATAAGAGAATTTATCCCAAAACATATACTCTTATAAGTATCCACACATACTAACTCTGCCAATTTTCTTAGCATTCGTGTAGCCTCAAAATGCCCAAACCAACTTGGAATCTAGAAGAGCAAAATGTTGCCTTCAAAGCTTGTCCACTTACTTAAGAGATGATTAGCTCTAATTTATCCTAGAATTGATGCCTGTGAATTCATTTTTCCTCTCAGAGAAATACCCCCTTATTACTCTTTCTTTCTATACTTTATACTGGTTGCTACCATTAACGAAATACAAGCAATGCAACAGCAACTCAACTTTTAACAAGTTTTTTACACAAATATTTTCAAACGTTTTACAAAGTCTAAACATATTTTATTCGTTTGTTCCCTTTTATCTGCATGCATATTTATTCCCTTGTAAGACTCTAGAAGATCAAAAAGCAGTCCTAATTTGAGGGGGGGAAAAAATGTAGCACTGAAGAAAATGCCAGAGGCTGTTTCTCCACAGAGCTGGAAATAAAGTGGAATAAAATTAAATAGGAAGTTTCCTCTCATGGCATGTTTCCAACAACTTTGGACACCCTTTGACAACTTGAGCCGGAAATGTGTTTGAACATGTTCAACAGGAAACAGAAATTGGTGGGAGAGAAAAAAGAGTAAGAGAAAAGTGATTTTATTGTGTAAATATGAAAAGTTTCATGCCTTATCTTCAAAAATGTTTTCAAAGAAACAAAAAAACTTTAGACTATCAAGTTCATTTTATATACAACTTCTATCCATAGTGCACATAAGACTTGATTTTCAATGTTGAAGTGAAATTAGCCTCAAAGTTTAGATTATAAGAGAAAATTAGTTGTTGCCCATTTGGGCTATTATGAATAAAGTTGCTATGAACATTTGTGTGCAAGGCTATTTGTGGGCCTATGTTTTTAGTTATCTTGGGCAAAAACTAGAAATAACTCAAGTGTTCATCAACAAGTGAGTGGATAACAAATTATGTTTGTGTTTATGAGTAGTATTATGGAATACTATTCAGCAATAAAAAGCAATGAACTACAGATGCATGAAACATCATGGATGAATCTCAAAAACATTGTGCTGAATGAAAGAAGCATACATACTGCAATACTGTATGATTCCATTTAGAAGAAATTCTAGAGTAGGCAAATCTAATCTATAGTGACAGAATACTTATCAGTGGTAGTGGGGAGGGCAAGGCTGGAGGCAAACTGACTGCAAAGGGGCATGAGAGAATGCCCGTTGCGATGGAAATATTCTCTCACTTGTATTATGGTTGTGGCATAGTTGCATAGGTGTATAGACTTGTCAAAACTTATTGTACATTTAAAGTTGGTGCATTTTATTATATGTAAATTATGCCTCAATAAAAGTCGTTTAAAAAAATAAGAGAAAATTAGTTGTAAAATATTTCAGGAAACCGGGTCCAAAAGTTAAATGTTACCAGAACAATAACTTTTTCTAGGTTGCTGACATTGTTATAGAACGTTACATGACTACCAACTCTTGGGTCCTTTGTGGAGCCAAGCTCTCCCATGGCAAACATACTGAACATTAAATAAAACATTAAAATAAAACATGATCCATACCCTTGAGGAAAATTCACCTTTGGGCAAGAAGTAGTAGGGCAAAATTAAAATCTTAAAGCCTCCTTATCTACTTAGTTAAATGTAGTCTAGAGGGTTTGCAGTTCAAGGCCATTAAAAGCTATATGAAGTCAAAATGTCTTTTAATTAAGAGCCAAGTCCAATTACCTATAATCCTTTTGCAATACCTTTGAGGATATCCAAGGACATGAAATTGAACAATTCATACACCATGTTTATTAAATTGCTTGAGAATGATGTTAACAAGCAGAATAAGGCTGTCTATTCCACAAGACAATCCAAGAGGTCAAAAAACTACATCATGGGTTTTCATAATCAGTCCCAATCACCATTTTTGCACATAACCTATGTTTATTCTGATAATCATTCGTTGTTTTTAGTAAACATGAGACAGTAGAAGTCAATTGTATTGGTTCACACCAATCAACTTGTAAGTATGAACTGATCACCTACTAACATGATACTGGATACAAAATTCTTTTTAAAAAACTATGTCCTTGAAATATAACTGATGACCTTTAACACCAGGGGGCATAAGGTCTTGCATTGATTTTAATGTAAAAAAACATAGCAGATAATTCAAGATGACACAAAACTTAATGCGCAATTACTTGGTATATCCCAATGGTTCTCAAAGGGTGGTCTCCCATCCAGCAGCATCAGCACCACTTGGGAACTTATTAGAAGTGCACATTCTCAGACCCCACCTCATACCAAACTGAATCTGAAATTCTAGCATCAGCCCAGCAATTTCTGTTTTAAAAAGCTCTTTCAGTGATTCTGATGCACATTGAAGTTTGATCACCACTGCTATGGACTCCAGGTGCTGGATGTTCCAGAGAATCAAAGGGGATTACTGAGGATGAAGTGACCAGGACATGCTTCATCAAGGAGGCAGCAGAGTCAGACTCCTGTTCTCAGAATACAGTTAAGATGATCAAAGAAGCTAAATCACTGATTGTGATAATCAGTATGATTAAACAGATAAACACATAGTCTGTGCTCATTCTGACATCTTTCAAATAAAAAAAGTAATTGTACATGTAAGTTGATTTAGAGAAAGAAAACAATACGAATGAAAGAACCCTTTGGAGCTCAACAATGTTACATTACGGTCAGGTTTGTGAGGGAGAAAGCAAAATGAAGCATGGAAAGGATGACTCTGGCAGAATCTGACTGAAGTTATCTAGATGTTTACTAGTGACACAGGAAGACACACTTATAGGCCTCCCTTATGGTTGGATTGGGACCTTATGATGGGACTTCGTCAACATAATGTAGGTTGCACATATTTGCCATATCTAGGCCTGAAAACAAACCCATGGGCAATCCCGGCCCTCTCTCGCTCCTTCTGTGATGACAGTAGAATGTTTGAGAGTGGCGTCATCAGACCATGGGAAGAGCCTAGATCCTCACATCACTGCTTAAGGGAACATCACCCAGGAGAGCTACCTAGGCATAAGTGGACCAGAGGCAGTTGTGAAAAGCAAACTTTTATTGTGTTAAGCTCCTGAGATTTTGGGGTTGTTTGTTACCACAACATAGCCTAACCTACCCTGGTTAAAACACTATAGAAATAACCAAGAGATGGCAACAGCATGTTCATGACATTCAAGGGCAAGATGTAGCAAAGCCAAAGAGAAGCCAGAAGACTACACTTCTCTAAGCACTTGGACCAAATTCCCAGAACTAGATGACCATCTTTTTAATTTGCAATTTTGGCCAATGGCCCCCTCTCCCCTTCATTTACAATAGAATTCAATAGACGTACGCAATGAGTTCTGCCCATCCAGACCAGTAACACTCAGAATACTACCTTCTTTTAAAGAGACTTAGCCTTCTGAGTTTGTAATGGATCAGATCATTTCCCCTCAAGGCCTCTCAGTGGATTGGATTTGATAAGTACTTTCACCCTAGCAGTAAAAGAGACAGTAGTGGCTTCCCAGTTTTCAGAATTGAAGGATGATAATTTTGACCATGACTGCATGATCTTTCTTGGTCTTTCTGTAAGTAATTGAGTCTCCCTATCATGACACAAGATAATAAAATGATTGTTTGACTGGAAAAACAGAAACCACTCTAGGTATCTCAATTAAGAAGAGACTAAATATAGGAAATTAGAGGCTTACGTAAACATTGGGAGGGCTGCAGGAGTGATGGTCAGGAGGGCTGCTGGCTTGCAGGAAATTGGAAAAGTCAGGAATCAGAAAGTAGCTGCTGCCAATGATTTCAGCTGCCTGTAACTCCAGGAGTTAGTCCTTGGGAAGATGCCTAGAAGCAGCTGGAAGCTGCCACCAATGATGTCAGTTGCCTACAGTACTGAAGTGACTTTCAAGGAGATCCCAGGAACCGCTCAACGAAACCCCACATCTGTCATCTGCTGACACCCACACACCTTTCCACAGCTGATGCTGGAGAAGAATGTCTTGTGCCTTCCATTTGCCTTCCAGACCTCACCAAGGTAACTCCCATGGGCAGACTCTAACTGGAATCCTCCTGGTTAGGAGTTTGAGAAATTTAATTTCCAGGCTTTTATCCTTTAGTATAAAAGGAAAGGAAGAAGAGTAGGGTTAGTGCTGCGTATTTACAGACAAAATCTGCCGCAAATGATGAGTTAAATAAATGAAGACCAGAGTGGACAAGGCCAGTTAAACAATCTTTATAAGCAACACCTTGGCATTGTATTTGAGTCTTGGACACAGGCCAAAGTGGAGCACTGGCTGTAGCAATTTAGGTGGTTGTCTTTATATATATTGCTTTCCCAAAGTATTGGTTGTTATTCTACTGGTAGCAACTAAGAAGAACCAACTCTGGTTAACCTGAAGAAGCTTCCAGAGAGTTCTCTCTACTCCTTGGCCGTTTGATCTTTGTTGTGCTAATCAGTTCATAATGGAAACCCAACTCAGACTAGCTTAAACAAAAGGACGCTTCTTCAATTCTCTATCTGGGAAATTCAGGTGAGGAACAGGCTTTAGTCATGGCTAGAGATCCAGGAATTTAGGAGGTGGTGCCATGGTGTCAGAGCTATTTCTCTTTTTCCATTTTATAGCTCTGGCTTTTTTTGAGTTGTTGTTTTTAAAGAAGATTGGCCCTGAGCTAACATCTGTTGCCAATCCTCCTCTTTTTGCTGAGGAAGAATGGCCCTGAGCTAACATCCATGCCCATCTTCCTCTATTTTATGTGAGATGCCTGCCACAGCATGGCTTGACAAGTGATGCATTGATCTGCACCCAGGATCCAAACCAGCGAACCCCAGGCCACTGAAGCAGAATGTGCGAACTCAACCACTGTGCCACCAGACCAGCCCCCTTATAGCTCTGTTTTTAGTTACTGGCTTTATATTCTGGAGCAACCTCTTATGTGGCAAGCAAAATGGCTATGATAGGCTCTTGCTGGTCCCAGTTTAGCAAGATGAAGAGAAAAAGAACTTCTCTCTCTACAACCATTCTCAGGGAAAACTTTGCTTTTCTTGGGTCAAAGGGTCACACAGCCATCCCTGAACCAATCCCTCTTGCCAGGAGCATGGTTACTCTGTTTGATCTGCCTTGGAAGAGGTGGATTCCAATGATTGACAGCCCCCCTAACGCTACAAGAAGTACAGAAGGTGCTTCTCTACCAAAGGACAAGGCAAAGAAGATTAGGAAGCCATATTGCATGAACAGTCTATTGCAGTTGGGCTGACTGGTGATAATGGGAAGAACTGGAAAACTGGAGGAGCCAAGAGAGGCCAGATTTATGTATATGATAAAAGATGAGGCAGTCCTCTAGAAGGAAAGAGGTGGAAGGGACAAGGAGACTGCAAAGAAGCAGGCAGAGGAAGGAGAAGGAGAAGGAAAAGAAAACAGAACAGAAGCTCAGATCTCTTTTTCCTTTTCCTTTTCTCTCTCTTCTCCCTCTTCTTTTTCTTCCTTTCTCCATCATTCACTCCCTCACTCAACTTTCCCCGGTGGGATCTCAGTAGTAGAAGTTCCTGGGCCTTCCCAGGAACTGTAAAGATTACTCATCTGTTAACAATAGTCTTCTATTAGGTTATGAACTTTAATTTCCAAGAGAAAGATTCATATTTCCTCAGCTTTGGCCAGATGTCCAGCTCAGAACAATCAATCAGCCACAATCCAGTGGACCTAGCCCCATGTTTCAAGAAACGCAACTACACTCTAGTGTGCTATAGCTTAACCAGCCACATGGGCCACATCTATGTTGTCGTTGTTCTCTGGGGCTTTCCACATTGGAGAACAGAGTACACAGCATAGAAACAACAATTAAGAAAAGTGAGTGTAGGCTTCTGCTATTATTGCCTTTCTCTTGTATCTATAAACATTTTGACTTTTCAAATTTGGCTCAGATGAAATTGGGAAGAAAATAGGATAAACAGTAAACTCTGGATGGTTTGTTGACAAGAGGATGATTTAAAAGTGCTACATGGAAGGTGACGTGGCATCGGTATTTCTGCCTAGAGAGAGATTCATTTTCAGTTCAGACTTTAGTCCAACAACAGACACAAGTTTTTAAAAACTACCTCCATGACCACAGGAAATACCACACACGGGAGCAGAAAACAAACACAGCAAAGAAAGATAGAATGTGAGAATTGTACAACTAGAATGGAAAATTATCTCAGGGAAGGAAGGCTGGTGACAGGTCTCTCTATGAGAGACTGTGTTACTGGGTTTCCCACTGGCAGTGGTGCCCAGGGAACAGGACCCACCATGCCCACCCACTTCATCAGCTTGCCGCGAGAATCCGCGAGATTCCAAAATTTCAAAATGGAGCCCATCAGACTTGAGTGCTTCTATTGGTCATTTCCAGACTTCTTTGTGAGCCAGTAGACAGAAAGGGGAATTAATAGGAGACAGAGAGCTCATCAGAGTCCCACCCCTCCTCCCTGTAATTCACCATCTCTCGGGGCCACAGGCTTTCTGGCTCACCCCATATGTATCCTCCACAACACGACCATCTTTGCTCCCCCAAAATCAAGCTGAGGACTAAATGTCTTTAAGACACCTTTTCTTAATCGATATTAGCTAGTCTTTCTATATAAGCAGCCCTCTACATCCCTTTTCCCTATTTGCCCCTCCCTTCTCCACTAACAGAACTATCCACATTTCTTTCCCCCAAAACTCACCTATTTTCTATTCTTGCTGTTAAAGCAGGGAACTTGGAATTAGATAAGCTGGAGTTTAGTAAAGAATTTAATGGGAAATGGTGGAAATAAGTCAAATCAGAAAAGGATGGCTTTCACTCCTCACTCTTTAACCCAGATTCAGACAACCCCAAAGCACGCAAAGAGAAGGACCTCTCACAGATTGTACCAAAACCTGACTGTGTATTAGAATTATTTATGCATGTGTCGTCTGATTCCTCCACCAGGCTAAACATGTGGCAAATAGGAACTTGATCTTATTTGTCCTTATATCCTTAATAGCACCTAGCACCAAGTTTTATTTAAATAAACAATTTGCTGAATGGAATAGCAGGTGACACAAAAAAGGCAAAATGGATTAGCTGAATCAACATGTGTTAATCTATTGGTTCAGATTGAAATTCCATTCCAAATGGCTGAGCAGCAACACAGAGCAACAGAACAAAAGGAAAATTGTACTACCATTTGTTCATTAAGATTCTCCAGAGTTCACTGAAACCACTCGGTGATTTTTCCTTCCCTGCCCCAAGTTCTGTTTTATATCACATATATGTCTTTGGCTTAGCTGCCTCAGTTTCCCATCTGAAAATGATTCAACTCTTACTGGGCTCTTCACGGGCATCCAGTGAGTCTTGATAATGTTTCATATGCACACACTGCTCCATGTTCTTTTCCTGCTCTTGTCAGTGGAAAAGGAATAAACTGCTCTCTTTAAATTCATTCATACTCCTTCAGACGCCTTCAATACCAATGGCTGTCCTAGAAAGCCGTTCACTGAAAGAGTTAAAGTGTCTCCTTCTAAACACAATCATAGAGGAGCAGATGGCACATTTGCTAACCGAGAAGATGTTGCTCTCACTTGGGTCTCAATTCCCTCCCTCCACCTGGCATCCCAGACAGCTGTGTCAGCTCCATCTGCCCACCTTGAATTCATCAGGTGAATGCTCCATTTCCTTAATTGAGGTTAAGCTAACTCAAGTAATCAAAGACAGGTATGGAATGTTCCCTGTCATAACCATGCCTCTGATTATGTGATCCCAACAACCATTCCTACACCCATAAGCCACACTTTAATACGTGAAAAGCTTAGCACAGTGAATGAAGAGGTAGGTAAAGATGACAGGCAGGCCACTGTTCAAGGACTCCTGGGCTCACTGTAGATGTCATTCTTCCTCTTTAGAGTAAACGCCTTAGGAAAGCTCCCACTCATCCTCCAGGACCTTAACAGGTAACATCCCCCAGATCCTGCCTGGTCCCATGCCACCATCACCATGCAAACTTTGGAGGAGTCAATGGCCTGCCTTGCCCAGAGAGAGATCTCAGGGAGCCTGCTGCCATATGAGGGCCTCTCTGAGGGACAGGTGCTGGGCCTCCAGACCCTCACCACTAACCCTGTATTCATTTATCAATCACTCATTGATCTGGGAACTGGGAATACAATGGAGTGTAACATTGACAAAGTACCTGGTCTTGTAGCATTTACATTTCAGTGGAGAAACAGATAATTAATAGGTACACAAACTAATAAATTTTGCAGTTCAATTCTTGGTAAGAATTCTGAAGGACACAGATTTAGTGCCGAGGACAGAATAGGGGTGGAGGGAGTTATGGGAGGAAGCAACGTCCAGCGGGCAGCTACCTAATGGACTGGTAACAGGCTCGGTGGGAGTGACTAGAAAACGATGCTATTCTGAGGGCTGTGGTTCCCTAAGCAAATGCCATTTTGGAATAAGACTTTTTGCTTCTTTGGTCACCAGACTCTCTTCTTAAAGCTGCTTAAACCATGATGGTAGGTCATACATACATAGCTGGCTAATACAAATAATCCCTTTCCCCTCCCAAATACCCATGAAAGAAAAATAAAAGTACTGTACAGATTAGTTCACAATGAAAAAAAAACATATAGCAACACTCTCCAACCAAATTGAAAAAAAAAAAGAACTTGTGTTTTCTCTCAGAAGAGGTAAGAAACTAGATAAGTAGAGAAAAAGCTCTCCTCTCAACAGACACAAATTAATGAGTGTGCAGGCTGGGAAGCTGGCTAGAGGACTAATCTCCAAGGGGAGGCTCACACCTCACTATAATGGACTGGAAACATGGTGCTATTTAACTCCAGATTCCAGATGTGACTCTGTATATGCTAAAAGTTAGTTGCACTCAAACACATGCTCATTTTTGTTTGATACATAAATAAATGCCTTAGTTTAAATTTCAGTATGTTACAGAAGAAAACTAGTTATCTGTTACTTAGAACTCCCCACCGCCTTCTAAAGAAGGTCGCTCCTGATATCTGTAGGATTTGCTAAATTCAAACTTCACAACTAGACTTACAACTAGAATATACAACTATATACTGGGGGTTGGGAAGGTAACAAAAAGAGAGAGGAAGATTGGCAACAGATGTTAGCTCAGGGTGAATCTTTCCCAGCAAAAAAAAGAAACATGAAAACAAAGAAATCTTTCCAAGGAATTCTCAAGGTTAACATTTTCCTGAAACCAAAATAAAAGAATAGCAGAACAAAAGGATAATACAGAGCCATCTTATATAATAATGCAGATGACCAATCTTAGATAATAAATTGATTGTATTAAAAGAAGAATAAAGCCCAAGCAAGTAGATTTTATTCCAGGAACGCAAGAACAGTTCAACATTAGGGATTTGTTAATGTTATTTCTAACACAGAATAAAGAAGAAAAGCATTGATAAAAAATGATAAAAAACATTTACTTATTTTAAAATAGAAATCAAATTTTCCAACTTCAAATTTATACCTAAGGAAAATGAGAGTCCAGTTAGTTGGAATGACCTGTCTTATACCCACCAGACAGTTATTAGTAATTTCTAATTAAAGACAAGAGTCAGTAAGGAAAGAAATTTAAACTGCAGTCCCCTGAGTGAGCTATACTCTATTTTCTCTGAGTCATATTAAGTGCCATTTCCTCTACCAGTAACTCTATTTATCCCACTAATTCTTACACAACCTTTGGGTCTTGGCTTATACATTACTTTTTTCTAGGAGCTTCTCTTGGCCTTCAGAACAAGTTAGCATCATGCTTCAGGTTTCCAGAAGAACCATGTTCTTGCCGTTTGACAGCAAGTCAGCATTGTCCATGCTACTTTAATGGTTTGGCTCCCCAACTAGACTAAAATTTCCTAGAAGGCAGATGTTTCAGGGGTCCCCCAAACGCCCTCAGCTTCAATGGTTTGCTTGAAGGACTCACAGAATTCAGAAAAGTTTTTAGACTCATGTTTATGGTTTATTACAAGGAAAGGATACAAATTAAAATCAACAATGTAAAAGGCACATAGGCAAAGTCCAGGAGAAACCAGATGGGAGCCTCATGTAGTCCTCTCCCAGTGGAGTTGGAGAATGCTTAATTCTCCTAGTGGCAATGTGTGACAACATGTACCAAGTTTTGCTAACCAGGGAAGCTTACCCAAGCCTTGGTGTTCACAGTTTTTATTGTAGGTTAGTAATCTAAGTATGGAGAACCCATGTGACATTAACAACTCAGTCTCCAGGCACCTCTCATTCCAAAGTCAGATGATACAGCATGGCTCAGGACCCCAGGCATGAAAACAGACATTTATCATAAATCATATTCTTTTAGCATAAACTATCTAATATGGCCCAAGGTCTCAGATATAGAAAGACATTTATCAGGTAGGATGTTCCAACAGCTAAAAGGTTCTCTCTCAGGAGTCAGTCAAGTTCCAGTCCTTCCTTTGGAATGTGCAAGATTTGAGCACCCCAAGCCTGCCAAATTAACCCTTTACTGCAAAGCAGATATTGTTTCTTGTTTACTATAATATGCCCAAAGAATAATACTTCCCAGAGCACATTAGGTGCTTACTATTATTAAGTTGAATTAAATCAAGAAAAAAAATTTTTACTGTCCATATGCACAATTTTTCTCCAAAACTTTATTTGGTAAAATTTGAAACCTAATATATAGTTTAAAAGAGAAGTTGTGCAGGGCCGGCCCCGTGGCCGAGTGGTTAAGTTCGAGTGTTCCACTGCAGGCGGCCCAGTGTTTCGTCAGTTCAAATCCTGGGCGCGGACATGGCACCGCTCATCAAGCCATGCTGAGGTGGCGTCCCACATGCCACAACTAGAAGGATCCACAACTAAGAATATACAACTATGTACTGGGGAGCTTTAGGGAGGAAAAGGAAAAAAAATAAATAAAAATCTTAAAAAAAAAAAAAACAGAAGTTGTACAATTGTAGAATCAATCAATTGTACAATCAAGACTTGTATAACCTTCACCTGCATTTATTGGTTCACCAACTACTAATTCACTACTTCACCAAATTCACAATATTTGTGTTGTCTGTGCCTGTGTGTGTTGTGTGTCTGTGCTTGCGTTTGCTGAACCACCGAAAGTAAGTTGCAGACATCACAGCACTTCTCTCCTAAATACTTCAGCATTTATCTCTAAGAAAAAGAGCATTCTGCTATATAACCACAATGCCATTATCATACCTAAGATGTTTAACATTGAAAGAATATTATATAACATGCAATCCATGTTAGGATTTCTCCAATTGTCCTCCAAATACCCTTTATAGTGATTTTCTTTAAGTAATGGATCATGCATCAAATTTGGTTAGCATGTAATCAACATTTCCTCCACCTTTTTTTTTTTTGCATGACACTGACGTTTGAAGAGACTAGGCTAGTTGTCTTGTATTATGTACAAAGGTCTGGATTTATCCGACTGTTTCTTCATGATTTGATGCAGGTGAAATGCTGACAAAAATGCTACATCAGTAAAATTGTTTAAATACCAGTGCATCACATCTGGTGCCACACATCAATTCCTGCTATTACTGGTACAAATATCAATTCAGTGTCAAATATCAATATCAAACTCTATATAAGTTTGATCCCTTCCATAAGGTGGTAACTAACAAATCTCTCCATTGTAAAGGTATCTTTTCCCCCTTAGAAACTGATAAGTAACCTGGGAGGGTAGGATGGAGGCTAATGGATACTTTACCCACTGGTTTTAGCAACTACTGATGATCCTATCCTTGTGCATATTGATTATTAGACTGCTGATTGTAAAATAGTACTTTTTAAATCTTTCACTCTTTTCTCATTTATTAGCTGGAATTATTCTCTAAAGAGGAGTGCTTCCCCAGACTCCTTACTTCAGCTATCACTATGGACACATATCTTTTATTTAATGTTTCATAATCTATTTTACAATCGTTATTCTTTTTGATGCTCAAACTAGAAGAAAAGTATATTTAAATGATAAGGCTATGGAGATGGCTATGAAGCAGCTATTTTTATTTTTAATTGCATTCTAATATCCGTATATGAATTTCACATGTCCAGGTTGATAAATATTTACAAATTGATCACGCTAACGTAATGAGCATCCAGATCAAGAAATCGATATTACCAGCACTCACAGAAGCTTCCCCTGCGTCTCCTTCCAGACACTCCTCACCAAGAGGCATCCTGCCCTCTAATATAGAGTAGTTTTTCTTATTTTTATACTTTATATAAGTGGAGTCATACAATGTGCACACTTTTGTGTCTGTCTTCTTTTGTCAAAATTATGTTTGTGAGATTCATCTGAATTATTATGTGTAGCTGTAGGCCATTTATTCTCGTGGCTGCATAATAATCCACAGTGTGAATATATCACACTTATTTATTCATTTTACTGTTGATGGCCATTTTAGTAGTTTCAAGTTTTGGGCTATGAACATTTTGGTATGGATCTTTTGATGAACATATATATGCCTTTCTGTTAGATATATAACTGAGCGTAGAACTGTTAGATCATAGCATGTGCATATATTCAACTATAGTAAATACTGCCAACAGAGCAACTATTATTAAAAAGGAAAGTGCCATCTACAATGAAGGTAAATGATAAGACAGCCCCATTAACTCCAAAATCAGAGCAGGTGAAAGCAAATCAGCAATAATTATAAGATTCACATGGTTTTAACTCAAAATTAAAATGAAATAAATGATCCTAACTATGAATCCATTTAGTGGCAAAGCACAGAAATAAATTATCAAAACTGAAAAAAAGGTAATGTGACTATACCCAACCCCCAGTGGCATATACCATATAGACAAAAAGAACTATAAGATATCTTCAATGGTAGTGGGTAAAACTATAGTGTTTCCATAAAATGATAATTATTGAATCTGGGAGACGTGTATATGTGGGGGTTTCTTATACTGTCCTACTTTTGTACTGTATATGTTTAAAATTCTTTATAATAAGAGTTAGAAAATAATAAGCCTTCATAAAAGAAGGGAGAGTCTGAATTGGCCCTAAAGAATAGGATGTATAGGTCCCAGTTTTCATTCTCTATTTTCTTCTGGGAAAAACAAATTCTAATATGTTTCATTGTTTTTTTCCTAAGTCTCTGAATTTTGTGAAGTTTCACTTTCTTTATTTCAGTGAATCGACTTGTTTCTCATGAAAGAAAACCAGTAGCAACTTGCAAGAACCCTTCCAGTCCTTTCCCAACTCATCCACAGCATCAGCATCAGCATCAGGAAGTTCCTAAAGTACCCTTTGGGGAATTTTTTCCCCCTGAACTGGTCCTTTTAGTTCAAGACACACATTCATCATTGGTTCTTGCATGGCCCACGTTCTTTAGTTAGTTATTTTTAATAATATAATAAACACCTACCAACTCATCACCCAAAACAAAAGCCAGGACCTTGAAGATAATCTACAGTCAGTCATATCTCCTTATTCAAATTCCTGACTCCCCTCCACACCTGCCCAAAGTAACCATCATCCTGAATTCCACATCCACCATTCCTTGGCTTTTCTTTATATACAGTTTGCTTGCATCCATTTCAGTTGTTTTCAACTTAATAAAAAGAGTGTCATGTCATAATATGTTGGGACCTAACTTTTTCACTCAATAGTATATCACCAAGATCCACCAATATTTTGAGGTCAACCTGTAGTTACCTGTTCTGACTATTATGTAATACGTCATTGTGTAATATCTCCATTTATTCATCCAGTCTCTGACTGATGGGGATTTGGGGTATTTCTGGAGTTTCACTGTGATCAAAGACGTTATGAACCATTTTGTACAAATCTCCAGTCGTATAAGCTTGAGAATTTCTCTTGGGGATATTCTGAAGAATGAAACTGCTGAGTGAGAGGGGATGGAAATTCTTCCCCCTCACTTTCCATCTGAAAAGCCTTTCCTGCAGGAACACAGCCTCGCGCTTACCTCAGGAAGATGGCACTACTATGCATTGTTGTGGTTTGTCCTGGCTCTTTCTTCCAGCTCTTGTTTCTCCAGCCCTCTGGTAATCTGAGAGATTTGTTTCCACATTTTGTGCTTCAGAATAATTGAAGAAAAAGTACTAGCAGAATCATTCTGAGCTTGCAGAGCTTCAGGCATCTTTAATTGGCACAAGTTTCCAGTCGAAGTGATGGAGATTAAACTGACTGCTAAATATCTGCATTTCTTTTGGGTGTTGTAATAAAAAGAAATGACCTTCTTCTCCATATACACAGACATCAAATCCATTCCAGCTTTCACTTTAAAACATAATATTGAAACAAATTCATCTTGATCTTTTTTTTTATGCTGTATTTACTGTTCCTTCCCTGCTTTTTCTTCTGAGAGGGACAAGATTTTAAAATCAGTAACTCTTGGGAAGCCGCTGCCATCTGTGAATCTCTTAAAGCAAAACTCTTCTCATTTTATGACACGAACAAAACTACTTGAGGAAATTAATAATTTGCTCCTAGACATGAATGAGAAATTGAGTAAAGAATGTAGCTTTTCCTCCTTCCTTTTGCAGAATGTCTATCTCCTATGCTCACCTTAAGTTAACTCTCACCTTCAGAATCAGGTGCTGGCTGGATGAGGTAGAGGAATTATTTTCTCTTTATTTTAATCAGGGAAAGAGAACATGAGCACTTGAAAATTCACAATATTAACAGTCTAATTAGAGTTTCGTAAATGCTGTTTTAAATTAGGATAATTTTAAATTATTGGATGTGACAACTATATAAACATAAAATGCTTTAATTAGAGACTTGTTTGTGTGAGGGGAAAAAAATGCACTCAAAGCATCAATCCGTCACTCTGCATTAACTTCCAGCAGTCACAGGTTCCCACCGGACCACTGAATCTTAGCAATAATCCTACATCTATCATCTTCTCTCTGCAATTTAATCCTCACCTGTTTGCAGCCAGGTCTCAGTTCTTTAAAGAAAAAACTCAGGGCAACAAATTCCACTTGAATTCTCATTCAAATTCATGGCAACTCCTTGTGTTTCTGAATTTGCTTAATGTTATCACTAAGCACAGTCCTTCTGGGCCTTCATAAATATCACACCATGTTACTGATGAAATAAAGGTTGTGTGAATAGCTCAATCTTAAAGGGTGATAAAAACAAACAAAAATAAAATCTCAAAGTCTCCCTCAAGTACACATTAACCTTTTTAAATTACTTTCTCCCTTTAGAATCTGATGAAAGCTATGAACTCTTTCCCATACGCACAAAAAAATCCATAGTCACAAAAAGATTTGCTTATAAATTCAGAAGACTTGAGTAGCTGCTGATGGCCACACCTATCTTCCCTTCTTGAATCCACACTCTCAACATTCAGAACCGCCTTAAGGTTCAGATTCTCCTGTGAGATAAAATCTTCATTAATCAATAAGAATGCATGGAGTACTTACTATGTGCGGAACACTGTGCTAGACATTGGGAGTACAGTAGAAACACAGTTAGACCTGGTCCCTGCCCTCATGAGGCTCATAATCTCATGGAGGAAATAGATATTAACTAAATGACCATGCCAACAAACGTCGTATAGGAATTTTGTTAAGAAGTACAAAAGGGAGGACTGAGTGCCATAAGAGCCAACAACTAGGATTTTGGCCTCATCATCAAGGTCTTAGAAGACTTCCCTTCTGTGACTGAGGTCTGAGTTAACAGGTAGAGGGATGGAAAGAACATCTGAAGAAGTAGGAGCAGCAAACTCAAAGGCCCTGCCCTAAGTGGAAACATGGTATGTAAGACAGAGTGGCCAAGCACAGTGACACAGGGAGAGTGAGGCACAAGCTGGGGCTGAAGGACAGGCAAGGATAAATCACGCAGGTCTTTACAGCCATGTTTTAGGATTTCTTTTTTTTCATTTTGGAGCAACAGGAAGTCATTAAACAGTTTTAAGCTGGGAAGTAGGCAGCATAATCAGATTTGAATTCTGATCATTTCCTCTTGCATAGAATGTGGAGAATGGATGGGTAGAGGACTAATCTATTGGTGGATGCTGAAAGATCAGTTTGGAGGTCATTGCAGTAATCTAGTAAGAACAACTAGACAAGGGTGGAGACAGGAGAGGAGCATGGTTGGATTCAAGAGACATTTAGCTGGACTCTATGAAAGACTGGCTTCTTCATCATGTGTCAATATATTGAATAATTCCTGCCGCATAGTAGGTGTTCAACAAATATCTGTTGAACAAAAGAATAACTAAATGAATAAAAAAAGAATGGGTAAACATAAAAATATAAATAGGTCAAGGATTTTTTCTCTAATTGTAATTGCTCAAAGAATGTGGGGTAAAGAAGTTGCTAAGGTAGAGATAGGTAAGTAAAAACATGATGTGTGAAAGAGGAATTTAAGTTGGTTTGACCCTATATGGGGGGTGTCGGGAGGGTGGTGCTGAAGGTCTGATTTGTTACAGGTTCTATAAATGAGAGAGTAAATTAGTGGAAGCAGAAGGCTGATAGAAGGACAAAGAGAGAGATTCACTTTTGCTTAATATCAACATTCTGTGAGTGTGTAATTTCCTAAGGATGTAGCACAATGGTAATGATTTGGGAGAAAGATTTGCTAGAATATAAACACACCTTTAATAACCGGCCCTGTGCACTGCTCAATAGTCCCCAGATCACTCAGTTCGACAAGTTCTTTTATTTCAAACACCAGAAAAGCAGGCTGTTGTGTAGAAATGTCCATACTCAAGATAATTTGGAAAACTAACAATTTAAGAATTGACTTAGGAATAAGACTGGAGTGTCAGGTCTCTGACACAGTCGTGGCCTCTGGAGTCCAACTGGGGAGAATCTTAATAAATCACATTGGATATTGGGCTTTTATAAAACCAAACCGCTCTCCTGATTCCAATGCATGGAAACAGCATGCATATGATGGAACAGGACAAGCTCTATGTTTCTGTTTCACAACCTGACCATATATAAAAATTCCCATAAGAGTCTGTTCAGTTAATAAGAATGCAAATGAATGCACACATAAGGGAGATTCATTCTCACTTCTAGATTCTGTATGCACTGAACAATTTGGATCTTTATTACCTTTGACTTTTGCTCTTAGATAAAAAGTTAAATTAACGGCCACATTCACTGTATATTTTGAAACTCACCTTTCAAATTTTTAGAAAAGGGATTGATTATATGGAGGCTTCATTCTCCCAATAGAGCTTTCTATCTGAAGCTCTGTTTAATAAAGATTACAGGTTTAAAGACGGTTCCATCAATAAAGCTAAAGGTACTAAAGAGCTTCTGAATTTTTCAGAAGTGGAAACAGAAATAGTGGAATCAGGGATTCAGCATTCACTGAACATTTTAATGGAGAGATGGTATCTCTTATATTAGGATTATATTACAAATACAGAGGAACCAGTTCCCCCCCCCCACCCCCGATTACCATCTAGGCTAGGGTTCCCTAACATTTCTGTGAACAGGAGTTTGTTTTAATTTCCCCCAAGGTATTGTTATTTATGGGATGTGACTTGGTAACTATGTGGCTGGAGAAGAAATATAGAAATTGAAATCTCTGAATAAATATTCATGTAAAGCTTTAGTCTGAACAAATCAGGGAAAGGAAAGACACTGTCAATTGTTCTGCTATCCTTCCTCATCACTGATGGCTTGGCTTAGCTCCAGCAACTGGCTTGAAATGGTACCAAATAAAACTTTGATGTCCACCTGACATACTAGTTGGAGATTTCCTGAGCTAAATTTCTGTTACCTGTTTGGGCAGTAGCTTGACCTTTAGGCCAGTTGGGAACACCCATCCAGCTTTTGTGATGAGAATTAGAGCAACGGAAATATAGTGCAAACTCTTAGCATCCAGATAGTACTCCTTGCAACCCCTTCTCCCATCTCACAAGTGACTTGATCCTCAAAGGTGGTCCAATCCTGCCTATTGCAATGCCCAGTACCTTCCTTTTTGCATCCACCATGGAGATATCTAACTCCTAATATATGTGGGATGCTATCTCAAAGATGGGCACCAATAAATGCCTCTACTTAGACAGAGTGGTGATTAAGATTACTTTACCATTCTTGAATACCCAACTCTTACTTATCCGCATTAATAAAAGAGTTAAGAGAATGAACAGTCCAAAGTAAAGGATAATACAAAAGTAATTTATATTTGACTTTGGTATTCATTATGTGATTTTTAGGGTAAGTAAACTGACTTTCTAATTATGACTTGGCTTTTCAGAATGACTTTTATTCTCACCTGGTTTGTGTTGAAAAACAGCTAGTGGTGTGCTAGAAACCAGGAGAAGTTTGACCTGGAGTTTATAATTTTATGCAAATCACTAATCCATATGTTACCAAAAGTTGATTTGTTCTGCCATTTGAGGAAGATCTGTACCTTTGCAATAGTCTCTAGAGAGCAATGATGTAATGTAAATTGCGTAGACACAGAATCAGATATGGTATCAAACATAATAGACTTCAAGACAAAAGTACTACTAGAGAGAGTCATTTCAACAGGAAGACACAGCAATCCTAAATTTGCATCTAATAGTATAACCCCAAAGTACGTAAAGCAAAAAAGATCTCAGAACTAAAAGAAGAAATAGACAAATCTTCAGTCATAGTTGGAGAATTTAACACACTTTGCTCAGTAATTGAGAGAATAAGCAGACAACAAATCACTAAAGATATTAAAGACTTCAACAACTATAAAACAACTAGACCTAACTGACAATTACGGAAGACTACGTTCCACAGCAGCAGAATACACATGTCTTTTGTGTTCCTGTGGAACATTTACCTAAGTTTGAATTCTAGATCCCAGACTAACATGTGATCTTAGGTAAGTCAATTTGCTTCCATAAGCTTCAGTTTTCTCTACTATGGAATGGAAAGAATAATATTTGTTATACAGAATTTCTGGGGAGCTTAACTGAGAAATAAAACTAAAATACAATGTAAAAATGAAAGGCACCCTACAGATGTTAGTTACCAGTGCAATAAAGGATCGAGAATGTCTAAGTAGCAATAGTTTAGACACCACAGCTGATTGAAAGAGTGCACTAGGGAATTCATTTCAGTGCTGACATCTGCATAGCACCACGATGTTTTACTTAGAGTTTAAGCTTCTTGGGAATGGTTGAGGAATGGAACTATGGGTGGAAATAACGGGCCATTTTACAAATGTTCTTTTCTCTGCCTCCATTTGCATTCATGAAACAATCAAATAATACTTGAGATTAATTATTTTCATTTTCACCGGTTCAAATCGACTTGGCTACTACCACTTGTTGAATTGAGCTTAAAAAGTCAAATAGTCTTTACACCACAGGTTCTTGTATTTTAGAATCTATAAAAGACAATATTGTCAGAGTTGAAACCCAGTTAGGTTGGACAAGGAATACAAAATATTCTTTCTTGAGATTTCTCTTCATTTTAATCTTTAATAAGCAAATAATTACTACCTAAAAGTGCATCTGAATTCCTAACAAATTTTATATGTGGAATTCTGTGAGGATAGAACGAGACAATAATATGAGTTAGATCTGTGGACCCTGCAACACCCTACTCAAAATGCAGGAGGGGGTATTATTTATGCAGCTGAGTTATTGAGAACCTATTTTATCAGCCCCTCTATTCAAGACACAAACACACACATGCGCGCGCACACACACACACACACACAAATTCTTTGTGTAGAGGGAGTACACAAAGTAGAAAATGTCAAGAAATGACTGAGTAGAATAAAGGCTAAAAGGATGACATCAAGAGACCCTAGAAGTGGACATTTTAGACAAGTTGTTAAATTATTCACCTCATTCTATTTGACCTGAAAAACAAAAATACAAAAATTATTTGACTAATAGAGCAATCAAACTTGATAGAGTCTATGAGACACTGAAAAAGAATAATTGGAAGGGTAGCAGCTGAAGAAGCAGAAAGAAGCTAAAATGATAGCTCAGGGTTTACTTAGAGTGTCTGGGCACCTAACGGGCCCAGCACAGTGGTGGAATCATAACAAGTCCTCAAGAAATATTTGTGTATTTGTATTGCAATCAAAATTTCGTTGGAGTCAATTTGCTCTCCCCATGCAATCAATATTCTAGTAAAGTTAGGAGAGTTTTATCACTCTCAGTAATATAAATTTAAGATGTTGCCTCAGATGCAATGTTAAAATAAATTCTAGGTTGATCATTTACAAAACATATGATAGGCCTGAAGGAAGCTGTGAGATGTATTTGACATATATTTAGGAGGACTCTGATGATTTTCCTAAGCTTCTACCAGCCTCAATCAAAATTATCTAACCTCAGTCCTCACCTAACAAACTATATTGGTAGCATTAGCTTTAAAAAAAAAAAGAAAATATAAAGAAATTGTGGAATCTGAGTTATAAGTTCAAACATTGTGACACTTAACAACTTTATAAAGCTCTGTAATTTATAAATTGCTTTCTATTATAATTACCCATCTTTCATTATATTTTTACTTCCCAGTTTTGTAGAACAATAACAATACACCAACACAGTCTTGATTATCCCCAAAATACATACAAAAAAACTGAGGCTGAGTGATTAAGTGAGGCAGTTCCTTCCAAAATTTTATGACTGAAATATCCTTAAACATTAGAGGAAGATGAACCCTCAGAGTCGAGGAATATAACCCGAAGCAGTCTAGCAAGGTAAAAATTATCCTTAAGTCTCCTGTTTTATCTTTACATTTGCTTCCGACTTATGGATCTGAGTAGGATGTAGTAGGTAGAAGCAGGCCCACTGCAAAAACTAGGCAAAAATAATAATAAAAAGGAGTCCGTCTCTCCCACTGCAAAAACCATACTAAGACATTAGATACCTATTGAAGCAAAGAAGACTAAATGAATTTAATACAACAAAGGATAGAGTCTGCTTTAGATGAGCTGATATTGATGGCTATCTTCTACCTTAGGAAAATTTTCTGAGATTAAGTATTGAATTGCAAATTGGGCTTGCCTTAGGACAGAGTCTTTTGAGAAGAAAGAAACACGTGGAATTTTTGATGACACCACATGGGTAGCATGTTGAATTAGAATCTAGAGGATCAGGGCTAGCCCAGTGGCCGAGTGGTCAAGTTCGCATGCTCCGCTGCAGGCAGCCCAGTGTTTCATTGGTTCGAATCCTGGGCATGGACATGGCACTGCTCATCAAACCACACTGGGGCAGTATCCCACATGCCACAACTAGAAGGACCCACAACGAAGAATATACAACTATGTACCGGGGGGCTTTGGGGAGAAAAAGAAAAAAAAATAAAATAAAATAAAATAAATCTTTTAAAAAAACAGAATCTAGAGGATCCCCAAGGCCATGTTTCCGTTTTCCCAATGAGAAATTTACTGAGTCTTGGGGTGTCATGGAAGACAGGAGGGCTGGGATGAAAAGGCAAAGTAAAATCACCCACAATCTTTGGTGCTTCAGAGACAAAATTCTACTGGAAGGAGGAACCTACAACAAACATTCAACAGGTCTTGTCCTTGACACATTTGGAATGAAAGGAAAACAGAGTATAAAGAAAGCTTCTAAACAGCCTTAACACAGACCTGATCAGATTGAACTTATTCACCCATTATTCTCTCTGGGGAAAGATAAAATTAATTTTAGCATTTATTCTTCTTTTATAAACAATGTTCTACACATATTTTAAAAATTCATGAGATATGAGAAGGTAAGGAATGTGACTGATGGTCAAGAGAAAAAGTAAACATTAGAAGCACACCCGCAGGTGATACACATATCAGTTACAAGCAAAAGATTTTAAAACAAATATTATAACTATGTTAAAGAAAACAGAAAAGATGAACAAAATGAATAAAGAGACAATTTCAACGATAATTGGAATCTATAAAAAAAGGATCAAATAAACATTCTAGAACTTAGAAGTACAATATATAAAATTTTTAAATGTTAACAATTTGACAAAGCAGAAAACAGGATTAGTGAATTCAAAGACAAGTCAATAAAAATATTCAAATTGAAGCACAGACAGAAGAAAAATATAATAGAAAAAATAGAACAGAGAGTAAGACACATGCAAAATACAGTCAAATGGTCAAGTCATCTGCTATATATGTAATTGGAGTCCCAGAAGGAGAGGAGAAAGGAAATGGAGCTGAAGTAATATTTATGAAGACAACGGCTGAAAATTTCCTGAAATTGGTTATAATATCAAACCAATACATTTTAGATGTGTCAAGACCCCTAAGGAGGATAAATATAAAGAAATCCACACCTAGGCACATCCTAGTATAATTGAAGACAAACAAAGTAAATTTTAAAGCACTCAGAGAAAAAATGATGCAATACGCTCAAATAACAAAATAATTTTGCAACTGAATTTTCAACAGAAACATGGAAACAAGAAGACAATTAAATTATATCTTCAAGATGCTAGGGGAAAAAACTCTGCCAACTTAAAATTCTATCTCCAGTGAAAATATCCTTCAAAAGTAAAGATGAAATAGAGACATTTCCAGACAGACAAAAAAGTAAGAGAAGTCATACTCGGCAGGCAGGCTCTATAACAAATAAACAAAGAAATTCTTTAAACTGAAGCAAAATGAACCCAGATAGAAATACAGTAACACAGGAAGGCATTAAGAAGGCTAGGAAGGATAAATATGTGGGTAAATATGAAGAATATTGCTCTTTAAATCAACAATATTAATAATGTTTTGTGGTGTTTTAACAAAGGTAAATAAGTAAACTACATGACAACAACAGCCTAAAGAATGGAAATGGGTAACTCTATTTAAACTGTCTTAGAGTTCTTGAATGTGGGAGAGGAAGTGGTAAAATACCAAGGTAGACTGTTGTTAGTCGAACATCTAAACTCTAAAGCAGGCGTCTGCAAATCATGGCCCATGGGCCATATCTGGGTAGTGACATATTTTTGCAAATAAAGTTTTATTGGCACATAGCCATGTCTTTGTTTATGTTTTATCTATAGCAGCTTTCACATTACAACTTCAGGGGTGAGCAGTTTCCACAGAGACCATATGGCACTTGAAGCCAAAAATATTTACTATACAGTCCTTTCCAGAAAAACTGTGCATACCTCTACCTAAAGTAACAATTAAAAAAAAAAAGAATGCACAACTCAAAAGCTAATAGAGAAGATAAAGTGGAACAAAAATACTTAAGATCAGGGGCCAGCCTAGTGGTGTAGTGGTTAAGTTCGTGTGCTCTGCTTTGGCTGCCTGGGGTTCACAGGTTCAGATCCCAGGCACGGACCTAGCACCACTCATCAAGCCATGCTGTGGCAGCATATCACATAAAATAGAGGAAGATTGGCACAGATGTTAGCTCAGCAACAATCTTCCTCGCACAAAAAGAGGAAGATTGGCAATAGATATTTGTTCAGGGCCAATCTTCTTCACACACAAAAAAAATACTGAAGATAAAAAAAAAATAGGAAAGAAAGAATAAAGAGGCAAAGATGGAATCAAAAATAAAACAAAAAAATTATAGATTTACACCTACCTCAAACAATAATAGGCTGAACACTTCAACTAAAAGACAAAGATTTTCAGGCTGATTAAAAATAGGACAAAAGGCATACATTAAATATAAAAAAACACCTAGTTTGAACGGATGAAGACGGGCTTAATGTGCAGGCACAAACCAAAAGCAAGTTAATATGCTGCTATTAGTATCAAACACAACAGACTTCACGGCAAGAATATTCCTATAAATAAAGTCATTTCAACAGGAAAATGTAGCAATCCTAAATTTACTATCTAATAACATAGCCACAAAATATATAAAGCAAAAATGCCTATGAATTTCTCAGGCAAACTCTAAGTTTCTAAAAGAACTTAAGGGAAAAATACATGAATCTTCAGTCATGGTTGGAGAATTTACACGCCTTGCTCAGTAACTGAAAGGACAAGCAGACAAAAAAATCAGTAAGGGTATTGGAGACTTGATTGACCTATAAACCAACTTGATCTAATGGAAAATTATGACAGACTCTATGCAACAGCTGCAGAATATTTCCTTAGAGTTCCTACAGAACAGTTACCAAAATAATCAATATGCCAGTCCATAGAGCAAGTGTCAACAAATGTCAAAGGATTGAGAGCACACAAGGCCTGTTCTCTGATCACTAGGAATAAGTTATGGAAAACCAGCTAGAAATAAAACAACACACTTCTAAATAATCCATTGCCTCTAGGAGGAAATCACAATGGAAAATTTAAAATATGTTGAACTGAAGTTTAACAAAGGTGTAACATGCCAAAACTTGTAGGGTGTAACTAAAGTTCTGATTATAGGAAAATTTATAGCTTTAAATGCACATATTAAAATAGAAGAAAAACTGAAAATCAAAATCTAAGCTTCCATCTCAACAAACTAGAAAAAGAAAAGTGAATTAAACTCAAAGAATAAAGAAGAAACCAATAAAAATAGGAGCAGAAATTAATGATAGAGAAAATGAATATTATCTTTATTAAATAGATGTGGAAACTGAGGCACAGAGAGATTAAGTAACTTGCCAAATCACATAGTTAGCAATGGCAGAGTCATGACTTGAATCCAGACAATCTAATCCCTTAGTCCTCACCTTTAATGGTTTTCTAAACAGACTCACAGCTTCAGAGCAGGATAGGTAAACAGCAACGCTCCACTACATTGTGGAAACCACCAATGCTCCCTCCAACTCCATGCAAGATTTGCCTTCATTGCTGCTCTGGTCCTGACCACCAGTAACTCGCCAGGTACCAAGCTGTTCTATGACTGCTCCTATCTGAACCGGATCTACAACTGCCACTCAGACCCATATTCCAAGCAACCCCATACTGATCCCCATCTGTAATTAAAGTCTCAGTTGCAGCCCAGTCCTTGTTCATGTCCTGACTTAAATCTGTCATTCTGGCCACATCCACACCTCAAAAGCCTTGCCAGTGCCATTCTCCGTCTCCCACTGCCCATCTCCAGCTCTCCACTGCAACCAGAGCAACGTCATTAGGGAGTCAGACCAATCTGTCTCCCACTGTGGCCACAAATCTAAGAGGTAAAGCAACAAAGGGAATGTGACAACGGGCTTTTTACCGAGCAGTTACAAAGAAATTACAAATATACTTTGATGGGAAAGTTCATTAAAAGCAGTTCAATGACGTTTTTTTCTGTGAATTATACAGAAAGAAAGTAATGTTGCAAATTACCCAAGAAATTAACAAGTTGACATGGGGGATTCTTTTGCATTGCATAGTTGTTTGGGATACAGTAAATATTAACCAATGATACGTTGGAATCAGGGCATAGTAAAGAATTTGGTCTTGGCCAAAGAGAAAGTCTGGCCTTTGCCCTTAGCTTCTGGAGGTCATCTCGGGGCCCTTGGGATGTTATGCTGAGAGGAGAGTCTTCGTTTGCCTGGGAGGATCGGGTCATGAAAGATAGTCCAACAGCATGATTTGGGGGCTTGGAAGGGTGGAGAGGAGACTGGCCACACTTAAATAGTCTTAGGATGGATACTGGCCATGCCAGAAAGACCAAAAATGTGACTTAGGTTGGGGGCTTTGGGTCACACAGTAGCAATCAACCTAAAGACTGGTTTCAACCATATGGACAATCAATCAATCAATCAATCATGCCTACATAATTAAGTTCAAATAAAAAGTCTGAACACTGAGGCTTGGGTGAGCTTCCCTGGTTGGTAATACTCCACACGTACTGTCACGTGCCAATTCTGGGAGAGTAATGCATCCTTACTCCGTGGGTAAAAGACAACAGAAACTCCATCTAGAACTCCCTTGGACTCTGCCCTATGCATCTCTTCCTTTGATTGATCTTAATCTCTATCCTTTCTCTATAATAAACATAACCATGAGAGTAACGGCTTTTGGTGACTTCTGTGAATCTTCCCAACAAATTATTGAAATGAAGGGTGGTTTGGGGAACTCCCCAAACTTGCACTTAGTGTCAGAAGTGAGGGGAGTCTTGGGGACTGAGCCTTCTAAACTTTGTAGTTGGCCCAAACTCCTCCTGCAAGAGTACATTTTGAATGAGTTTGCTACTGTTCTACCCACCCCCTTCTACCGTTCTTAATAAAAGTCAAGCAAAACTGGAGTTCTTTCATCCCACTGTTTCATTGCTATACATCTGTCCTTCCATCTTTTCTTCTGTTGTAGACATGGTTTACAATAGCATCATTAAATTGTATATTCCATTGCAATTCGGGCCTCTATCATTTTCATGGACAAACATGAAAGCTTCCCAAAAAGGAAAACATAACAGAAAACTGAGCCTTTCTATGGCTCTCAAGGTCTCCACTATCTGGTCATACCCAACTTATCAAATCCTTTCCCTCCCAGACCTTGAGTTGTATTAAGAGCAGTCTCCTTCCTGCCCTTCCACTTATTTGCTTGTTTAGCCCTCTCTAACTTTATGCATAAAACTCTCTTTTCCTGAGATCTTCCTTCCATCTCCCCTTCCTATTAAATATCAACCTACTTCAGTGACAGAACTCAGGTCACTGCTTCTCCATGAAATGCCCATCAGTGATGGTGCCAGCCTCACAAGTTTGACAGGGACATTCAAGGAGGCAATATTTATAAGGGACTCAGAACATTGTCTGACACATAGTAAGCACAATGTTAGCATTAGCTGCTGTTATTAATATTACTATTACTCCTATTGCTATTGCTATGATATTTTTTGACTATATTTCATTCACAGCATCTCGTACACTTAAGCCTTCAATTGCATCTGCAATAATTATCATCTATTTTATGCCCATTTAATCCATTCTGGATTATTATGACCTAAGGACAATATCCATGTCTGTTATTTCCCTAATGGTGGTAGAGAATTTCAGGCACAAAGCAAATGCTGAATCTTTTGACCTGGTGATAAATTCTGAGAACACCAGAATGACAGCACATAGTCTAGTCATACAAATAAGGAACATAATTTTGAACCCCTACAATGTGTCAGTGTGTATTATTTGCTCCTCAAGGTCTTATGTCTTAGGGTTTTATAAAGATTTTGTATTTACAGGCATGACAATTTGTACCTGTTACTGGGAAGTAAGAAGAGTAAAGAAGGAACAGACGTTGAATTCTCCACTTCATGCTCACTCTCATTATAAAAGACTTCACTAGTGTCGACGAATATCAAATTCTCCTCTACTCCTTAAGCACATGGAAGACTAGATTTCCTTGTATTTGAAAGGCACTTTGTGACTCTCTATGCTTTCTTCCCTTCCTGCTAAGATTGGTGACATTGCACATGGGGGAACCTCTGTCAGCCTAGGTCCTAGATCAGAGCCCCAAGCCAACTTGCGCCAGTCATGAGAGTAAGAAATAACTGGATGATATTGAGTGACTAAGATTCAGGGATTAATTTGCTACAGCAGTATACCTAGTCTCTTCTAGCTGGTACACTAATCAAATGATAACCACAACAACGACTTCAAAATGCTCATTATTTTGCTGGCACTGCTTTGTTGTACCACGATTCTTAAAGCAGCAGAGAACCTAGCTAATTTTTGTCTCTCTATAGTCTAGTTCTAGTTCCATTTTATTTTCATAAATATGTTTATTATAAAGTTATTTTAACAAGAAGAAAACTTTACAAAATTGTACAGTTAACACATGTATACCCATTGCTTAGACACCACAATTAACATTTTGCAGTGTTTGCTTTATCACATATCTATTCATCTATCCATCCCTCTCTCCCCATCACTTTATCTTTTACTTTGCATGCATTTTAAAGTAAGTTGCTGATATCAGTGTGTTAGGTCTGCTTTATTACCTTCCCCATTCCCACACTTGCCACATGATAAACAATGGCCTCAGATAAAATATCTAGGAAGGAATGAGTGAGGTTTATCAATAAGTATCTATTATTGAGCACCTACTATGTGCAATATACCTCAGATAAAAATGAGTGAGCTTCAAGGCCAGAAGAGCCTGGTCTCCAACATTTCCCAGCACTAAAGTGTTCTCAGTGACCTGTACTTCAAAGCAGTGAAGATGCTGAGCTATCTGTTTGTAGCATCATTTATTCTTTCACAATTGGTTGTAAAAAGTGCAGTCTTCAGCTTCAGACACTGAAATCCAATGAATCAAACATAATGAATCTGACATGTCAATGAATAAAACCTAGGAAAAATGCTGTGGGTTCCTCACCATTGCCTCCATTAAAGTCATGTCTCCGATTTTTATTATTTTGTTGCTGTAGACATTTTAACAGATTATTGGACATTGTGTTTTCAATAAAAAGTTTTCTTTGTGCTTTTTCTATTTTCTCTGGATTCACTGATAAAATATCTTCTTTAATGATATCATCTCTCAAAAGTAAAATAGGTTGTGAAGAGTAATAAGAACCACTTAAATATTTTAACATGTAATATTAAATAGGTCAAGACTCGTATAATATGAACAGCACTATTATATACCTTACATTTTTATCCTTTCCTTAACCCTGTTAGGATATAAGATGAGTGTAGTTATCATCATCATCATTTTGCAGATGAGAAACTGAAATCTCAGAGAGAACTAACCTCATAGGTAATAAACAGTAGACGTGGGGTTCAAACCCCAGTCTTCTGGCTTGAAATCCCCTAGTTTTTCCTGCATATTTGATGTAATAATAAAATCAAATAGTGTTTGGGGAAACAAATAGCTCAGCATTATGTGAAATAGATAGCTTTGACACAGTAACTCAAAATGTCAGACATTGCACTCAATATGCATTTTTCTGGGCATTTGGATGTATATATATGCTCATATATACATACAGAGAGAGAAAGTGAGCGAGAGAGAAATCATTTGGAGAGTTCTTTCCATGTGCCAAGTTTCACGCTGAAGGCTATGCAAATATTCTCGTTTAATACTCAGAGAACTCTTGTGAGATGAGTATCAGTACCCTTAATGTGCAAAGAAAACTGAGGCTCAAGGCAACTAGGTAATGTGCCCACTGTTACATTGGTAATCTGTAGGGAAAAACCTATCACTGGCTATAAAGTCCATGCTCTTGAGCATGATATTATATTATAATGAATGAATAATTTAAAACAGAAGCCAAAAGAAAATTGGAAGAGGATGAAATTAGTGTACTAGATTGCAAAACAAATATCTGTTGAATTCAATTTTTAAAAGATGCATGGTGTTTGTCTTTATATAGTCACTCATTCATCTATTTATGCCAGAAGCATGCTCCACGCTGGGGATGCTGTGATGAGTATGATTAGTATGGTCCCTGACCTCAAGGAGCTTAAAATGTAGTGAGGAATGCTAGCAATAAAAAATAAATAAATACAAATTAAAAAGCTAAATTTCTCTCCAGATCTGTTCCACATGCAGCCTTTTTCATCTCAAGTGTTGGCAACTCTTTCTTTGCAGATGCTCTGGCCATCCTCGTGGAGTCACCCTTGTCTCAGTTCTCTTTCTTTGCCCCACATCATATTTGTCAACAAATCCTGACAGCTCTATCTTCCAAGTATATCCCGAATCCAAGCATTTCTTCCTGATTCCACTGCTACTACTGCAGCCAAAGTTACAGAAATCTCTCAACTGGATTACTGTAATATGCTCTTAATTGGTTCCATCCTTACCTCCCTGAAGTGCATTCTCAACACAGCAGAGTGGTCCTGTTAAAGCCATAAGTTAGATTATTCCATTCATCTGCTCAAATCTTTGGCTCCTGATTTCTCTCAGGGTAAACGCCAAAGTCCTCAACCCAATTAAAATATGGACAAAGGATCTGAACAGACATTTTTTCAAAGACTTACAAATGGCTAGTAAGCACATGAAAAGCTGCTTGACATCATCAGCCATCAGGGAAAAGCAAATCAAAAACACAGTGAAATACCACTTCACATCCACTAGGAGGCCTAGAATCAAAAGAAAATAGATAATAAGGGGCAGGCCCAGTTATGCAGTGGTTAATTTTGCGTGCTCTGCTTTGGCAGCCCAGGGGTTCGCCAGTTCAGATCCCAGGTGCAGACCGGTGCACCACTTATCAAGCCATACGGTGGCAGATGTCCCACATACAAAATGGAGGAAGATGGGCACAGATGTTAGCTCAGGGCTAATCTTCCTCAGGGGAAAATAAAACAGATAATAATAAGTGGTGGTAAGGCTATGAAAACTTGGAGACCTCATATGCTGCTGGCAGGAATGCAAAATAGCGCAGCTGCTTCGGAAAATAATCTAGCACTTCCTCAAAAGGTTAAACATAGAGTTGCCATATTACCCAGCGATTCCACTCCTAGGTATACACTTAAGAGAAATGAAAACATAGGTCCATACAGAAACTTGAACATGAATATTCATAGCAGCATTTTTTCATATTGCATATTGAATATTCATACAGCCAAAATGTGGAAACCCAAAGGTCCATTAACCAATGAATGGATAAATAAATGTAGTATATCCATACAATGGAATATTATTTGGCCATAAAAAAGAAACAAAGCACTAATCTATGCTACAATATGAATAATCCTTTAAAACATTATGCTAAGCAAAAGAAGTCACAAAATTCCACATGTTATATGATTCTACTTACATGAAATGTCCAGAATAGGCAAATTTATAAAAGCAAGTCTGGGGAGGCTGGTGGAAAATGAGAAGCGATTTCTAATGGGCACTGGGTTTCTTTCTAAGATGATGACAGTGTTCTAAAATTAATTTTGGTAATGATTGCAAAACTCTGTGAATACACTAAAAACCATTGAATTGTACACTTAAAAAGGGTTAATTTTATGGTAGGTGAACTATACCCCAATCAAGTGGTGAAATATACGTGTATGTTTGTGTTCACAGTCCTTAAAATGGTTTCTGATGCCCTATGTCATCTGATTGTCAGCTCCACAACCAATTCTCTAATTTATCTTATATTCTCTTGCTTCTGTTCCTCATCAGGAGCCACAGAGGTTTTCTTGTTCTTCCCTGGATATATCAGGCATGTTATGGCCTCAGGACCTTTGCACTTGTTGTTCTTAATCTCTAGAATGTCTAGTGTCTACTTAATGTCTAGAATGCCCTTCTCCGACATATTAATATGTTCACTCCTTCACTTCCTTCAAATCTTTGCTCAAATGTCAACTTGTGAATGAGGCTTAAATTGATCACCCCCTTTAAATTTCAATACCCTCTTAATCATAACACATTCCCCTTATCCTGCTCTACTTTTTTCCCTGGAGCATTACCGTCCTGCAGTATAGACTTCAAGTGCTCACAGAGGAATTAATCTTCCCTGCTTGCCCCCAGATAAATGCAGTCATGTGGTTAGTTCTGGCCAGTGGATTGTCTTCAGAGTTAGCCTGTGCCATTTCTGTGCCAAGGCATTTAACTGCCAGCACAAGACCTTCTAGTGATCTGTTCCATGGTTGCAGTAATCGGGAAGCTGACTTCATTTTCAGATTGAAGTGGTAGAGATGGAAGCATCCCAGATTGTGGAACCACTGCAGAGAGGAAAGTTTCCCTGGAAAGTCACCCAGACCCACGGCATATTTTTCACAAGTAAGAAATTTTGTTATGTGAAGGCACTGAAATTATGGATTTTCTTGTTACCACAGCATAACCTAGCTTATCCTAAGTAGTACATCTTCTAATATCAATAATTTTGTTTATTTTTATTTTTTGTCCATTACCCCCCTTTTTTTTTTTTTTTTTTTTTTGCTTTTTATTGTCCACCCTCTTCCACAAGAATATGAGGGCACAATGGCAGGAAAGTGTATCTGTTTTGTCACTGTTGCATCACTAGCCGCTGAAACATTACTTGGCATATAATGGGTGATCAACGGATTTTTATTGAATGAACAGAATGAAATAATGCATAATTATAAAAAAGCACAAGAGCTATGAAAGGGAATTACTAAAAAGCAGTAGTAGAGTGACCTAGTCAGTAAGTTAGGAAAGACTTCTCTGATGAAATGACTTTTAAGCTCAGTCTTGAAAAATAAATAGTGGTGAGTCAGGTGATGAGCATTAAAGAACCAGGAGGCACTGTCATGCAAGGCTCTAAACAATCACAACTCCCACCAGCCTTAGAAAGGTGTTGTGCAGCATCATGTGAGCCTGTGATGTAAGGATCAGACCTCATCAGGGCAAGCAACCGTGTAACAAAAGCCATTGGTTGGAGTGAATACACAAAATTAGAAAATGTATGTGAGATCATATATGATAGACTAAATTTTAGGTACAATGGTGAGTCTTAATAGTTACGCAGGAATAGAACAGTATATATTGAAGTATTTACAGCAGGCACCACAGAAGAAATGAGCTGGAATTTTAGCTGTAGATAACAAAAAAGCAAAAGAATGCTGAGGGACATTGCAGGCTGGGGTCTGGTGCTGGGCAGAGGAAAGATATCCCATAAACACAGGGGCAGGAATGCCTACAGAACAAATGCAAAACAGTGGAGAAACCAGCATAACCAGATTTGCGTGGATGAGCATTTTGAGGGCAAATTCCCACTGGAAAATTGGGTGAAATAGATAAGATGGGGTCAGTTCATTGCGAGCTGTAAATGCCTGGACTGTGAATATGATCAGACCCGTATGATGAAAAAGTATGTAGAAAGATGACTCAGGCAGCAGTGGCAGGACCATTTACATAGATCGTGCCCAAGAGGTTGTTAATGAGAGGAAATTTGAATGACCTAAATCACTCCCTGATTCGGCAAATGTTTATCCAGTAACCACTACATAGAAGGTTATATAAGGGGTTTTTTTAATGTATAAAATATGTTCCTTAATTTTCTGGGTCTAATATTTGTAATAAGTATGAACGTTCCTATGTGCAAATAACTGCTCATCCCACGTCAATGTCAAACGCTAAAACTGTAAATTGGGTTCAGAACGTCTGCCTAAAATGTATGAAAACCACTGGACAATTGAATTGCTTCTACGGTCCCTTTACCTGAATAGATGCTCACTTGGAATTCGTTGCTTTGGATTAATAAGGAGATTGTTTAGTTGCCTGCAGGGGTTTGGACCTTTAGAGGTTGTCTTTAGAGAGATTTGTCTTGGGAGAGGTCATTTGGTCTATAGCTCCAGCTGAAAAGTTTTATAGCTGAAGCTAATTAATTTCCTTAGCATAATTTTATTGGTCCCTTCCCTCATCTCTGTTTCCAATAGGCAAATACACTGGAAATTACTCTAACTCTGCAAAGAAGTAAGACAGTTACTGGGCCTTGGTGGAAAGAAGCAGCTACAAAGAAAAAAGAGAGTCGATGAACAAGAACATAATAAAAACAAGGGCTAAAATAGTGTATGATCCATAATATACAGTCTGAATATCAAAAGTATGTTTAGATGAGTTATTTTAGAAGATCATAAAATTTCCTAGTCCCTTCCACTTAGAAGTATCACAAAATTGCTCTACAATCATAAGTAATTCTCTCTCAAGTCTGCCAGAATGCCAAAATGATATATAGTTTCTATCAACCGAACTGTCTGAGAGTGACGTTTTGAAAAACAAATATGTAAAGTAACACTTGTAAATTATGAGACAATTTCACAAAGAACTACATACTTGTCTTTTTCTCCCCCTAAGCTGACCTATCCTTAAATCCTTACTCCAACGAAAGTCTTATTTTAAAGAATGTAATGCAAATACTTGTCTCGAATACAGGGTATACTGAATGGCAATAGAAATCATACATTCTAAGACAGGGTATGAAAATTAATATCTTCTGTCAAAGTTAACAATTGAGAAAGGGCACTGGAAAAAAATGTATAGAATTCTTTTGAAAAAGAAGATTAAGATCCAGAGCCTTCTGGTTCTACCAAGATGAAGTAGCCACATTCCTCCCAAGTACCCCCTCTCGCAACTAAACAACCCAAAACATAACCCAACAAGCATAAAACACTCTGAAAGGTAGAAAGAAGATGGCGGACTGCCTATAGACTTGGAACAGTGAGCTCCCTGGGTTTCCTTATTGTGTCCCAAATATCCTGGACAAGAGGCTATGATTTAGGCAGAGCCAAGCAGGAAGTTAAACTTCAATTCACCTCCCACCCCATTTCAGCTGCCTCCTCAGGAGCTGGCGGAGGCAATCCAAGTCCCCCATTGGATGGTCTTGGCATGGCCAAGTGGAAAGCTAGTCTTCCATCCCCATCCAGTGAATCGAGGTGGTGTTTTGAGTCCCCTGCCAGAGTAGTGTCGATGGGGCAGAGCAGGGAGACGATCTTCCATTCCCTGCCTGATGGAGACAGGTGCTGCTCTGCTATCCCCTACCAGAGCTGAACCTCCCCCTCGATGATCTTCAGGAAATGATGCTGAGTGAAAAAAGCCCATCCCAAAAGGTTATGAACTGTGTGATTCCACTTACATAGCATTCTTAAAGTGACAAAATTATAGAAATGGAGAACAGATCAGCCAGAGGTCAGGGATTGGGGAGGGGGCCTCGGAGAGTAGGAAGTAGCTGTGGATATAAAAGAGTAACATGAAGGATCCTTGTGGTGATGGAAGTGTTCTGTCTTGACTGTATCAATGTAATATCTTGGTTGTGATACTGTACTGTATTATATTTTTGCAGGAAGTTACCGTTGGAGGAAACTAAGTTAAGAGTACTTGGGATCCCTCTGTGTTATTTCGTACAACCGCACATGAATCTACAATTATCTCAAAATAAAAAATTTCATTGCAAAAAGAGAGATTTGGGGCCTGCCCGGTGGCGCAGCAGTTAAGTTCCCACTTTCCGCTTCTCGGTAGCCTGGGGTTCACCAGTTCGGATCCCGAGTGCGGACATGGCACTGCTTGGCAAGCCATGCTGTGGTAGGCATCCCACATATAAAGTAGAGGAAGATGGACACGGAGGTTAACTCAGGGCCAGGCTTCATCAGCAAAAAGAGGAGGACTGGCAGTAGTTAGTTCAGGGTTAATCTTCCTCAAAAAAAAAAAAAAAAGAGATTTAATCAAAAGACTTGAGACTCATCTTTTTAAAGGGATCTGCCTATAATTAACAGATTAAATATAATAATTGTCTTTTGCATTCCAATATAAAACTGTAGGTTTACTTCCAATCCGGGACAGTAGGGGGAGTTACAGCAATTTTCTGGAAGTTAAGCCAAAATATCTTTCTTAATTTGATGTATAACTTGGACATTAAAATTCTATCACATTACTCTTCATTCACCAACACAATCGTTCCGTAAACATTTGTTGAGAGCCCACTGTGTGCCCTAGTCTAAGTTACGGAAATAAAGTAATAACGAGACAGATAGAATGTCTGCTCTTTAGAGTTTGCCTTCCAGGAGAGAAGTACTCTCTCATTCACACTGGTCAACAAAGTCCTTTTCCGCGATGAAATCAGAGTAACTGTTTCTCTCAGGCCTTGTCACTTATAAATCAATCGTGCTGAAAGATTCCTGTGTTCCCCAGGTGTTCCCCATGCTACTTTGTTAGACTGAGGGACTTCTTTCCCTGTGTCATTCATCTTTAACAGGACTGGAAAGCCTTCTGAAAAATGCATAAGGGAGGAAACTAAAAGAATGTGATATTCTGCAAGGCGACTGAGATTTTACTGGAAAACGTCCCGAAATTGAAGATGTTTACAGTAGGATCAGATCTCAAAGTGTGTGTTTGTGTGTTTATTTTTAATATCTATGCCGATGTGTGGGACATAGTTCAATGGAGAGAAACCAAAAGTAAATCTGGGTCTCTTCTCATTGAAATTGATGATTTTGACTCTAGTGACCGATCCTTTTGAGTGTCATCAGGATAAAGTTTGCATGAAAACATGAAGGCCTTTTGAAGGAAAAGTTTAATTCGATCATTTCTAAAATAACTAAGTTTATGTTTAAAATAATCACTTATTTGACTGAATTCATTCCACAAATACTTGTCAAACACCTCCCACAAGCACTGTGATTCTGTCATAGACCTTTTCCTCAACGAAGTTAACTAATTTGGAGCAAAGTATATGTGTGTATAGAACTTGAAAAGATGGCTCATAAGTAACCAAATGGACTTGGCCTTTCATGCAAAGTCTGATTACTTTTCCTAAATGGTACCAGTCACGGCATCCACGATAGTCACATGACATAAAGCCAGAAGAAAATAAGACAGATCCAAAAATATGAATATCAGAGAAATCACAAGTATTGAGCCACAGTGAACTTTCCACATCGCTCTAAAACAGCAGCCTGTTTATGGCATATGTTTACATGTGCTCTGCCATTTTATACATGTCCTAGATAAGAGCAATATGAGCACATGCCCCATTACCATTCAAATACCAACTGGAGACTTTACAGATATTATCACTTTGTATAGAGAGAGCATAAGCAGAAGAAACACTTAAACTTTTTCTTTTTCCACATTGCGGCCATAAAGAGATTGTTTATCCAGCTAAAACCTTCCATGTGAGACACAAGAGCACTATAACCAAATATGGAAACCCAATGGCAGGGCCTGACTCCTCACAGTATTACAGTAACGAGCTAACAAGCAAGACAGTGATCTTAGCCTGGGCTTAGCTATTCCACTAGATAAATCAACCATTACACTAAGGAGGCGGTCTTTATCTTTTCCCTCCTGCAGTGAGGAGCCCTAACAGTTAGCCTAACCACCCCAGGTGTCCATCTTGGCTCTGATACTTCACCCATTTCGAATTAATCGTCCACAAAACAAAAGCTGCAGATTGATCAATGGGAATCTAAAATGCCTTGACTCCAGGAATTCAAAGAAACTTTAATTTGGTATTTTGAATTCCCACTCAATTAAGATAGTTTAGAAATGCCTGCAAGTAAAAGCAATGAAACCAAATAAAAGCTTTACTGGAAAACCACCATAAACATATAATATTGTTACTTGTGCAAAATACGTTATAGTTGCAGTCATGCATCACTTGATGACAGGGATACATTCTGAGAAATGCATCTTTAGGTGATTTTGTTGTTATGCAAACATCATAGAGTTTGATGAACCTACTACACACCTAGGCTACATGGTACTGATCTTATGGGATCACTGTCTCATATGCGATCTGTCGTTGACAGATTCATCATTATGCAGCACATACTATATACTGATTTTGACAGTATACTCACCTATGCATTTTAACACACTTTTTTTTTTTGGCTGAGGAAGATTCACCCTGAGCTAACATCAGTTGCCAATCTTCCTCTTTTTTGCTGAGGAAGATTCACCCTATGCTAACATCTGTTGCCAATATACGTCTATTTTGTATATGGGCTGCTGCCACAGCATGGCCACTAACAAGTGGTGTAGGTCTGCGCCCAGGAATTGAACCTGGGCTGCCAAAGCAGAGCGCACCACGCTTAACCACTAGGCTACCAGGGCTGGCCCCCACACCTTTTAAACCATAGCATCCAGTTCACTGTTTCCTCATTAAAGTATAAAATAAAAAGTAATGTCATTCAAATGTACTTGATACTACTTCAGAAGCTATCCATTGAAACTATTTGTATCCCTGTGCCTCTGCAGTAAATTACAGCTTGGAACCCCTGAACGTCAGAACTGTGGTGACAGCACCAATAAAATGAACAGATAGGAAAAGCCCATGTTTCACCTGAAGACTCTGTTCTTTTGTCTTGTTTGAAATGCCCTCTTCATCCAGGGACCTGCAAGGGCTTGAGTTGTTGTGTAAAGAAAACATCTCTGTCGCCTCTCAGACCTGCTGTTATCAGGCGTCAGCAGGAATGACCTTCAAAGGCTAAAAGGAAGACGTCAGCCCGTCAGTTTAAATGACCTCTGTGCCACTTTATTAGACCAGAACCAAGAGAGTACAGTGAGATGTGACATGCAGCATTTCACAAGAAGGGAGCAACAAAAGTCGGATGAGCCAGAGGGGGGCTGGGGTGATTTCGCCCTGCTCCTGAGATGATTTCATCCAGCAGTTAGTCTCTCAAAAAGGTGTTCACTCTCCTTCAAAGTCACTTGGATAGGGGCCATCACTTTTCTAGAAAAGCTACGTTATAAATTGGGCCAGTTACACATGGGAGGAAAATCACACAGTGGAATTTGAGGCACCATGTGAGGTCCTGGGCTGGGGACAGGAAATCCTTGGCTAGGGAAATCCAAGTGCTAAATAGGCACCCAAGAGCTGAGGACATAAAAAGCAGGCGTTACGTGGAGTTGGGGGAAGGTAAGGGACTAACAGATACGTGGAATTACCCACAGTAAATTGTTATTCCAGGCTGCTTGCAATCGAGCCACCTAGGGAACATCAGGGCCATTTCACTGGATAGAGACAAGTGGTTTGACTCACTGTGAAAAATTCTAAGATGTGAGCTGTCATAACTAGAGGACAAAATGATGGGGAGGAAAACGTATTGACTTAGAATGCATGTGGTCTGCCAGCAGCAAAGAATGAGGATTCCCTAGACCCAGAAAAATGGATCAGGTTGTATAAAGGAGCAAGACTGCTTAGAGGCAGGATAAGCTTCAGCCATCAGCTAAGTCAAACCCTCATCTAACAGATGCGAATGCGCCTGGGCGTGAGATCTGACTAGACCAAGAGTAGCTGGAGAGTGGCAGAACCAGCTCTAGAACATTCACGCCTCCCTAATGCCAGCCCTCATGCCCTTTTTTTATAGTTGCCTCATTTTTTCCCCTTTAAAAACACTACAAAAGTAATACCTGGTGTTCTGGGTTGAATTGTATCCTCTCCCCCAAATTCCTATGCTGAAGTCCTAACTCCCAGGGTCTCAGACTGTGATCTTATTTAGAAATAGGGTTGTTGCAGATGGAAGCAGTTAAGATGAGGTCATGCTAGAGTAGGGCGGGCCCCTTATCCAATATGACTGGTGTCCTTATAAAAAGAGCAAATTTGCACCCAGAGACAGACATGCAGAGAGAGAAGGTAATGTGAAGAGTTACAGGGAGTTGGACAGCCACCTACAAGTTAAGGAAAGAGCCTTGGAACACATCTCCCCTCCCAGCTCTCAGGAGGACCCGATCCTGCTGAGACCTTGTCTTCAGACTTCTGGTCTCCGGAACCGCGAGAGAATAAATTTCTATTGTTTAAGCCCTCAGTTTGTGGTACTTTGTTATGGCGGCCCCAGCAAACTCAGACACCAGCAAACCAGGAGATGTTCGTACAGAAAAGGTCATACCCTGCCTCTGGTCTCTGCAACCTCACGCCTGGGGGTGTATCTTTTCATACTCCTTCATACTCATGCATTCACACACACACACAATTTTTCTTCATTTATTTTCAATGGAATCATATGACACAGCATTCTGCAACATACCTTTTTATTTTAACTAGCAATATATCATGAGCGTCCTTCCAGATCAATATGTATACCTTTCAGTTGTTCTTTTTAATTGCTGCATAATATTCAATCTTACGTACGTATCATTTTCCTACTGGTTAACAGTTTATTTCAGATTATATGCCATTACAAACAAGGCTTCGGTTAATGTCCTTGGCATATATACTTACACGTTTTCAATTTTAAAGCATAGATTTCTTAAGCTAGGATTTCTCATTGAAAGAGTATGTGCATTTCCTATTCTTTCATGTTTTTCACCCAATTTATCACAAAATTCTTAGGGAACCACTGCACATAAATCTCAATGCCGGAAACAAAAAGCTATTTAAAGAGCAACTATGGAGGCCGGCCCCATGGCCAAGTGGTTGAGTTCATGCACTCCACTTCGGTGGTCCAGGGTTTTGCGGTTTGGATCCTGGGCACGGACATGGCACCGCTCATCAGGCCACGCTGAGGTAGCGTCCCACATGCCACAACTAGAAGGACCCACAACTAAAAAAATATATACAACTATGTACTGGGAAGATTGGGGGAGAAAAAACAGAAAAAAAATAAAGATCAACTATGATCACAAAGAGTCTGACTAGACCCTTAGATGGAGGTCTCTGTTGTATTCTGGTAGGTCAGGAAAAATACAAATCGAATCACTCCATTCTCAACCACATGGATGTAGAGCCCCTTCACACATCCCTTTTTCCTACTCTCAATGGGATGTATCCCATAGAAACCACTAGTATCCCTCTGGATTGTCCCTTATCACTTCCTTATGAATTTTAAGGCAACCCAAAATGTGAGTGCAAAAGGCCAAACTTAGGCTGACAGCTGGTAGCTGGTAATTCTTGCAACTAGAGAGTAATTTCCTGATTCCAGCAAAAACATGGCGAGGTCTCTGTTCCCCGCTCACTCTCAATTAAGTAGATGGAGCTTTAGGACGTCATGAAGAGATAGACATGGCAGGTGTATCAACTAACCTGGACTCTGGTGGTGAACTCAGGGGAGAGCTGGCAGGAAGGAGACAGCAGCCTGTGGGGCTTATAGGGGCATGACTGAGTTTCTGAGGCCACGTGAAGAGGCCATTATTGAGGCAACTCTGCCAAAGTCAGGGCTCTTGGGAGAGAAAGGCATATGTAAAGCATTTCTATTGCTGAGCAAATCAGCCGGGACTTACTATGCAGATCAGCCGGAAAATGAATGAATACAGTTGAACTTGAAAAATGCACTTGGCTTGCAAATGCTTCTGTCATGTCAACACGAGCTGAGATTGGCACCTCAAGATGAGTGGCTCATCTCTGACAGACTGCTCATGTGTTCCTTAAGAAAATGAGAATTTAGGACAAATTTCAGTCATAAATTATTCATTTGGAGACTTTTTTCATCCATTTCAGAACATTCTCCAGGTCATTTCTTAAGTGAATTTCTCCCTGGTCTTATCATTTCCAAATACAGACAATTTTCAGTGAAGGAGCTTGATCTTGGACAGGGGTCCATGGGTTTCCCCTTAAGGAGAGTCTCTCTCATCCTCAGTTGCTGCCCCTTTTCTAGGCCATTAATACTTACAGCCCAATTAAGGCTTTAAAGTTTTCTATTATTAACATTTGAAAAGTAAAGCCATCTTCATATAAACTTTGTAAGAACAAATATTTTTCTTTCATCACTGCAAACCTCAAACACATCAAGATTTTCCACTATGAAGAGGCTGCATGTTTTATAAGCTATATTTATGTCTCATTGTAAATTATTTATTGGTTTACAGACCTCAGGTCTTCTAGGATGCACCACAAATCCTTATTATACGCTTGTATATTAAATTTGGTGTTAGGATCTCTGATTTATCTGCCAAGCGAACTCACATGTAAACAGACATCTCTCTTCAAACTATCTACTTCAAATTCAAAAGCTAAAAAATAAAATAAAATAATTCTTTCTAAGGTTCTAGCCTGAAGTTCATTGCAATTATATTATCAACAAATGGTAAGGATGATGAGGAGGAGGTGGAGGATGAAGAAGAAAGTGTTTGTAGTTAGCTCTTTCCTCATTTTGTTGACTGTCCTTACACCAAATACAAAAGATAGAGATTATAAAAGTATAATTTTGGAAGCCTTTCAAAGACACGTGTAGGCTTTCTACGTGAATACAATAATCTTTAAGTGAAGGAATGAATCAATCAATGTGGAGTGACTATGAAGCCCAATAAACAAGGCAATAAGTAAAGATCATCTAACGAGTGCAGATCAAAGACTCAGCCCAAGGGCATTCCTTTTTTTAAGTTCTCACCTTTCCAAGAAGTGTAAATATAAAAAATTTGCTTGTGAGTTTATGTTATGATTTTTTTAACTGGTACATAACGTTGTTCTGGTGGGAATTTGTATAGAAAAAAATTCTTAATCATTCAGGTGTCTTTTGAGAGAATCTGATTACATGAGTGTTAGTCCAAATTTTTTTGAAGATGTCAGCCTCCAAGCTGTTCTACTTTTAATGATCTTATATACCATATTATTGCCAACTACAAAATTACAGAAGACAAGAAACATTTTCTCCTGACATTTTCAAGATACTAAAATTCTTAGGCAGATGATGTTTAATAAAAATGATTATAAACTACTGAAAATATATTTCTAGATGTGAAATTCACATTATATGTGTGAAAAGCCTATCAAAATTAACTTAATTACCCTTCAACAAAATTTAAAAAGCTTTATTGTCTGTCTATAATGTACAAAGCACAATGCTAGGTAATATAGGGGTAAAAATATCTGGCATGCCCCCTGCCCTCAAGGATCTTCCAAACCAATTTGCCTTTTTTTCTTTTATGTGAACTAAATGGTCTTTAATTTTCCAAGTAGGAAGAAATGTTGAACTATAGTTTGTATGTCAAGGCCCTGATCAATCACATGATTAGTTCTCATGTTCAAGAATGAGAAAATGATAACCACCAAGACAAGCCACATATTCTTAGCTAAATGTACAACTGTGTGTGGAGTTCTCCAGATTAACCAAAATGCTACTTTTAAAAATCAAGATAGGATAATATGTTCAGAAAAGATTATGATTTGGTTTAATCTTTACTCTTTAATCTTTACTCTCTGAAGAGTATTTTGAAATTATTCTAGAGGTGATAATGCAAGGAAAGAATCTGATGCAATTCTATTCATTCAAAGAATCTTAATAAAGCTATTAATTTTGCAAGTTAAAGACATAAAAAACACAAAAATGACAAATATGGTTTAATTATAGAATATTAAATATCGGCTCATTTCTGGGTTTTTTCCCCTGAAGAATCATTTTGAACAAGGTATGTAACATTCTTTGTATGGTAAACCAGAGATAACCTTTGAAAAATTTGAAATTATGAGGTCAACTATTAAAAATTTATTCTAGGAAATTTTAATGAACTAAAGGCATATTTAAAAAGAGTGGTTTTAATTTCCTCCCTATATTTCTGGAATTTTCAAGGCCTTTGAGTCATTAGCTTTATAAAATTATATCTCTTGATATCATGTGAAAAGATAACCAAAAAATAATATAGTTCAGTGGATTTGAAACTACCTACACAACAGTACCCAAAGAGTATTGATTAGTAGATCAATTTCAAACCAAAAAGTGGTTGTTAATTTTATGGTAAAGGAATCTGCCCTTTTTTCTGTTCTGTCCAAATATTAACAGTGACCTGGATAAGGACATGGCTGATCTGCTCATAAAATCTATAGATGACATACAGTTGAGGAAGATAGCAACTCTGCTGGTTGATCCAGAAAGTCAGTTTGTCTCAATGGAGTGAAATGATGAATTGGATTTACATGAAAAGAAACAGGATAAACGTGAAAAGAAATAGGATAAACGTGAAAGTCTTGCACATGAGTTTATGAAAATTCATGAGTATAGAAGAAAGATTGTATGACAAAATTATAGTATGCTCTCATAGATTGCAATTGCAACATGAAAGCAGGTAGGTAGGTATGGGTAGGAACTAACGTTTATTGAGTGCCATAAGCTCCTAACCATGGGCATCAAAGAGAAATAGGCATTATTATTATTCCCATCTTACAGAGAGACAGAGACATAAAATAATTTCCCCTATGTCCTTTAGATTGCAAGGAACAAATCCGGACTTTAAACCTGTACCAATCTTGCTGCAAAGTCCTTCTCTTTTCAATACACTATCATGGAAACAATACAATAAAGACACTGCAGTAAATAATTCAACTTTATGTTAGATTAACAAAAGTACAACGCCAGAACGAAAGAGACAGTAGTCCTCTTCCAATACACACTGCTCAAATCATTAATGGAACTCTAAGGTAAAGAGTAATATATACACCCAACGTTCATCAAAAGGAGAAGAGAAAGACAAATAGGCATGGTATTAACACAAGGAAATACTACTCAGCATTAACAAGCAACAAACTACTGACACATGCCACAACATAGGTGAATCACAAAGGACATCATGTTGAGCAAAGGAAGCCAAGCAACAAAGAGTGCATGCTTTTGGACTCCGCTAACATGAAGTTCAAGAAAAGGTCTACAGTGAAAGAAACCAGAAGAGTGGTTGCTCTGGGGTGGGTTACCGGGAAAGGAGCATAAAAGAATTTTCTCGGATAATGAAAACATTTAATACCTTGACTGAGATTGTGGTTACAGAGGTTTGTATACTATTGTCAAAACATCAAACTATATACTTGATATCTGCGCATTTTATAACATAGAAAGTATACTCCGATGCAAAGAAAACAAGTAACGCATACAAACTGGAGACTGTGGATAAGAAAGTAGCCAGTGAAGGATCAGGAAGTCACGGCCTATGTGAAACATATCATCCAGGAAATATTATTTGTAAATGTTCATTTTATTAGCAAGAAGCTCAGGAAAGGGGAGACAGAATGAGACACAATATTCATGTTAAAAATGATACCATTCCTTAATAGACAAAGAAATAGTCATAAGTACTTTGTAGGGAGTACAATTAGGACTAATAAGTAGGAATTTTACCTCAATATAAGAAAGGATTTTCTATAACTGGAGCAGTCCAAATGTGGAGTATCTTCCTATTGAGTAATAAATTCCCCACTGTGAAGGTGGCAGGCAAAGCTTCCTGGTCTCCTGTCAGAATGTTTGTAGAGGGCGCTCAGCGCCTAAGGGAGCTCTCTCCTGTTCTGAGGTCCCATGCGTCTGTCTTCTGAAGTACACTTTGACCTGCATGATGAAGCCCCCATCCTACATGTCATCCAAGCTCTCAACCTCACTCCCAATCTACCCCCAACACCCAGGACACACAAGCACCTGTGTCCACAAATCCATGTGCCAGTGTTTAACAGAAGCAACACCCACCCAGCTTCCTCCTCTCCTACCTTACCACACGCTCTAAACGCAGATCCTGCAGAACGTGGAAAAACATCTTTACACTTTCAGGCTTGGAGGCACTCCATAACCTTTGCTGAACCAAAATAATATTCTTTATTCATTTATTTAATGACATTTGTTATTGAGAGCTTACTATGTATCCTGCATGTTCTGGACACTGGAGAAAAAAGAACAATTTCCATCTTGGTAGAGCTTATATTCTTGTTAGGAGACATCAAGTTACTCAGGATAAGAACATCTCTGTTCTTCACATGGACTCCGAGTGTTTAACTCTGATGGACACATAGTGGGTGGTGAGTAAATACCCATTAATTTAACTTGATGTGAGAAAATCATATAGCATGAGTGTATAGAGCCCTCCAGAGAGCACAGGGCGTACCCATGACGTAGACATGGTATTTTGCTTCTCGGCCCAGTAAAAATCTCTGTTAAATGTCAGATGGTTGAGGAAATGCTCATTTTCACCACTGTTCCTGCACCGAATGATAAACCAACGCACTGTGACTCAACGGGTTTACTTCTGAATGTACACTTAGGCTAATGCCATGCCCCAGAGTGACTCCATGAGTCTTAGGGGAGCTTAACAAGATTGACTACAGTCAAATAAAAGGAGAGACGTTAGTAAGCTATATCCAATAAATCACAGTCTATTAGCTGACATTAATTTATAATTTCAGGCACATGGATAAAATTATTCACAATGGATACCTTTAAATTGGGTGAAAAGCCCAGGAAGCAAAATTTAATGCAAAAAATCCTAGAATAAAAACACAGAAAACAGTCTCAGAGGTAATAGCTTTTGAGGAGTTGCCTTTAACCTCATTTAACGAGCCCAAATAAAATGTTTTAGGTGTGCAGCCATTCAAGGAGTTAAATTGATTAGAGTCACATCTTAAGACCTGTGGAAACACTAGCCCTAAACTTCAAAGGTTACTTCTCAGAGGAAAATTAGGTGTTTGTAACACACATATCACAGGTGGGGAGTTCAAAGGGAATTACAAATAAATTACGCACATGTGAGGATGAGAATCACCAGCCCTGTTGGGAGCTCTGTGTCTAGCCATTTCCTCCGTGTGTAATAAATCTTTGCTGACTTCTAGTCGCTTCTCCTTCGTCTGTGCATATTCTTTGATACAATCTCCAGTTAACTGCCTGCCACATGGAGTCATGGAAAATTTTCAACAGAAAACATAAAATACGTTTCCTCAAAGGTGTGAAATCATCAAGGAAGGGCGAAGGGGTGTGCCTGTGTATCTGTATGCATGCAAATCAACGTAGGCATACATTTGAGAGAGAGTAGAAAGGAGGAGGAAGAGTAAAATAGTGTAGAAAATTCTGACTCTAAAGGTAATCCCAGTAAGAGGCTGCGTTGACCAATAGAAGCACTGTTCGAAAAGGAACAGCGGCCACTTGCAGGAAGAAAAAAATCATGGAAGAGGGGGCACTGCCACAGGAAACAGCTTGGGGATCTAGCAGAAAAATTCTTATCTGCTTCATATTTGGGAAACCTCAGATTTGGGTAATTTACTGCAACCTAGGTAAATGTTAAACCAACACTCACAATAGGGAAAAAAATACTAGCAAGGTAACAAAATTGTTTCCTAAAAGTAAGGATAAGAAATAACTTTATTCACCTTTGGTGACTTTTCCTAAGTCGCTTTGTGTTATCTAAGTCACCCTGTATTATAGCAAATTAATCCAAGAAAGTGAAATGGCTTGAGCAAGCTGTGGTCTGGCCCCATGGGCTTCCCCTGGGCTGATGAGAGTCTGATGAAATGGCAGCTTCAGTGACTGACCAGTTCCAATATTAACACTGGCATTTTGAATGGGGAAAACTTGTAAACAGAAACTGAGAAATTAATAGCATATATATATATATATATATATATGGAAAAGGAAGAGGCATAATGGGAAATGTGAAGATAGCTCAGTATCTATAAATAAACACTTGAGAGGGAAGAAACAGTGAAATAGAGCAAAAAAGGCAACCCATTAGAAGTTGTAACTGAATAAGTCATTTTTCTGGAGAAGGGCCAAAAGAAAAAAATCACTTACTCTCCCACTTAACAGTGACTTTTTAAATTCCAAGAAAGAGAAGAGCTTAATGTAATTTGATGCACAACTGAATGTTATGTGTAGGGCACTCTGCTAGGTGCCATTAGAATGTATTAAGAGGTTTTAAACATAAAATACGCCTTCAAGGATTTTGCAACATGGCAGGGGAAATTAGGCACACAGACAGATCCCACCTTACCAGGAGCACACTGATCCTAAAAGATCCATTGTGAACCAGCTCTTTGAAACACAGTAAAAATTAAGGGAAGTGGAGGAAACACCCCACCACTTAATGTCTCAATTTTCTGACTCAAAAATTCAGGCTGGAAGAGGGAATGAATAAAAGGCAAATTGTAAACTTATATTTGAATCAGTTAGAAATGTAAACTGGTAGTTAACAACTGCCTAACCCTAATCCTAGTCCTATGCTAACTCCATGGGAATTTCCTTTAGAATAATGTGGATTGGCGGATTTTTTTTTTCTTTCCACTCTGTGGTAATATGTTGGTTCAGTGCATTCCAAGACCACTAAGTACAACTCCAAGACTGTGGATTGTAAAATCTTATTAAATATGGAATTTATTTTAAAGTAGTGGCTTTGTATTTCAGGTTTTATTTGGTAAATTTTGACCTTTCCTCAACTCTCATACAAGAAGTATGAAATTCCCCTCAAATTTCCAAAGTGAAGCTAACAGTAAACAGAAGAATTTGCTTCCAAATTCTTGTAGTGACAGAGCAAGGGAGCGTGCTGGACGGCTGTTTCCCAGCTGAGTATAGATGAATAAGTCAGCCTGCACTTCCCAAGCTGGGGCCAGAAGCAAAAACCCAGAGAGGGTCAGGATTAAGAAAAATGAGAACCTACATCAGTAGGGTTATTTTCCAACAGAGAGATTTTGGAAATTTCTTCTTCCAAGTTTACCAACCCCCTGCCGTCCAGGTTCTACTGCTGACAGAGGCTATAGAACAACCACAGGGAAGAGATACCGAGAAAGTTAAGGTTATGTTTGAGTGTGTTTCTTCCTTGTGGAATTGACATCTGATGTATATGTGTTTTAAGAGTACATACTTAAAATAGATATTCCTATTTTGTAAAAATAATAATAATAATATTAGTCAACAGTATTGGAATTAATACAGCAAGTTTAGAAACATAAATTGAATTGTGCTGATATAATATCAATTGGATACAGTTGTCTGGGGATTTATTTTTAATCTGCTGGTTTTATTTTAAAATAAGGAGACATTTTTACCAGATATTATCCATATGCCTAGAATGCAATATTCAAGTGATCACAAGGCCACCACTTGCCCTTATGGTGACTTTGGGCAACTAAGAAAAATGAATCGCTTACTCAAGACACTTTGTGTCCAGCTGCAGGAAAATTGTAGCTAATTGATTTTGTTACAACATCCACTGGTTTTAATTTATTTTCTATCAATAATGTCTAGGATGCACGTGGCTCCTCCTCAGAGGCGGTGCCATGGTGCATGGCACAAACTGCACAGTACAAGCCACAGCCATGCATGTGGGAGAAATAAGAACCGAGACATTAGAATAACTCCAAGGTCAGCAACGGTAGTCCCAGACCAAGAGGTCAGCCATAATAGCATCGAGCATTTTTAGTTTTGGTTTTAGCTAATTTTTTAATCAGATTCTTAAAGACTCAAGCAATAAATATTACATAGGATATATGGATTTCCCAATTGTTCAGTATAAACTGTACTGAAGAGGAGAAAAAGAAGAATCAGTAAGGAGTGTATAGTATTACACCACTAAGGGATAATGACGGCTTGGAAGAAGGCATGAAGTAGTTGCCTCTTAAGAAAATTAGTCTTGTCCAATAGGTTTCTTTGCCCACACTATTTCTGCCTTCCAAGACATTTTCCCTTCCCCTCTGAATGCATCTGTTCCCCAAAATCCACAATATTTCCTATAGCAGTCAAGATAGAGGTTGGAGGCCTCAGGGCTAAGGAAAGCTAGGAAAGGACAGATACGCAACTGTTTACACGCATCACTAATTATAATGTGAGCACAGTCATGCGTCACTTAACGACAGGGACACATTCTGAGAAATGTATTGTTAGGTGATTTCATCATTGTGCAAATGTCATAGAGTGTACCTACACAAACCTAGATGGTATTGCCTACCACACGCCTAGGCCATATAGCATTAGTCTCATGTGACCGTCATTGTATATGCAGTTCGTGGTTGACCCAAACGTTATGTGGCTCATGACTGTATCTGTAAGCTGACTTCATAAACACATATGAAAAGATAATTAGAAGAAAGATATGAATTGAAAGGAACTGGGGTTTGTGGAAAAATAAAAGCACAGTTAGGTAAAGTTAGGGTATCTTATGCAATACATTAGCTTTTAGAATTAGACAATTTTTTATTCACATGTTTATTGAATGAATGAATCAAACTATGATAATACCAGCCAACTGTTAAGAAGTTGACTTGGTACTTTTATAGTTATAATAATCAGTTGCCAAAGATTGCTATAGAGTTGACTTAAATAACCAGAGAAATCAGCAATACGAGTGAACGTCCTGCAACAAACCTCACCCTACTATTGCCCAATTGAGAGTAGAAAATGATAACCTTGGCCATGCCACAGAAACTGTAAGACTTAGGAAAGAAAAACAAGATCAGTTTTGGTGGAATGAAATAATTGATATGAATTTATTTTTAAAAAGATAAGGTATTATGTAAAGGTATAGCACAGGGCCTGGCCTGGGGGTACAGTGGTTAAGTGCGTGCGTTCCGCTTTGGCGGCCTGGAGTTCGCCCAATGTTGCAAGCAGCAGGATCAAGAACAAAGGAGAAGAAAGGCAAAGGAGACGTACTAGCAATCTTAAGAAATCTCTTCAATGCCATTACAAAACAATTCTATATAACCCCATCCGTTGCACGCCCAAATCTAGCTGCAAGAGATGCTCAGATTTTCATGATGTCTGGTCAAAAATCAGAGCCTCTATTAACACAAAGAAAAGGAACACAAAGAAAGGGAAGATTGTATATCGAGAGACGATTGGCGTTCCTGCCACAAAAGTTACAATTAAATTGTTGTTTAGCTGGAAAGCTTGTGAGAAGCTCCTGAGAGGTATCTAATGGTTGTGCAATTCGTACATTGCGCAAAACCCCCCAGACAAGAGGGGAAGTACAGACCGAAATCCAGCCAGCAATCTGCTGGCCAATGTGTTGTCCCATCCCAGGGCTGTGTCACAGCAAAAGGTTGCTTCTTAATCAAAACTACACTAAGATATCACCTTACACCCATTAGAATGACAAAAATATCTAAATCTAATAGTAACAAATGTTGGAGAGGTTGTGGAGAGAATGGAACCCTCATACACTGCTGGTGGGAATGCAAACTAGTGCAGCCACCATGGAAAACAGCATGGAGATTCCTCAAAAAATTAAAAATAGAACTACCATACGATCCAGCCATTCCACTACTGGGTATCTATCCAAAGAGCTTGAAGTCAGCAATTCCAAAAGTCCTATGCACCCCAATGTTCATTGCAGCATTATTTACAATAGCCAAGACGTGGAAGCAACCTAAGTGCCCATCAACAGATGAATGGATAAAGAAGATGTGGTATATATATACAATGGAATACTACTCAGCTGCAAAACAGAACAAAATCATCCCATTTGCAACAACATGGATGGACCTTGAGGGAATTATGTTAAGTGAAATAAGCCACTTAGAGAAGGATAATCTCTGTATGACTACGCTCATATGAGGAATTTAAAAATGTGGACAAAGAGAACAGATTAGTGGCTACCAGGGGAAAGGGGGGGTCGGGGGTGGGCACAAAGGGTGAAATGATGCACCTACAACACAAATGACAAACATTAATGTACAACTGAAATCACACAAGATTGTAACCTATCATTAACTCAATTAAAAAAAAAAAAGGTCACTTCTTAGCCACCCTCCCCAAGACAAAGATCCTGGGGAGGATCTTTGCTTAATTCATCTACCCTAATTCATATTTTCCTTTTTTTTTTTTTTTTTGAGGAAGATCAGCCCTGAGCTAACTACTGCCAAATCTTCCTCTTTTTGCTGAGGAAGACTGGCCCTGAGCTAACAGCCATGCCCATCTTCCTCTACTTTATACGTGGGATGCCGGCCACAGTATGGTGTGCCCAGAGGTACCATGTCTGCACCCGGGATCCGAACCCGCGGACCCTGGGCCACTGAGAAGCGGAATGTGCACACTTAACTGCTGTGCCACCAGGCCAGCCCCCCATCTTTTCCTAATTCATAAACAGGCATTGCCCTGATAAACCCTACTGTCTAAACAATAATCTGCATCCAAAGTGAGCACCATTTCATTTGACTGGTAAGCATCATCATAAAACAACAGAAAAGTAATTCTTTCCTTAATAATGTTAGTTGTCTGTAAAACTTTGTGAAAAATTGTTTAACTGGGGAAAATATACTACCTATGTATACACGGTAACACAGTATCAAGAGGGAATTCAAAAGTTTTAGGTCCTTGGTTTTAGTCACTGAGAATTAAGTACTGAGGAGGTAAAACACAGTGATTAAAGACCATGGACTCTAGAGCCAGATTCCCTGGTTTGCATTCCAGCTCTGACTTTTTCTAGCTGCCTAACTTTGGGCAAGTTAGTTAACTTCTAGGTGCCTCAGTTTAATCAATTGTAAACAGAATAATAATACTGTAGCATATACTACAAATTTTCAGAGAGATTAAATATATCCATGTCAAGAGTTTAGAACATTAGATGTTCAATAAGCGTTAGATATTATTTAGACACACAGTTGAACACTATCAAAATTTGAATAATCAGATTTTTCAAATAAGGGGCATTTTTAAGAGCAGAAATGGAAGGAACAGTGAGCAAAAGACATAAATTCTGCCTTCCAAAGCTGCCTGCATGAATACTTCTGACAAGAAGACTAAAAAGCTAAAGAACACTTTTTCACTCGTTTTAGTTAATTACAAATATTTAAGGTCATTAACTTGAAATGCCATTGCTTTTCAGCATCAAATTTCCTTGAATTTTATTCACTAAATACTAGAAAACAACAAATCACAAGTGATCCTGTTCCCTTCTTCTTAAAAGAAGCCCAAAAGAAACTTTAAAAACACAAGTTGATAGTTGCCATCAAAATAAAGTGTGCCAATGCTTACATCCAGTATGGCACCTTCAGTCCCTATGCTAGATGAAATTCATGCAAAGAGGCACAAATATATTATTTACAAAGCATTAATTATAATATTTTGTATTATATGGAAAATTTATGTATGAATATATATGTATATATGGATTCATATGTATATATGGAAAATTTAAAATATTAAAGTGGACAGGATAATGAACCCCCATGTACCTATCCTTCTGCTAATATCAACGTGTCCAATCTTAGTTTCTCTTTAGTCCCATCTACCTGCTCTCTCCACCAGAAATGTCTTAGAGCAGATCACAGACATCATACCATTTTGTCACATTATTTTAATAGGTTTATTGAAACAATTGAAATACAATCGATTGCATCTGTTTAAAATATACAATTTGGTAAGTTTTAACATTGGTATACACCCTTGAAACTATCACCACAATCAAGATAATGAACATGTCCATCACCCCAAAGGTACACTTATGTCTGATGGTAATTCCTTCTTCTCAACACTCCTGCTCTCCCAACGGGCAACCACTATTTTCTATCATTTTAGATTAATTTGCATTTTCAAAGTTTTATATTAATGGAATCCTATGACACATACTCTTTTTTTGTTTATATTACATCACCTAGCATAATTATTTTGAGATTCATCCACACATTTGTCTGTATCAATAATTCATTCCTTTTTGTTACAGAGTAGTATTCCATTTTAGATATACCACAACTTGTTTATCCATTCACCTGTTCATAGATATTTGGGTTGTTTCCAGTTTAGAGTTATTACAAATTAATGTACTATGATCAATCATCTGCAAATCTTTGTAGAGACCCCTGCTTTCATTACTCCTGGAGAAATATCTCAGAATGAAATGACTGGGTCATATGGTAGGCAAATGTTTAACTTTTCAAAAAATTTCAAAACTCTTTTCCAAAGTCATCATACCATTTTACATCTCTACTAGCAAAGTATAAGTGTTCCAGTTGTTCTGTCTCCTTAAAAATACATGGTATTGTCAGTCTTTTTAATTTTAAACTTTTTAATAGTTGTTTGGGGTAACTTAATGTGGTTTTATTTTTTTTTTCCCTTTTGAGGAAGATTAGCCCTGAGCTAACATCTGTGCCCATCTTCCTCTATTTCATATGTGGGACGCCTGTCACAGCATGGCTTGATAAGCAGTGGGTAGGTCCACACTCAGGATCCGAACTGGCAAACCCTAGCCACTGGAGCAGAGCACACAAACTTAACTGCTGCATCACCAGGCCGGCCCCAATGTGGTTTATATGTTTCATTGCCCCAATGACATATAATGTTGAGTATCTCTTCTTGCACTTTGTTGTCATCCATGTAACTTCTTTCGTGTAATATCTGCTGAAATCTTTTATCCATTTTTTAAATGAGATAGTTTTCTTACATTTGAGAGTTCCTTGTCTATTCAGGATACAAGTCCTTTATCAGATACATAGCTTGTAAATATTTGCCCCAGTCTATGAACTTGTTTTTCATTATCTTAAAAGAGTCTTTGAAACAGTAGAAATTCTTAATTTTGGTGAAATCTAATTTACCAAATTTTTCTTTTATGGATTGTGCTTTTGGTGTTATATCTAAAATATCTTTCCCTAGCCTTAAGGACACAAAGGTTTTTCTCCTATAATCTTTTCAAGAAGTTTTATGGTTGTGTTTTACTTTTAGTCCATGATGCATTTAGAGCTAACTTTTGAATATGATATGAATTCATTTTTTGCATATGAATATTCAATTTGTTAAAAAGACTTTTTCTCTACTGAATTGCTTTTGCATTCTTGCTGAAAATTAATTGATCATATATATGTTGGTCTATTTCTGGACTCTTCCTTCTGTTCCATTGTTCTATCTTTCATTCTTGGCTCTAATACCACACTGCTTTGAAGTTAGGTAGTATAAGTCCTCGAAATTTGCTCTTTGTTTTTTTTTCAAAGTTGTCTTGGCTAGTCTATGTTCTTTGCATTCCATATGAATTTTAGAATTACCTTGTCAATTTGTTTTTAAAAAGTGCCTGCTGGTATTTTGATTGGAACTGTGTTGAATCTGTTGATCAATATGGAAAGAATCAGTATCTTAAAAATATTTTTTTCAACACATGAACGGGGTGTATCTCTCCATTTATTTTAGGTCTTCTTTAATTTCACTCATAAATGTTTTGCAGGTTTCAGTATACAAGTCTTAACCATCTTTTGCAAATTTATCCCCAAACATTCATATTTTTGTTATAATAAATCATAGTTTTTTTTAAGTTCAATTCCCCATTCTTAGTTGCTAGTATACAGAAATACAATTATGAATAGCCACATGCAAAAGAATTAAAGCAGACCATTATCTTACACCATAGCCAAAAATTAACTCAAAATGGATTAAAGATTTGAATGCAACACTTGAACCCGTAAAACTCCTAGAAGAAAACATAGGCAATAAGTTTTTGACATCAGTCTTAGCAATATCTTTTTGAGTACCATGTCTCCTCAGGCAAGAGAAACAAAAAAAATAAACAAATTGGACTACATCAAACTACAAAGCTTCTGCATGGCAAAGGAAATCATCAACAAAATGAAAAGACAACTCACCAAGTGAGAGAAGATATTTGCAAATCATATATCTGATAAGAGGTTAATTTCCAAAATAAATAAAGGACTCATACAACTCAACAACAAGAAAACCAACAACCTGATCAAAAGTGGGCAGAGGATACGAACAGACATTTCTCCAAAGAAGATTTATGGATAGACAACAGGCACATGAAAAGATGTTCAATATCACTAATTATTAGGGAAATCAAAACTACAATGAGATATTACCTCACATTTGTCAGAATGGCTATCATTAAAAAGACAAGAAATAACAAGTGTTGGAGAGGATGTGGAGAAAAGGGAACTCTCATACACTGCTAGTGGGAATGCAAACTCGTGTAGTGACTATGGAAAACAGTATGGAGATTTCTCAAAAACTTAGAAGTAGAAATATCATATAATCCAGCTATTCCACTTCTGGGTATTTATCCAAAGAACATGAAAACACTAATTTGAAAAGATACATGCACCCCAATGTTCATCAAGGCATTATTCACAATAGCCAAGACGTGGAAGCAATATAAGTGCCCATAAATGGATGAATGGATAAAGATGTGGCATATATATACAATGGAATACTACTCAGCCATAAAAGAAAATGAAATCTTGCCATTTGGGACATCATGGATGGACCTGAAGGGTATTATGCTAAGGGAAATAAGTTAGACAGAGAAAGATAAATGTTGTATGATTTCACTCATATATGGAAGATAAACAAACCCATAGATAAGGAGAATGATTGGTGGTTACCAAAGGGGACGTGGGGGGAGGGTGAAAGGAGTAAAGGGGCACGTGTGTACAGTAACAGATGGCAACTAGACTTTTGGTGGTGAACACGATGCAGTCTATATAGAAGTCAAAATATAATGCTCTACACCTAAAATTTATATAATATTATAAAACAAAATGACCTCAATAAAATAATAAATGAAAAAGAAATACAACTAATTTTTATATTGATCTTACATCCTACAAACTTGGCTAAACTCACTTCTTAGTTCTAGCAGCTTTTTGATGCTTCCTAGGACTTTCTAGCTAGATAATCACGTCATCTGCAAATAAAGAGTTGAAGAGTTGTGTTGCTGGGTACAAGGGCATAAAGAGCATTTTGCAAATGAGTGTGGGATGAACCTGAGGAGGCAGAGCAGATCAGAGCCGGAAAGAGTATGCATGGGTGGCATTTTTCTATTGAAGTTCAAAGTACTTCGGTTCCTTCTCCTGTGTGGCTCCAAGGGAAACCCAGCCTGAGCTATTGGCTCAGCCTCTCATGCCACAATATTCTTATACAAGTGAATGATACTTGGATAAAGAAATATACCTACATACCTCACAGTCCAGAATGTCTGCCAGAGTGTTGGTGTAGTCAGTGCTAAAACAGGACAAGATGGTCAAGAAAGACAGATCTGTTCCTCTCCGTTTTCTTCTGGGATTCAACAAGGTTGACAGAAGGAATAGGAAGGCAATATTAACTTCTTAGGTGGAATGCCTGGAGCCTCTTACTGATGGGCAATGGAATAGACAGTAAAATAAGTAAAATCATACTTTCTATTGCCCCCAGAGGTAAAGAAATACAACATTTTTTTGTTTTTTTTAAGATTGTCCCTGAGCTAACATCTGTCGCCAAGCTTCCTTTTTATGTTACCGCTTTTTTTTCTTTTTCTTCTCCCCAAAGCCGCCCCAGTACATAGTTGTATATTCTAGTTGCAGGTCCCTCCGGTTCTGCTTTGTGGGACGCTGCCTCAGCATGGCTTGATGAGCGGTGCTAGCTCCGTGCCCAGGATCCAAACCGGCAAAACCCTGGGCCATGGAAGCAGAGCACATGAATGTAACGACTCAGCTATGGGGCCAGCCCTAGAAAGCCAACTTTTGAGAGAGAAAAACAACACCCAGGTTTTGTACAGAGTAATGCATTCCCAAATACCTTGTACGTCTATTTAACCCAGTCCAAGCCACCATGATCTCGTGGCTGGATTACAACAGGCTCCTAACTGCTGCCCCTGCTTCCACACTTCTCTCCTAAGGTTTCCACTTCAGACAGCAGAGTCAGCAAGATCCTCTTCAAAGATTGGTCAGATCATGTCTCACACGCACATCCTTAAAAAAGGAGGAAAGAACCACATCCCTACCAATGGCTTTCCCAACCCCAAGAGAAGAAGCTGCAGAGTCCTTCCCATGGCCCACATGATCTGGCTCCTGGCTCTTTCCCTGGCCTCTTCTCCCACCACTCTTCCCTCTGCCCAGCGTTTTTCAAGGGCAGAATACAGGGCTTTGGGGCGAGGGGGTGTCGGGATGTCATTCTAAGGTCCTGACCAACATGTAATGCCATGGCATAGAACAGAACTGGCAGTAAACCACAGGTAGTGAGGGTAGGTACGCTTAAATTTCATTTGTGTTTCTGTGTGTGTATTAATTTCCTAGGGTGGTCATAACACAATGTCACAAATTGGATGGCTTAAAACAACAGAAATTTATTGTCTCACAGTTCTGGAAGCCGGAAGTAAAAACTCAAGGTGTCCTCAAGGCCATGTCCCCTCTGAGACCTGTAAGGGAATCGTTCCTGGACTCTTGTAGCTTCTGAGGGTTGCTAGAAATCCCTGGCATTCCTTGACTTGAAGCTCCAGCACTTTGATCTCTGCCTCCATCATAACATGCCCTTCTCCTCATGTGTGTGTGTGTCTCAGCATCTCTTAACTTCTTATAAAGCCACCAGTCATTTTCATTAAGGGCCCACCCTACTTCAGAATGACTTCGTCTTAACTAATGACATCTGCAATGACCCTATTTCCAAATAAGTTCACGTTCTGGGGTACTGGAGATCAGGACTTCAAGATTTCTTCTTTAGGGGGATGCAATTTAACACATAACAGTGTGTGTGTTGTGCATCAGGTCATAAGTAAAATGTACATCTTACTGTGTGCCACAATCAAAGCAGCTTGAAAACTCTGCCTTACCTCACTCTGCTTCAGCAGCTCTGGCCTTCTTGCTTTTCCCACAACAAAACAACACACTCCCAGTGCAGGGCCTTTGCACATGCTGCTCTCTCAGCCCACAGCCCACAGAACTCTTCCCCATGTAACCACATGGCTCTCTTCCTTCATTGATCCAGGATTCTACTCAAGTGTCAGCTCCCCAGATAGGACTTCCTGTCGACTTTATGTAGACAGCAGATTCTGTCACTGTCAATCTTTTGACCCTGCTCCATTTTTCTTCAGAACACATAGCATGCCCTAACATCATTTTATAAACATATTTAAGTATTTTTTTTCTCCTCCTCTAAAATGTAAGCATCATGTGGGCAGGAACTCTGTCTGTATATTGAGCAGGCACTCAAATACATGTTGTTAAATGAATGAATCTGTATCTACTGTGAAAATAAATGAAGACCAGCCAAATGAGAACAAGCAAAGTCTATTTTTTCAGAGCTTGCCATAGCAAGAGTCAGGCACCATCACAAGTGTCTGCCAAGACTCAAAGGCAGGCAGAGACGTGGGAAAGCTTTACAGTGGGAAAAGGGGAGGCTCCAGGTATGCCCTGACTGGAGAAGGTTAGCATGGGGACAGCCAAGTGAGAAGTGGGGAACCCTCTGTGATTGTTTGGGTTGCCTATTTGGCTTTCTCTGGTTAGTCCTAAATTAAAAGCTGGGGCAGTAATTAGGGAAGCTGTCCATTATCAACCAAGTCCTGGCTGTTGGGCCTGATGGTTCAGCAGATCCTATTTGCCTCCCTGGACCAGTTGCTGGAGATAATGGTCTGACTTCCTGCACGTCTGACTTATCGATAGCAGGGTGGCCTCCTGGGCTGGTTAACGTAAATAACGGGTTGGTTTCCTGGGTTGGTTGCTGCAGAGTTCTGTTTTTATATATGGTCTGACCATTGTCCATTTGTATATTCATTCTCTCATTATAAAGAGAAATACGCTTTTAAAAGCGTTGCAAAAGATCTGGATGGATGGGCTGTACCTGGGGGTAGGAGGTGAAGAGGGGCTCACTTTTGCTTTATATTATATATAAATTTTACATTGTATATGTATATATATGTATTGTCTCTATTTTTACAATAAGCTTGTATTATTTTTAGTTTGGAAAACTTAAATCAAAGAGAAGGATGACGCAGAGGCAGCTGTGAGCCACACTGCCCCCTCCGATGTCCGCAAAATCTGTTTAACAAAACTATTTGCCTAGCTACTGATCCTCCTGTTATTTTTTGCTTGTTTTTCTTTTGTTGTTGTTGTTTTTCTGAAAACAAACATTGTAGAGATGTGTTAAATTCTCCCCTGGAAATTTCAGTTTGTGTATTCTGAGGGAACTTCTGGTGATCTCTTACTTTCAACTGAACCCTTAAAAACTAAATTTTTCATTCGACTTTTATTCAAAGAATGTGAATTGAGTGACTAATACCTTCCAGACACTTCCTTCCCTGAAATGTGAGGAAAATGAAATGATTGCAAGAATGCCGTGAATTCAAATTGGATTAAAGTTTGATTCGAAAGTTCTGCTTTCCTAGGGACATAGCGCCATCTTGTGGAGCTTTAGGATAGTTCCATCTTGGGATGACAAGGTTCACGTTGCATTTTCACAACCACAAATGTCGAGTGGGTTAACTCTCAGTTAGCTGGAAAATCCCAGTAACCAGAATACTCCATTCCCCAAGTATTCTGGCTGTGGGAGGCTTTACTGTATTCGTTTATTCTGCTTCTTAGCAAGGAAAATAACCTATCTAGTGCATTTACTAACATGCTTCATAAACGACACATTTGTTTTCAATGTTACTGCTGAAGAACTGAATGTAACTTGTACACAGCCTCTTAGAGGACCTAGTATATCATATTGTAATTGTTTGCACCTGTCAGGTATGGAGCCTGAGGACTACCTCTCTAAACCCCTATGCCCAGCTGAGTCCCTGGCACACAGAAAATGAGCAATATTTCAAAAGGATGGCAGAAGCCCCACAGCATAACAGGGATCAGAAAGAAATTCACTTAATTCATTCATAACACATTTATATACAGTAGTAAAGGATATAGTGCTTTTTAAAAAATATACGCTCTTGAGAGGCTGGCCCAGTGGTGTAGTGGTTAAGTTCAGGCTCTCTGCTTCAGAGGCCCAGAGTTTGTGGCTTCGGATACAGGGCGTGGACCTGCACTCAGCTCATTGAGCCATACTGTGGTGGCATCTCACATATAAAGTGGAGGAAGATTGTCACAGATGATAGCTCAGGGCCAATCTTCCTCATCAAAAAAAATATATATTTTTATATATGTGTGTGTGTATATATATATCCTATATATATATATATATATGTATGTATATATGTGTGTGTGTGTGTGTGTGTATGAGCTCTCAATTTAGAGAGGAAAAAAAGTACACAAATAACCATTTTCAAACCAGAAATATTACATTCAGAGAAATGGTCCAGATGATAAGTTCTGCCACAGTTCAGAGGGGTGAGAAATTGCTTCCTGCTGAGATGATTAAGAAAGGCCTCACACTTCAAATTCACTTGCGAATAGATACTAGAACCACTCAGATGAAGGCATCAGCGTGAAAGATACAGTTATCCTGTTTGTAAAATCATCATCCTTCCCTAAATGTACCTAACGTATTACGAAGGAAAGCCTTGCCTCCTTGGCTACATATTGATAGATTTATAGTTAGATTTCACTATAGAGCACATTACAAAAATAAAGCCCTCACATTCTCATAAAATCCAAATTCTTCAATAACATAGGGCGGGCGGGGAGTCCACGCTCGGGGCGGAGGAAGCTTTGCCTGCCCTCTGCAGACTTCCCTGGGGGTGGGACTCACCTTCTCTGCCAGGTAGGGGGTCAGGAGCCAAACATCCTTTGCTTTCATGTCTATCCCTCAATTCAAGGCTCTACCCTTTGATGGTTTGTATGGACGTTTTTAAAACACATATTAAACAAGTACAACAATGAGCGCTTTATGTAATTACTTTATATTATCCTATGAAGGAGGAATTATTTCTCCCATTTTATGAATGAAGAAACGAAGGCTCAAGGTCAAGCTGCTAGGAAGTCTCAGTCAGGATTTAAACCCGTATTGCTTAACCCCAAGCCCACCGCTCTTTGCACAAACCAACAGCTGCCTCAAAGCCTGCTTGATTTCCCAACAATCAGCAGTTCTGCCATTTATAAGGGAGACTAATTAGTTCTGTGCTCTTAGAGAAGTCATTTCAACCTACTGTGCTTCCATTTACTCAACTGTAATAAAGGGGAGAAAATCATACCTGTCTGGCCTACTTCCCTGTTGTTTCAGAGCAAAATCAGATGCAGGAGGCGTAAGTATATTGCTGAGAAGCATGGACTCCAGTGTCAGCTGCCTGGGGGTAAGTTCCACACGCACGACTTACTAATGGCACAGCCTGGAACAGGTGAGTTAATCTCCCTAAACTTCCGTGTCTTCACCTGCAACATGAGAATACAGAGGAAGGCAACCTCCTAGGATTGTTCTGAGGATTAAATAAGATCATTTATACAAAGTCCTCAGGAGGGTGCGTGGATCACAGTTCTTGTAAATGTTATTAACAAATGCATCTGAAAGCACCTGGAAAAGAATAAGACTTGTTACAGTACGAGATTATTATTACTGTCGATTCTAAGCCAAGATGACAGGACTTGCCTGGCCCTACCCTAAACATTAGCTTTCTTTCATTTATCTTTCACTAAATCATTCTAAAAATATCAAGTGTTTTTGAGTCCTGGAGACTTAAGTAGGGGACAATAGGTGAACTCTCTGAAGAAGCCTGTATCTATTGGAATTCTTGCAGAAATAGGTGACAAAGTGTCACATTTTTTTTTAAGATTTTATTTTTTCCTTTTTTCTCCCCAAAGCCCCCCAGTACATAGTTGAATATTTTCAGTTGTGGGTCTTTCTAGTTTTGTTATGTGGGACACTGCCTCAGCATGGCCTCATGAGCGATGCCATGTCCGCGCCCGGGATCCGAACTGACGAAACCCCGGGCCGTCAAGCAGAGCGCGCGAACTTAACCACTCGGCCGGCCATGGGGCCGGCCCCAAAGTGTCGCATTTCAATGAAAGGCTTTGTACAAAGGTGAAGGAAGGGCTCCGAAACCCCCAGCGACGGAGAAGCACAGGACTGGCATAGGCTGGAAGGCTTGAGCCCCCTCAGCCTGAACAAAGGTGTAGACACCAGTGTTATCAGACCTAGAGAACTGGGGCCACCCACCAAGGGAGCAGCCCTAGTGGGTAGAGGGGGGCCCCCACCGGTAAATGCCAGCCTCTCGTCTCTTTCTGGTACCTCCCATCGGCCAAACCCAAATGGAAACTGAAGGTAAGGAAGCCCAGGGAAACAGACCAGAGAAGCAGAATAGAGAAGGAAGGAGAATGATCTGATGCAGCAAGTGGAGAATGGCCAGCACCGAGTCCTAAATGAGGACTGAACATAACGTATATTTAGAAAAGGATCTAGCGACCTCCTTTAGCATAGCGGCTAGTCCTAACCCTGTTGACTGAAGCAAGACAGCCTACTTTCAAATCCTGGCTCTACCACTTACCAGCTGGGTGCCCTGGACATTACTTACCTTATCTGTGCTATGGTCTCCTCATGTGTAAAATTGGGATAATAGTAACACTTGCCCTGTAGGGTTGTTGTGGGAATTGAGTGAGTTAATATTTAAAATATTCAGAGCTGTGTGGGGCACTTAGCACTGTATGAATTTTAGCTACTACTATGGCATCATTATTATTCCTTGTCCTGGGATGGGGTTATAGGTATTTGTAGAGGTTTGTGTCATACATAAGTGAACCTTCGGGAAATAAGAAAAGCTCATCGGTATAATTTTTACATGCCACATATGCAAGCACAGCACATTGACCCCAATTGTTCGATGGTGGGAGGTGGCCTTAATATGTGTAAACACAACCTTAATGTCAATGCATCATCAAAGTGTATCCTGGGTCCTGCCACATCCTGTGGATTTCCTTCAGTCTGTGTTTACCCAAATGAAAAGAGTCAATACGCTCAAAGTTTCTCTCTATAGATGTGTCGCTTCAGGAAGTCCACCAAATGCATGAAGTTATATTAACACACGCCCCCGTGCATTTTTCCTTTGGAAGCAGGGAACATGACATCCCCTAGATGGGCTTCAACTTGCTATTTTCCTTTCCTTCAGACCAAAATTGCTTTATTCCAATTTTTGCAGATGGCGTCAAGGTTCCTGTCAGCAAGACCAGATGGAATTGGAAGCTGGTAAACAATAACAGAGGAGCAGGGTGCCTAGAAGTCAGCCCGATGTTGTCATCGTATGCCATCCCAGACACCAAACAACTGAAGCCTGGGCAGCCGTCCAACCCTCAGGACTTCCTGAATCCAAAAATACAAGCTCACGTTGGGCGGGGGTGGGGGTGTGTTAGAGTCAGGAGAGGGCTGTTTTTTTTAAGTAGAAGTGATAAAAACAGAAGAATAATTGGAGAAAAAAGGAAGTATGAATGAACTCCTTAGAGAGACCACTCAAGAGAGGATCAAAGCAAGAAAATATTTGCCAACAGAAACACCAGGTGGACTTCAAAAGCACCAAATTTAAGTCACACCAAGGTTCTTAGATCACAAAAGCACTCCATTCTATTTCTCAAATGCATTTGCCTTAAGTATATAAATCAGCCTCATCTCTTCAAGATAAATTATCCCTCCCTCACACACAGCTACAAAGCATACAGAGCCATAGCTCAGCTCCTCCCATCCAGACGACACCATTTCACCAAGAAATGCTCGTTTCAGCCAAACTTCGCTTCATAATCTTGAGGCTAAATTGGTTTTGTGGCTTTTTGTTTTGTTTTGTTTGCCCCATCATCAAATAGCTATTGCCCAGGGAAAGTCATGGATGTGTAGGCTTGTCTGTACTTAGATTCCAATTACGGATATCTCAAACTTATAAAACTCTTAACATTTTAGAGGTTTTACAATTATCATCCTATTGATTTCTCACAAATACCGTGTAAAGTAAATGAGACCGATTTTTTTTTTTTTTTCTGCCTTGCCCACAAGAAAACTCAGGCTTAGTCTAAGTGTGAGTGAAAGTCTTAGAAACTTAGAAAAATCATTATGGCTGCTTCCAATACACAAAATGTTAAGAGAACGCATAGAAAATTTAAGCCAAAAACTACAGAGGGGGAGGCAGTTCCCCAGCTGCTCAAGAAGGGTGAAATTGAATACAAGGATGCATACAGCACTGAAAGGTCGTGGCTTGGTGAGACTATCCTTTCAGTGAAATAGCCTGTCAGCTTGGGCCTGCCAAGAATTCATGTAACGCTGAAGGTCCGTGTGAACACTGGTTAACAAAACGGTGAGAGGCCCCGATGGAGATATTTTTCTGCCTCAGGAGGTGACCAAAAAGAGCCAGGACTAGAGTCAGTGCACAGCTGAAAGCAAAGTCTTGAAATTCTCAGGGTGAAGATCAAAGAATACCCAAGACTAAGGTGAATCCAAGGTTCCCTTAGGATCCTAAAAGGCTGAAGTAGTTTCCCAGCCTTTGTCACTGAGAAATGAGAGGATAAGGAGAGAGGAGATGGCCTTAGCGGGCACTTCAGCATTGTGGCGGGCAACCAACCTCCCACCTAAGAACATGAGTGGGCTTTTGAATGCCTCCCAAGCCTGTCTGACAGCTTATGGGAGTCAGGGGTCTTCTAACCCCACTGCTGAGTTAGGACTGGTGAGTCACTCAGCAGCTAGAGTGGGGAGAGGGCTCAGGAGAGATATGGCGCTGCTGTGAATGGGAGGGCCGGGGGATGCCTTCAGTCCCACCATTTTTAGTAACAAGGCATGGCCTGGCTGCCAGCAAAGTGCTCACTACTGGAGTGACTTAGGCTGTCTGGCCAACACTCCCCCCAAGGACTACCTACAAGCAGCTCTAGCTAAATAATCTGTGGGGCCCAGTGTGAAATGAGAATGTGGGGCCCTGGCCAGAGATGGGAAAGCAATCTCTCCTTTCCATGGGCCCAGCACCCAGACTCAGTAGGAGGGCAGGTCCCAAGGCATTGCAACCTTCCTGCCAGGGTGAGCTTGGTACAAGGATTGAAGGTGGACAAAAAAAGGCCCTGCTGAGTTGCCCACCAAATTCACTGTGGCCCTGCCAATGCAGGGCAGACACAGATGCCTCCTTGTTCTGCCCCAAGGCATAGTGGGACATACGCCAGTCCAAGCCTCTCATGCAGGTCCCCACACACCCCAACACCCCCTGACACACACACACACACACACACACGCTCCGAGGGTGTGTTGCAGAAGGCAACAGCAGTTGCAGGGCAAGGATGGGGATGGGGAGATAGACAGGGCCCTGGGCCTGAGTGCTGAATCCCAGAGAGGTGAGGAGGCAGCAAAATGTAGGTCCCCACAGAGGCCAAGGCTCTGAGCCCCTGGCCCATGCTCCATCTTCCCATCTGACTTCATTTCCAAAACACAAAGTCAAAGATAAAATTATTACCATTTCAATGGCCCCCTCAGAGAATTAAACTCCAGGTGTGGGGCCTTTCTGAGTACAAGCCCTGTACAGCTGCGCTGGGCACTGTCCATGAAGCAGGCCCTTCCTGCCGGGCAAGAGGAACCCAGCAGCAACAGGCTGCAAGGTGGGTGCCCGCAGAGGGGCCTGGGAGTTAGGGAGGAAGAGGTCTGCTTCAGTCAAACCTCTCACACCAGGGGCCTTTACAAGGCAAGGTTGTCCTGAGGACCGTCAGGAATGAAAGGATGCCCCCGCGAGAGAACCAGCATGTGGATGCTCGCCTCAGAGGGAACTGAGCGTTGGGCAGACAGCTGAGGTGGAGCCACAAGCCACAGCTGGAGAAAGTAACCTTGCCACCTCCAAGAGGAAATTGTTCGCATAATGGAACTGCAATTACCAGCACCATGTTGAAGACAGAAAACTCCCGACCAGCTTATAGAAGAAGATGGTGCATTTCCTTCCAGCTCCTCAGCACCCAGATGCCAGACGGAAAAACACAGGGAAGGGGGATAGTGAGAGGGTAGACTACCTCCCCCCTAAACACTCCTAGTTTCTAGTCTTCATTGGGTTTGGAGGGAAGTAGGGGAAAATGGGGAAGCCCTGAAATGAAGATGTGATTAAGTTTTAGAAAGAGCAGGAAATGTTTTCAGAAACGAAATTAGCTTATTTTAATTTCCGAAAGTGATTGAAAATTTAGGGAATCAGCCCAAGCTATCATTAAGAGAGTCAGCTTCCCAGCAGGAAAGGAAGCTCATCTGACACGATCTGGTATTGGAAAAAGAAAGTCATTGCATGTTTACATCTGACAAGTCGAAACCGCTCAATCCAAACCATCACGCGCATCCTCAGTGACTGCTCCAAGAAAGGCAACAGAGATCTTTAAACCAGAGTTTTAAAAAGCACTTTCCCAGAATACAAATCACTGTTCCTCTCCTTGAATCTTCAGGACAGGCACCCATCCTGTGACTTCCCAGCCGAAAATAGTTGACCTGTGTCTCCTAGAATATGCCTGCTTAGGCAATTTGCAAATGACTTCCTGTTACCAATTTTTGCAACAACTTTGAAAGTTTCCTAATTATTTGGTTAAATTAATTCTAGGCAAACTGTGCCCTCATTCAGAGTGTGATTTAATTAGATGTTCTCATACTGGGCTCAGTGAGAAATGTAGATTACAGGTAAACTAACTTCAGATAGTTTGGGTCCTGGAGGATTATCTGTCTAAATTACATCAAGGTTATGCCTTGGCAAGAGCACGCTATTTGACTGCTCGACCGATCAGATCAGTGAAATAAACTGTGAATCTGCTTAATAGACTGAGTGTACCAGTTGTCATGATAAATTGACTGGATAAAGAGTAGTTTCCACACCATGTAAACAAAGTGGAAGGCCTTGCCTTTGACTTTTGGTTTGGGGAAAATATAAATCCTTGAGCCTGGACAAAAACCCATTTGACCCATCTCAAAAGCATTTTTGTACTGGAACCGCCACCAGAAGATCAATCTTCTGGAAGCACGTAACCTGGAGTCAGCAAACTACAGACCATAGGCCAAATTCTGGCCACTTTCTGTTTTTGGAAATAAATTTTTATTGAAACAGTCACACCCATTTTTTACACGTTGTTTACAGCTGCTTTCACAATGCTATGGCAGAGTTGAATAGTTGCAGCAGAAACCATCTGACCAGCAAAGCCTGAAATATTTTCTCTCTGATCCTTCACAGAAAAAGTTGGCTTCACTGGCAGCAGGCCAGGTCCAAGATTATCTTCCATAAGCTGTGCCACAGAGAAAGTTCCTGAAACTCTTCTGTTCTGTCCTTTGACTTCAATTCACATGGTCTGACCCTTCGCCATGATCAAGAGGAATATCACAATAGAGGAATGAAGGGTAGTCATGGCTTTATTATTGCACTAGAATTGTCCATAGGCTTGCTGCTATGCCGTCTACTAACCGGCATTTGGAGAAAGTCACCTGCATTCTCTTAGCCTCAGTTCCCAAATAAGGAGTTGAGGCTAGACAATATCTGAGGTCCCTTCTAGCTTTAATATGATGAAATTTTTATGATCCAACAAAGAGAATTTTTTCATTTGATTAAAATCTATTATTAAGCACTGATGGTCACATGACCTTTTTGAAAGCCCGCTTTTTTTTTGTAAGAGGCCTTATTGGCTGCTTACACAGTATCCACCCCACTCATCCCCCTTTCTAACAGAGTGGGGGCTGCTGTTGGCCCTGTTCCATTGGCTCTGTGCTACAGGAGAAACTGACCCATCCGCACTCCAGGGAGTGTACCCTGACTTTCCAAGTCAATCGCAGTAGTACCTTGCCCCTTGCCAGTCATCAGTTTAAGATATGTCAAAAGTTCCAGCCAAAGAGGCGTATGAGGAAGTTGGCTGTGGTGGAGGAAGGAAGGAGACACTTGGAGGAGCAGCTTTCTTAATTTTGAGGAAGAGACAAGAATCTCTCTTGTTTTGATAGCAATTGTCAGGACTGAATGTATTGCTAGAACTCCTGCCACCATCTTGTCACTAGCCTGAGGATGACGCCAACCCAGGAGAAGGGCAGAGAAGCAGAACTGACTCTGAAGAACGTCGGAAGCCTGCCCTACCTCTGGATCTTTTCTTATTAAAATGGAGATAAATTTTCCTACTGTTTAGGTCAATTTAATTTATTCCCACTAACTACTGACAAAATCCAACTAATTCTCAGAAGAATATGGAGCTGAGCTAAATGCAGCTCTGGTGATGTTAAGGATAACTGGAATTATGGAGAAATTAACTCCCAAAAATAATAACCAAACAACAAAGCTCTGTTTTTGTAAAATAAACTTCTCTCCCACTACTTCACAACTACTGCTACCTATGGATGCTGAGTAAGGAACTTGAATGTTTCACTCAAAAACAATTTGGATGCATTCTTGTAATATAACAGAAACAAAAATATTTTCAAAACACACAGAAATTCCTTTTGTCAGCTATTTTAACATGGCAAACATATATAATGTGATATTCTCTAACTCTTGAATAAATGGCATAGCTTACATTTTCTTACATTTAAATCTTCAGTATAAAGAAACCCCAATCCAGAAACATTTCTAAGATGGTTACCAAACCCAAATGCAGGTTTGTTTACCAGCCACATAGTAGGGCCAATAAAGAAAAAAGCTGAAACACCAGACTTGTGGCAAGGAAAGAGGTTTACTATTATCAAAAGGCAACCACAAGGAGATGAGAATTAGGATACAGATCCACCTCCTCAAAGGGAAAAAGGTAGGGGATTTTATCTGGGGTTTGAGGTTGGGGTGGGGGAACATGTGCTGGGGTTCTAGGTAGGGGAGGAGGAGCCTGTGGCCTTGCTTGTTGGCACCTTCCCACCAGCCTGTGTTTGGCCTTGAAGACTGAATTTTTTTCTCCTCGAATGTCTGGACTTTTCTAGTTAGTTTTCATCTTCAGCCTGCATTTGGCCATGTGAGACTGAATCTTGATGTCTGGACCTTGACTTCCTGGGAAAGACAGCTCACTCATCTGCTAAATGGGGACAGAAAGACCTGGTTAGTTTTGAACAAGAGTTGATTATGCTGAATATGCACAACTGCAGTTAGCAAAGCTTATCTCAAAGTTTTTGTTCTCTTCTTCTAGCCCAGGGAAGATTTTTTAACTTCTTCATGCTCTGTGTCAAGACTCTAAGCAAAAGAGAGAGAGAGAGAAAGAAAAGGCTATGAACGTGTGGCCAAGAAACAGTGGAGTCCAGGAGGTCAGTCAAACTCAAAATCTAAATGTCTTAGAACCAAAGAATCTCACCGTTTTGGAGAAACCATTAGAGGGATCCATGTCCAGTCCCGTCTTCAGCTACACCAGATTATTCCATTTCTCTACTTAGATGTCTCCCATTAAAGGAGCTCACCTTCTTCCCAAGGCTAAACACACCACAGTTGAGCATCATAACTTTGGAATGTTCTCCCTTTCTAAGTGTCCTAACAGGTCTCAGATAAAGTCTTCCCTGACCCTCTCAATTTTCCAAAGACAATTCGCCATCATTTTAATGGGCAGAGCTTCAGTTGGGCAAGACACTACCACATTACATGCGCATTTAACCTTTTCACTGAATAAACCCAATCCACAGGACATAATCGAAGGCGACATTATTTTTATCTTTCTCTGCCCCTTAAAATGCACTCCACAGGACAACTTATTGCCCTGAAAATGGAAGTTGACTCCATGAATTCTCTGGTTTCTCTTGGGTCATTCAGAAGTTCAACTATCACTTTAAGTGACAAAGGTAGTTTCAACTTGGCAATTAGAATTAGAATATTCAGTCAATTTCATAATCAAAACTTGCTGTTGATATAACCTTGAAGCTTCTTACCTCCTTTACCTGTGTCTGCTGCGGATGGAAAGTGTGCAGGCAGTGGGGTGGAGTCAACCGCTTCTTTTCCAGCCTAACCTTCCATTCCCCCTACAACTTGCTTATGGCAGTTTCCAACTCCTCCAGAGTTAAAGGAAAGAGAGGAAAGGGATCAGGAAAGTTCCAGATTCCTCCATCTCATGCCCATTAGGATGGCTACTATCAAATATACAGAAAATAACAAGTGTTGAGGAGGATTTGGAGAAATTTTGTAACTCTTGTGCACTGTTAGTAGGAGTGCAAAATGGTGAAACCATTATGGAAAACAATATGGCAGTTCCTCAAAAATTTAAAAATAGAATTACCATATAATCCAGCAATTCCACTTCTACTATACCCAAAAGAATCAAAAGCAAGTTTCCAAACATGTATTTATACACTCATGTGCACGGCAGCATTATTTGTAACAATCAAAAGGTGGAAGCAACTCAAGCATCCGTCAATGGATGAATGGATAAACAAAATGTGGTCTAAACATCCAATAGAAATTATTTATCCTAAAGAAATGAAGGGACTTCTGACACATGCTACAACATAGATGAATCTTGAGGACATTAAGCGAAATGAAATAAGCCAGTCACAGAAAGACAAATACTATATGATTCCACTTATATGAGGTACCCAGAATAGACAAATTCATAGAGATGGATAGTGGAATGGTGGTTGTCAGGGGCTGGAGGGAGGAGGGGATGGGGGGTTAGTGTTTAATGTGAACAGAGTTTCAGTTTGGGGAAAATGAGAAAGTTCTGGAGTTGGATGGTGGTGATGGTTGCACAACAATGTGAACGTACTTAATGCCACTGAACTTTACACTTAAAAATGGTTAAGATGGTAAATTTATGTTATGTGTATTTTACCACAATTAAAAATAAAAACAATCATGGTTCCTTTGGCTACCATCTTCTTCGAAAATATAATTTCTATTCTAGCCTCAGCTAAAACTTCCATGTTAACATCCCACCATATATTCATCAGCTACAAAGTGTATTCTGACTTCATAAATATTAAAATGTGAAACAGTGATTTGTCTTACAAACAGCAAGATGTGGTATTTGGGATTTGCAGGCAAATCAGCCACAACTCTAGAAATGTTACTAAACCTTGGTGGCCAGTTTACTCCTGAGCCTATCACCTCATAACTGTTCTAGAAAGTATAAAACATTTTTCCTTGAATGCATTTTCCAAGCTCCAACTCTCACCAGGCTGATTTAGAAAATTAATTCATCTTCCCGGAACCACTTCTGAATTAAAATTAATGTTCCAAGTCTCTTTGACCCACACCCAATCACTCATACACACAAAAGAGAGGACTTTTATGCTACAGAAATATTTTCACATTTGGAATTTAAAATAGCATTACCTCAACATTTCCAGTTACAGAAAACTTAGCATGAGAGAAAAAGAATAATTGGATGCTTATCCTGAAACAATATCTGGGGCTGATTTAAAATCCCCAAGTCTCATTATTTTTACCCTCATCCTAAAATGTAATAAGAGGCACCAATACAACACAAGGAAATCCTTGAGAGGAAAATGGTAAATCATTCATATTATGACAAGGAAAGATTTACAGGTGTAATAGAAAAGCATAAATTTAGCAAGTGCAAGATTAAAACATAGTATGTATGAAGTCCACTTAGCATTAAACTCTGAGCTCAGCTACATACAAATATGTTGAGATTGTTGGTTCTATGGAGATTCAAGGGCAATGAGTCAGCAATGACAGGCAAAATACCAGTTTTACATCATACCCATAGCAGGAAAATACTAATCAATATACATTACCAAATGGTACATGGTACACAGTCCACATGGGGAGAGTGTAATGAGAAATTAAGAATCTGTATAGTACAGCTTAGTAGTTAAGAAGCCAAGCTTATTTTGTGAAATTCCCTGAGTTCAAATTTCAGCTCTGCCACTTATTAGCTCCAAAACCTTTAATGAGATTCTTAATCCTTCTGCCTCTCCATCTGTAAAATGGAAAAAAAAATTAATCATGAGGTTGGGAAAATTCAAGGAAATAATGTAACTTAAACAGTAAGCACATTGCCAAGCACATAGGAACTTCTCAATTAGTGTTATTTTTAATGTGATAGAGAAAAATATAAACTTTTCTTCAATAACAGAAGTTTGGAAGAAATTTAGAACTGATTTATCTAGTTTTTTTGCTCCAGATTTCACTTGTTCTTGCTTGCGTAAATGCCACCAGTTACATAAATGTCAAGTTAATTAACAGGTAGCTAGTTAATCTACAGCAGTGATTCTTAAACTTGAGTGTTCCTAGAGCCTCTGATTTAGTAGGTCTGGAGGGGAGAACCACTTGGTCTACACTTGGAGGACAACTGGTCTACCTTATCCTACCCCCCACTACTACCACCATCTTCCTTTTCAGAGCTTTACTCCTAACACTCCTCCTGACCCCAAGGACTAACCCTGGGTGCCTCATTCTAAAGACTGGCTAGCACCCTGTTCTGACGGCTGATTGACAACATGCTGTGTTGCCCAAACAGAACTACCCAAAAAGGGTCAGCCACCTTCAGACTCCACCATATCTGGCTCCTGATCCCAGGGGAGCCAGACCCCATGGCCCATTAGGGATGGTCCCACTAAATCCTCTCTCTGTAGTGTAGGCTCCCTCAGAGATGTAGAGAGCCCTCCCATGCCTGGGAACCAAGGGGGAGAAAGGGAACCCCTTATCTAACTTCCTTCTGCCCACGTCTCTGGTACCTTCTTCCACCTCCAGGGTCTGCAGTGTCTGGGGACCTGCACTGAGTTATCCAGTATGTTGACAGAACCTGATTTTCTAGCATTCCTACTCAAGTTGCTCCTAGATGTCTTCATTTATGAGAAAGTCACATGTCACAATGGCATGTTTCACACACGCATGCACACACAGATGTAATAAATAACACTGTATATTAAGTGACATGTGGTTGGAGATATGATCTTAAGGGCAATGTTAACTAACTTCCCCTCCCCAGCAGGAGGGCCATCCCTCCTCCTAATCTGAGGAGAGAGATTATCCACTAGCCAGAAAACCTCTTATCCAAAATTACATATCTGATTACTTTTCCGTCTACCACTGCCTTTATACTTTGACTTGTCTTTAAATAAATTCCTTAATAATAGTGAGGGACCAGCCCGGTGGCGTAGTAGTTAAGTTCACACACTCCACGTCGGTGGCCCAGGGTTCATGAGTTTGGATCCAGGGGGCGGACCTATACACTGGTCATCAAGCCATGCTGTGGCAGGCATCCCACATACAAAGCAGAGGAAGACTGGCACAGATGTTAGCTCAGGGACAAGCTTCCTTAAGCAAAAAGAGGCAGGAACACTAGCAACAGATGTTAGCTCAAGGCCAATCTTCCTCACAAAAAAAAAAATCCTTAATAATAGTATAATCAAAGTAGCAGCCCACTTCAACATTTTACCAATTCCAACCTCATCATGAGCACAATAAAATTTTTTAAACGCAGGAAACATTTTAGTTGTCTAACAAAGCAGTTTTTCTGTAGAAAACTCTATTGGAAACTCCCAGTTCAACTTATGTCAGTGCCTGCATCAAACACCTTCCCACCACCAATGTTAGATGACACCCCCATCCAAGAACTGGATTCAGCTTCAGGTGTCTGCATGGTGTCTGACCCAGGACTATCTGATTAACCATCTCACATGGATGCCAGTACACCTGAGCCCACAACCCACATCTTTTGCTCAGATTGAACCCTTGGAAGTTTGACATTGAAATCCTTCTGAATTTGTCTTGAATGTGCCACCCACCACTGGATTCCATGTCTAGTGTGTTGCCAGTGCCCTCATCAGTGTTCCCCTAGAGCCCACTGATTGAAACTTGGACCCCTCTCTTCAGCAAACACTCCAGTAATTCCAAGACAAGGCTGGGTCACTGTAAACATGCATATAAAACTGATGCCTGGGGGCCGGCCCCATGGCCGAGTGGTTAAGTTCACGCTCTCCACTTCAGTGGCCAAGGATTTCACCGGTTTGGATCCGGGGCGCAGACACAGCACCACTCATCAGGCCATGCTGAGGCGGCATCCCACACAGCACAACCAGGAGCACCTACAACTAAAATATACAGCTATGTCCTGGGGGGCTTTGGGGAGGAGAAGAAGAATTTTTTTAAGAAAAGAAGAAGATTGGCAACAAATGTTAGCTCAGGTGCCAATCTTTATTAAAAAAATAAAAAACTGATGCCACACAAATGCCCGCCAGGTAATCAGTTTCATGAAATAATAGCAAATTGAAATTATCCTCACCTTGCTATGCCACCAGCATTGAAAGTCTTCAAAATATAGGAAAATTACTGTTTCTAAAGGATTATATCAATAACTTTTATAATACAAGCAAACATTACAGCAGGATACATACACTTATTCTAAGCAATTGCCATTTCCATGCCACTGAATTTCAGACCTCCTGTTTATTTTTCATAGCAGTCAGTCAATAGATATTGTCTAAAGTTGATAAATTAATAAATAAGTATAAAAGTAGACTATTTAGAGTTACAATAATAACCAGAAGAAGAACAAAATAAAAGCTTATTCAAGGTCACTTCTAGGGAATTTGATTTGAGAAATGAAAAGTGGAAATGGGTCAGAAGAAAGGTTTAGCTTTATATGTTATACCTTTCTGTACTGCTCATGTTTCTTATTATATGCATAATTTCCATAATTGTAAGAAACAAATATAAAATGAGTAAATAACATCCTCACTAATAAGGGATTAGCTAAATAAATTAAGCATGCGCGTGCACATTGCTTCACAACTTCGGGAGGGTGCTGGGTAAAATCTGAAACCGGCCCCCATACTCAGAGGGCAAGGAGAGACTACTCGAGACTAGTGGCTGGCAGGTTTAATAAGCAAGGGAGCTTATACGAGGCTTGTCTTGGGCGGCCACAAGCCGAGTAGATCTATGGACCCACCCACCAGAATCTTCAAAGTTTATACAGAGGCCTTAACTGGGTTCAATCACATATATCGTCCAGACGGTCTCAACAACACATTGCTTTCTCAAGTGTACATCCTTGAAAACATCTCCCACTGTGGGCAGAGTGTACCTTCCAAGAACAGAGCAGGGGGGAAGGAGCCTCTGATTGCGTGGGTCAACAGGAGGTCACATCCTCTGGATGACCTCCTCCAACAATGCAGTGGGCCATCATGCAGATGGGAAAAAATAGCAAGATATATAGTGGAGATAAAAAGATAACCTTGGAATGCCATTAAATTTAAACAAGTAGTTGCAAACAAGTATAGCCTGATTCAACTTAAGTAAAAATGACACGCACGTGGGGCCGGCCCGGTGGCGCAGCGGTTAAGTTCGCACGTTCCGCTTCTCGGCGGCCCGGGCTTCGCTGGTTCGGATCCCGGGTGCGGACATGACACTGCTTGGCAGCCATGCTGTGGTAGGCGTCCCACGTATAAACTAGAGGAAGATGGGCACGGATGTTAGCTCAGGGCCAGGCTTCCTCAGCAAAAAGAGGAGGACTGGCAGTAGTTAGCTGAGGGCTAATCTTCCTCCAAAAATAAAAAAAATTACACACACATGCATACACACACACGCACACAGACTTGTATAAGCATAGAGATACCTAGGAAATATACCAAGCTATTAGATTTGGGAAAGTGGAGAGAGAAAATCTTTCATTTTTTAATTTTCTAGGCTTTTGTAATTTTTGAGCTTTATATAGTGAGTATACATTACCTATGCAACTTAAAAGAGTCTTCAAAATAAATACACACACATACATGTGTGCTTTTTGAGACCCGGAAAATATAAAGCAGTGGGCTTAAATCGTATTCATAAATTCATAGAACCTTGAGAGAGAAAAAACATTAAGAGACCCAGAAAGAAGCAGCACCTTGCTCGGAATCACACCGCTGGGAAGTGTCAGAGCCAAGTTCAGACCACAGGCATCCTGGGGCAGGAGGGAGACAGTGCATTAAACTCCCCGAGTTCTTGTAACAAACAACCCATCACTGCTGTGACTTCTCACTACTCATTTATCAAATACTGTCTTGGTCAGCACAGGATGCTATAACAAAATGCCAGAGACTGAATCGCTTAAGCAACTGACATTTATTTCTGGCAGTTCTGGAGGCTGGGAAGATGGAGATCAAGGTACCGTCACGATTGGGTTCTAGTGGGAATCCTCCTTCTGGCTTGCAGACAGCTGGCTGCCTTCTTGCTGTATCCTCACACGGCAGAGAGACACAGAGCTCTGGTCTCTTCCTCTTCTTATGAGGACACTAATCCCACCATGAGGGCCCCACCCTCATAACCTCATATAAACCTAATTACCTTCCAAAGGTGCCACCTCCAAATATCGCCACACTTGGAACTCGGGCTTCATCATATGAATTGGGGTAGGGGGAAGGGGAGGCACAAACATTCAGTTCATAATAAACACTTTTTAATATAAAACAATAGGCAGAGCAAGGTAAGTATTCTTCCATGCATTTTATAGATGAGTAAACCAATGTCCAAGGAGAAGAGAGACTCCCCGCAAAGTCATGTACCTATTAATCAACAGAACCCAATATCACCCAGGTCAGCATGGCACACCCTCGGTCGAAGCTTGTTCAACTACTACAGCACAAAATTAAACTTTCTTTAAAAACAGAATATTATTGTACTCATCTAACTTTATCATTTCCTTCCTCAAAAAAAATTTGATGAACCTTGAAAGAGAGTTTTCCACAGAAGGCATCAGGCATTAGAAAGGAAGAATTCTTTATAGGTTATAGGGCAAGAGGAGGGGAAGGCTTATTAAGCTTGATCTGCTCACACACTGCCTCATGTAACAGCCCTGTACCATGATCCATGTCGAAGCCAGCACTTTGTCATCCAAGGAAGTCTGATTAAATAATAAATAAGACTAAGGTCCCATCGCACTCAGAGGCTACCAGTTTACCTTGCGAGTAGCCTTCAGAGATAGTCTGCCTTCACAGGGTACTGAAGAAAACAGAAGTCGTTCCTATAACTCAGCCACCTGTCGAGTACTCAATAGCTACATGGGGCAAGTGGTCAAAGTATTGGACAGCACAGCTTTAGAACTCCCCCAGATCAGAGGTTTTCAGATTTGTAAAGAACAGAAGCCTACAAAGATCTGTGCAGGACCCCAACACACGAAAGATAAAAACAGGATGACTTTAGTTGGCGTGGTTGGCCAGGAGCCTGCCCAACTTGGGCCCCCAAGGCCTCCCCACGCTTTCTAACTCCCACAGTATCATGGAGGCACCTCTGTGAAATCCCTTGGCTCCAAGGAACAAAGTTTGAAAGTCATCGCACTCTCATGCCACCCCCATATGTTAACCCTGAGGGAGCTGAGAACTAGAGGGCTGAAGTGATTCACCCTGCTGGGCCAAGACTGAAAGGGCGGACCTCCTGGCTCCCAGCCCAACAAACCTCTCATCTGGGAAGAGAGAGAGACTGCTAAAAACAAACACTTTAGATTGGTGGCATATGGTGATGAGATTTACAATTACCGAGGAAGGAATGACAGTGAAAGAAAAATCAACATGGGCCTTAAATCCAAATCACAAATTTTAACCCAGATTAAAGAGTAAGCCTCTTCTTGGAGATTTGGGAATCCACTTGTAATAAAATCACTCATCCATTCGCTGGTATATACCAAGTATCTGTGGAAGAAGTGATAAACAGATAGTTGCTGCCCCTGGAACTTTTCTATTCTTCATGTAATTATTTCCCTTAGGAACACATTGAGAGGGAGAATTATATGCTGGGCAGGACAAGGAGATTCCTGAATTCCTAGCCATAATTCCATCATGATACCATGAAAATCCCACCATACGATTCGTAATACCGAACATTAATTAGTCACTTTATAAAAATTATCTGGTTAACTTTTACAACAACCCTCTGAAGTAAGTATTAGTATCCCACATTTCACAGATGGGGAAACTGAGGCACAGGAAGACTAAGTAACTTGACCAAGGTCTAGCAGCTAACAAATGGTGAAAATACATTTAACCCCAAGCCTCTTTGACCCTGACGTTCATGTGACTTCCCTTTTACCATACTTACGTGTCTAAAATATAAATGATCTAAGAAGACACTTTTCTAAATGTGATCATTTCACTAGCTTGCAAAATAAAGTGTTGCTCCCAAAGAGAAAATTAAACTATTAATAAATGGAGAATATAAGCAACTTGCTAGGTCTAGCCAAGTGCGTCACTGCAGCCCCTCAATCTATCAGTGCACACAGTTCCTTACATTTCTTACATTCTCTCCATCACTGGGCTCTCCCTTGTCAAAAGCGGGGCTGGTTTCCCTAAAATGAATGCAACCTCTTCATGCCATGCCACCAGTGGCCACTAAGTAAGCCTGCAACTCATAATAGACCTGTAACAGTCAACTAAGGAAAGAAAAGAAAAACAGCAAAAGTTCTAGGAAACAAAAGTAAGTTACGAAACTAAGATTTGTTAAGCACCTACCCTGCACTGGGCCTGCATCTGTGCTCTCTCATTTAGGTGGTTCAGACTAAAATTCTTAACACTTTGTTGGAAATAACAGGGATCCGGGGGGTTGAGGAGTCACGAGAAGTGCTGGCTGAGGTTGGGTGAGACCACTGTTATAAGAAATAACACGAAAACACAGCCTGAAAGCTCAGGCATGAGAGCAGGTCCTCCTGATTCAGCATCAGAAAAGAGCTCTAAGCGAGGCCCAGAGGAACCCATTAGATGGTTAAGAGTAATTTCAGCTAAAACGTTAATGACTGAAAATGGCACAAGGGAATGTGCATTGAGAGGAACGGTCCCAGAAGAGAGACACGTCCCAGTAAGGATGAGTCAGTTCCTCTCGGTTCCCGATAGCTGTACCAATTGCTCAAGAATCTACTACTGACACTTCTTATCATTAAAAGCCCAAATTTTTCTAATACCTCCATTGTATGAACATATCCAATTAACTGACGTTTCTTCTTCCCTGACTTCCAGACAAATCTGCTTGTTAGCAGCGCATTCAATACATATATTTCTGTCCACCTTGCTTTGATTCATCTGTTATGTTGATATTTTCTATGTTGGCATTACCATAGGTTATTATAGCTAATATAAAACTCCAGCTCTGAGTTATTCTTTAGCTTCTTTCCTTCCCAGACAGGCGTTTGAAGGCAGGAGCCATGAATTGTTATGCTTTTCTCAGGTATTTCCCACAGCATCTAACACAGTGAAGACTTTTGGTCCATAGATATATGGATGTGATGATAGAGATAGATAGTTAATGAGACAGGGAAGGACTCTGAAATGTCCTTCTGAGGGGTCCAGAATTTAGACATATAATAGTGGATAGAGCACCAATTCCCATGGAGTCTTAATCCCTTAATCCCTGGAATTGAATTCAGCATTTTCTCAGGCAATTTAGATTTACATCCTAGCCTACTCTTTGTGAGAACATTTTGTCTCAATTATTTTTGTTTTGTTTTACGTTTTGTTTCTTGTCAGTATTCCCAGAAACTATTAACATTTTAAGGAGCTTGGAAAATGCAACAAGACAAAAAAACATTCTGGGAGGATACAGCCCTATGGTGGTCCCTTCTTGGACAAGGATAAACAGATTCTAACAGTTTCTTTGTTTCTGTTTTGTTTAGCTGTCGGGTGATAATATTTATTCCCTGTATCACAGAGGGCTAACAGCCTATCCAACTGAAGACCAGCTTCTTACAACGTATTAACCAAATACGTGTATTGCCTTTTTGTGGTTTCTTTCTATTATACATTCTTTGGGCTTATACTAGAGAATTCTGCTTAAATGGGAAGCTGGCCTCAAGCTTCACCACCTTCCAGACTTGCTGTCATATGTGGCTGTGAATTTGCCACACAAGTTAGAAGCTCATCTCTCCCCAGGGAAATTGCCCCAAATCCTACACTGTAAGGAGAGTCCCCACTGTGAGAACACACACCATCTGGCTTTGCCTTCAATCCCCTCCTCTTAAACATACCATTCTAGGCAAGTCCTTGCCCTAAAGAAAAAAATGCCTCCTCACATTGTTTTCCTTCTCATACAACACGTAACTGAAAGGCAAGCTGGAAGGAAGAATTCTGGATTTGCTAATCATACACAAAATGATAACAGACTTCAAACTTAATAACTTAACCACACTACTAGTAATGAAAGATAACATCCGTTGCATACTCAACATGTACCAGATTCCATGCTAGATGCTTTTTATATATAACGAGATTTTGAAAAGTCTCTGCTTGTTTCTGTTTTGTTTTGCTGGGGAAAGGGAGGTTATTTGGTTTTTCTGCTGTAACCGCCTCCATCATGCTCTATTGGACTCCCATTCCCATGACGTGGTAGAGAATCTTACCAAGATCTCAGACTTACTCATTAACTTCCTTAACAGTAATCAATCTCACACTGGTTCTCAAAGACCCTGCCCCTTCCACTTTAAAATTGCAGACTCACTTTAAAACCAAAGCTCTCTGGTGGTGGGCCCTGTAGCCAAGTGGTTAAAGTTCCTCACACTCCACTTTGGCAGCTCTGGTTCGTGGGTTCGGATCCTGGACGTGGACCTACTCCACTCATCAGCCATGCTGTGGAGGCATCTCGAGTACAAAGTAGAGAATAGAGGAAGATTGGCACAGATGTTAGCTTAGGGCAAATCTTCCTCAACCGAAAAAAAAAAAAGAAGAAGAAGAGGAAGATTGGCAGTGGCTGTTAGCTCAGGGTGAATCTTCCTCACCGAAACAAAACAAAATGAAACAAAAACAAAGCTGTCTGCTCTGCAGGCTGGACAGCCACTGAGGGTGGAAGGCCCTGGTTGGCTCTCACCCACTTGCTCCTCACTCTTCCCTGTGCTTTGTCCCATGAGTTGGGGTGTGGTGGGAGGAAAAAAGGAGGTAGATTTCCCTCTGGAATGGCCCTGCCAGGCCAGTGGTGTCCCCTCCTTGCTACTCAGGGAGTGGCTCTGTGGCAGGTGTTCAATGCCAGATCTCTCAGGGGACATCTGTGGTTCTTCAGGGAGCCCCTGGGGCCTCCCACTACACAGTTCCTAGCCTGGAAGATCCACTTCAGATGCCACCCCTCCTGTTCTCCCTCAGCCATCCACCTATCGGGACAGCCGCTGGGGGGATTGCAGGAGGAAGGCTCAAGTGTAGCCACCTTCTCAGGAAAACTGATACTGAAACAGAAGAACTGGCAAAAAATGAAAAACTGGTGGAAAAACTGTGTGAAATATGAAGAAAGTCTACAGTTTACTTAGTTGTACGTAGTAGACTTTACCTATTAGTAATGTACCAACGTCGGTTTCTTAGTTTTAGCAAACGTACCATGGTGATATAAGTCGGTAATACTAAGGAAAATTAGGTAAGGGGTATACAAGAACACTGTATTATCTTTGCAATTGTTCTGTATATCTAAAAGTATTCTAAAATAAAAAATGTTATTTTTTAAAAGTTAAAGTGAAAAATCTTCAAAAATAATGCACACATTCTTCAATATATTTCCTCTTAAATATATAAATATGCAGTCACTACTTATATTTAGAAATAAAGCTAAGATGATTTCTTCACATATGGACCCACTGACTGAACTGCACTTCAGTTTTCTTATATAAACTAAACACAGTTGATAGTCACCTGTAATTTTTCATTTCAATTTCTTTAAAAAGACATGATAATTTAAAGGAATTGGAAAACATTCTGATGACAATATCCTTCTTTATTTAACATTTTTCTAATACTTTATAGCTAACATATTATATTAAATAAATTTTTTTCAACATTCATTAAAATTTGAAACATATGCAAAAAGTAGAATGTTATAATGAAGGTTTATGTAGCCATTACTTGGCTCAATAATTATCAATATCTAGCCAATATTGATATATACTTGTCTGAAATATTTTAAAGCAAATCCCAGTCATTTGTCTTGATATCCATACTTCTGGAGTATCTCAAATTGATAAAGATGTTTTCTTTACATAACCAGCAAAATTAACTGTATCAAATGCCTTTATCAAAACCAACAAAATTAAATGTAATGCCACATCATCTAACCCTCACTCCATCTTCAAAATTGCTCAATTAGAAAGCTTATTCTTTTTTAGCAATTCATTTGAAGAAAGATTAAAATTTCCTTTTAGAAAAATTATAACTTTGTTTTCACACTCATTTTAGTGCACAGTTGTCCCAATATGATGATGATGTCATTGACTAAAAGAGACAATCAGAAATAGTTGAAATATATAAGAAGGCTTTATTGGTAAAAGATGTGGCAACTTCTCTGTTTTGGACCAAACTAGTAATGGTGTTAACAACTACATTTAAAAAATGGAAACAATCAAATGCCTATGATGGTTAATTTTATGTGTCAACTTGACCGGATCATGGGGTGCCCAGATATTTGACTAGACTTTATTTCTTGGGTGTGTCTATAAGGGTGTTTCTGGATGAGATTAGCATTTAAATCAGTAGACTAAGTAAAGAAGATTGCCCTCCCTAGTGTGAGTGGACCTTATCCACCCCATTGAAGGACTGAATAGAACAAAAAGGTGGTCAAAGGGAGAATTTCTTTGCTCTGTTGACTGCTAGAGCCAGAACATTGGTCTTCTGCACTCAAGCCAGGGTTTACACCATTGGCTATCCTGGTTCCTGGTCCTTGGGACTCGGACTGAGACTTAGATCGCTCCCTTGGTTCTGAGGTCTTCGAGTTTGGACCAGGATTACACCACTGGCATTCCTGGACCTCCAGTTTGCAGATGGTAGATCATGGGACTTCTCAGACTCCATAATCATGTGGGCCAATCCTTCATAATAAATCCCTTTCTATATCTCTATATAAAACAGAACAGTGTTCTGTTTTTCTGGAGAAGCCTGACTAATACAATGCCCAACAAAAAGGAGCAACTGATTAAACAAACTGTGATACAACCCCACAAAGAAAACTATGCCCCACGAGTATAGACTTAATCCTATAGACAATGGGGAGCCACGTAAGGACTTTGGACAAGGGAATATTATAATAAGTTTACATATTTTTCTATTTTTTCTCACTGAAAGATTAATTAGAAGAAATGTGCTATGAGAATGGAGGCATGGAGACAAATTTGAGGAGAGAGTTATTGCAATATTTTAAGAAAGAAAACTTATTTCCTACTCCCAAGTACTTCTCTCCAAGTGAAGTCATTTCCTCCAGCTGAAACCAGCCCTGGACTCCCTCTGTCCCCTCACTCACTCCTCCCTGAGGGTGAATTTGACATCAGAAAGTGGCCATACATATCCAAGTCCTTCTATCCTTCATCTTGGGGACCAAGCTATGCATAGCAGACACGTGATCTCAATCCTAGGCCATGATGAGTTTTACAGGCGACATCTCTGTCCCCTATAGGAGGAGAGGCAAGTGTGAGGGTAAAGTTCCCAACATCTGGTACATTGCCTTGTTTTTTACTAGTGCTGTCAAGTGGATTTGACTCCTAGCACCCCTGTATACAGCAGAGTGGAACCCTGCCCAGTATTTTTACACCATCCTCTCACCTTCTTGCACTGTGTCAGACAATACTTCACTGGTATTCTTAGGATTTTCATGGCCAATTTTTTCAGAAGTGGGTAGCCAGGTCCTTCTTCCTCGTCTGTCTTAGTCTGGAAGCTCCACTGAAACCTATCCAACATGGGTGCCTCTGCTGGTATTTGAAATACCAGTGGCATAGCTTTCAGCATCACAGCAACAATTGCCACCTCATTATGACAACTGACAGATAGGTGGTGTGGTTCCCTGACCAGGAAGTGAACTCAGGCCATGGCAGTGAGAGCTCCAAATCTTAACCACTTAACCACTGTACAGGGCTGGCTGGTACATTGCTGAGGAACAGATAAAAGTAAAACTAAAGAGAGTGCTTGAGTCTTTTCAAAAAACGGTGATGGGGGGGCTGGCCCCGTGGCCGAGTGGTTAAGTTCGCGCGCTCCGCTGCAGGCGGCCCAGTGTTTCGTCGGTTCGAATCCTGGGCGCGGACATGGCACTGCTCGTCAGACCACGCTGAGGCAGCGTCCCACATGCCACAACTAGAGGAACCCACAACGAAGAATACGCTACTATGTACCGGGGGCTTTGGGGAGAAAAAGGAAAAAAAAAAATAAATAAAATCTTTAAAAAAAAAAAAAAAAAAAAAAAAAAAAAAAAACGGTGATGGGACAACTGGATGGCCACAAGTAAAACATTGAAACTGGACCCCTACCTCACACCACATACAACACTTAACTCAAAATATATCATTGATCTAAATGCAAGAGCTGAAACTATAAAATTCTTAGAAGAAAACATATGAGTAAATGTCTGTGACCTTGGATTAGGCAATGATTTTCTTAGGCATGCTACCAAAAGCACAAGTGACAAAAAGTGGACTATGGCAAAATTAAAAATCTTTGTGCTTCAAAGTGTATCATCTAGAGGCTGAGCCCATGGCCAAGTAGTTAAGTTCATGCACTTCACTTCAGTGGCCCAGGGTTTGCGAGTTGGGATCCTGGGTACAGACCTACACACCAGTCATCAAGCCACACTGTGGCAGCACCCCACATAGAAGAACCAGAATGACTTACGACTAGGATATATGGCTATGTATTGGGGTTTTGGGGAGAAAGAAAATAAAAAGAGAAAGATTGGCAACAGATGTTAGCTTAGGGCCGCTCTTCCTCACCACAAAGCATACCTTTAAAAAGAAAAAGTGTATCATCAAGAAAGTGAAAAGGCAACCTACAGAATGGGAGAAAATATCTGCAAATCATAAGTCTGATAAAGGACTTCTATCCAGAATGCATAAATAACTCTTACAACCAAATGATAAGAAGACAAATAACCCAATTTAATAATTAGCAAAGGATTTAAATAGACATTTATTCAAAGGAGATACACAAGTAGCTAACAAGCACAAGAAAAGATGCACAACACCATTAGTCATTAGGGAAATCAAAACCAGAAAGAGATACTACCTCACACCCAGTAGGAGGGTTATAATCAAAAAGACAGATAATCACAAATGTCGGAGAGGATGTGGAGAAATTGGAATGCTCATACACTGCTCATGGGAATGAAAAATGGCAGAGCCACTTTGGAAAACAGTCAAGTGTTTCTTCAAAACGTTAAACACAGAGTTACCATTTGACCCAGCAATTCCACTCGTAGGTATAAATACAACAGAAATGAAAACATACATCCACACAAAAACTTGTTCCCAAATGCTCATAGCAGCATTATTCATAATAGACAAAAAGTGGAAACAAGCCAAAGGTCCATAACTGATTAATGGGTAAATAAAATGTGGTATATCTATATCATGGAATGGTAGTCAACCATAAAAAGGAATAAAGTATTGATACACGCTATAAATAGGTGAACCTTGAAAACATTATGCTTAGTGAAAGAAGCCAGCCACGAAAGTCCCATTTGTCTGGTTCTCTTTACATGAAATGTCCAGAATAGACATATCCATAGAGACAGAAAGTTGGTTCCAGGGGTTGGGAAGAAGAGAGAGTGGGGAGTGATTGTCATGAATACAGCGTTTTGCAGGGTATGAAGAAAATGTTCTTGAATTAGTGGCGATCATTACACAACCTTGTGAATATACCAAAAACTACTGAATTGTACACTTTAAAAGGGTGAATTTTATGGTAAGTGAATTATATGTCAATAAAGTTGTTATAAAAAAAGAGTGTGTATGTTTGAAGAACTTGAGGGAACAAAATGAACACTTAGAGGGGCTTCTAGTGACACAGACTTCAGTGAGGGATGGGAGATAACACCCTGATGTGTTGAGTATCCCTACATCAGGCCACACGAGTTGTGCAGGTGGCTGTTGCAAAGATGACACAAGTCAGATAATTGAAAGGACAACACTGTAGGGCAGACTTTCCAAAGGATTTATTAAGGCAGATGATATGGAGAAAGAAACACAAGCAAACATACGGGCAGAGGGATTTCCAGGTGCAGCTCCCCAGGCTTCTTTCTTAGTCACATAAGACCTACTGTATCTGCAGATTAGGAACCATCAAGATATCTGATAGGAATCTTGGTTTGGGAAGAGCTCTGGCACGCACTGCATTCAGATTTCACCAGTTTTTCCACTCATGTCTTTTTCTGTTCCAAAATCCAATCCTGGACACCACATTGCATTTAGTTGCCATATCTCATCAGTGTCCTCAACTCTGAGACACATTCTCAATAGTAAAAGGATTTTTAAAACAGAAACAAACCCACAAGAATGCAGGAAAGAGTAAAGGAGATAATAGTAACAACAATTTGGAATCCAAATCCTAAACCAGCAGAGGGAGAAATAAACAAATTGATTTATGCTACAAATTTTTCAAAACACTCTGGAAGTGATCCTTTGCACACAGGCCTTGTTCCTGGAGGAGATGGGGGCGCTGCTGTGCAGAACAGAGAAATATCGGTGGGGGGGGGGGGGGGCGGAACCATTTGAGAAACACCTAGATCCCTAGATTCTTCTCCATTTCATGCTGATGAGAAAATGGCGCTCGCCCATCCGGGATGAGAACTGGAGGTTTAAACTCTAAATTGTGGTCTGTGATCTTGAGAACACCAGGTGGAGGTACTTTTAACTATTAAAGAGGATATTCTGTTTAATGTTTTATTTGCAAGAAAGAACACTTAGCAAATCAATAACTTTCATCTAGCTGTTCTTCAAATGAAAGGATCTATGATTTTTCACTTGTGACCAAAAACATATGACAATGTTGTGCTTATTTATGTCTTTGGCTACTTGCTGAAAAATTCGTGGAATTTAATTTATTCCTTATTTCCATGTGGGAAATTCTTTTGATGTATCATCAACTGTGATTTGCATCAACTAATATGCAATCTTTGGAGAAATACGCTCATGGTTCTTACCTGGTCACATTATTTCCTTTGCCTGGAATCCTAACATTGTTGTTGCCTTTATGCCTAGCAATGTGGTATAGTCAACACTGCTTGAGTCAAACTCAAGACCCGTTCCTCTATGGTATTTATTATTTTTCAGTCATATATATCAGTTTATCTCATTCCTTCTAGCACCCAGCCGTCTGTATAACAGGTATGTATATATACATATAATAATACATATGTTTATACGTATCATCTAATTTTATTCTGTCTGAGGGTCTTCTCTAATTATCCCATATGTACTATTCTTTGGTCCTCTGTCAAAGTGTAAACTGCTTGAATCCAGGGACCATATTTCACGTGTCTTATTTTCCCCACCACCCTCAGCATAGCTCTGAGCTCACACTATTATCAGTGTTTCATAAAATATGGTGGTAATTCCCTGCCTCAAAATCACCAAGGGTATTGTTTAAAAAGTAGATTATTAAATTCTAGAGATGGATAGTGGTGATGATTGCACAACATTGTACTTCATTGAACTGTACACTTAAAAATGGTTAAAACGGTAAATTTTATGTTATGCATATTTTACCATAATAAAAAAATTAAAATTTTGTAAAATCAGATTATTAGGCCCAAAGGATCAATGAATAAGAACCTGAAGGAATGATGCCTGAGAATTTGCATTTTCAGTTCTTCCCCACGTGTTTCTTTTCTTTTTTTTTTTTTTTTTTTGAGGAAGATTAGCCCTGAGCTAACATCTGCCGCCAATCCTCCTCTTTTTGCTGAGGAAGACTGGCCCCGAGCTAACATCCATGCCCATCTTCCTCTACTTTTTTTCATATGTGGACGCCTGCCAGAGCATGGCTTGACAAGCAGTATGTAGGTCTGTGCCCGGGATCCGAACTGATGAACCCCAGACTGCCAAAGCAGAAAGTGAGAACTTAACTGCTGCTCCACCGGGCTGGCCCCCCAACGTGTTTATTATGCAGCCTGGTTTGAAAAACCATCACATTAGATAACCAACAAATACCAATGGTTTTCTTGTGTAATTGATTAATAGGACTTTAACCTATTTTCAGTTCATGTACAATGCTCACTTACAAGGTCAAATGGCTCAGGAGACTTAGTAAAGGCCTGACAAAAAGTCTACCTCTACTGTCCAGAAATAGCCCTTTTTCTAAAAAAAATTCTCTTATAAAAAGAGCTTCCTGTACATATTCTCTACTTCATAAAGAGTTTATGAGGAATCATGGAAGAAGAATAAACCCTATAAAATAAAAATGCAACATAAATTATCAGCAGCATGACCACAGGTACCTGACATGCCCCTGCATGACTTTGGCCAAATTCATCAACCTTCAAACATCCAAGGGAAATGTTCTCAATAGGAACAAAGCCATTCTAAAGCTTGCTCATCACTCAAATTACTATCATGAGTGCCACATGAGCAGCGGTTTGTTGAACTGAATGGTCATAAGCAGAGGTTTGCTGAATTGAATGATTCAAGGTTTTCTGAATACGCTTGATGGAGATTGACTACCGTATCAAGACTAGCATCTATTTTAAATGATTGAAAACCCTGGAACAGTGCTGAGATCATATTATTCTCCATCAAGCATATCGTCAGGTAGGGTTCCATATGCTTAACCTTCCACTAGGCTTGACTACTTCTAACTGTGAAGGAGCCCAATCCATCTGTCAATGTGTGGCTGCAACAAATGGCCTCAGACTGCAACTGAAGGTAGCCGGTAGCCCAGGGTTCCTAATCAAAAGATTTCAAAGGTAGCATGGCATAATACTGTGAAACTCCTGGCCAGGTTGCCACTGAGAGTGAGGGTATAGACAGAGCGAAAAATATTGTTCTGGAAAGCAAAATGCTGAGACTATTCAAAACATGTAACTGAACAGTGTTACTTGCCATGCATGATAAAGTCAATGTACGAGCTGAAGATAAATTGCAGAGGTGTTGAATTGAGAGAACTAGGTGAACAGAGGTACCATCTGTAGACACAAGGAAGCAAGCAGAGAGCGAAGGCTTGGATATAAAAATAACAAGTTTATTTAGAAACAGAAAGTAGAATGATGGTTGTCAGGAGCTAGCGGGAGAGGGGAAAGAGGAATTGTTCAATGGTTATAGAGTTTCAGGTTTGCAAGATGAAAAAGTTCTGGAGACCTGTTGCATAACAATGTGCATATAGTTAACATGACTGTGCTATATACTTAAAGATGATTAAGGTAGTAAATTTTCCATTACATGTTTCTCACCACAATAAAAGTAATAATAATAAGCTTATATGGATCGGCTTAGGGACAAGATATTGCCTTTCCTCATACTATAATTCAGTATCCTACAGACTGGGGATCTTAACTTCATAATATAGCTCTGAAAAAAATAGACAGTTTTATGTCATTGTGATCTGACAGGGGTAAACACTTAGAAAAATAAATTCATCCTCATCATCCAAAAATATATTGAGCACCCACAGAGGTGTGACCACATATTTAGTGAGAGTGGATATATCATATTTGATAGAAAATAGTCCTACCCAATAAACGTTTAAAAGATCCTAATTTTAAAAATCATATTTTACCGTTTGTCTGACTAAAATTATAACTCATCCTAGGGAGGTGGTTTCAGTTGGCCTGAAATGAGAAGCTGTTCTAAACTAATTAACTCTCTCAACTACCTCATTCCCACTTGAAACAGGTGTCTTGCTTGAAAAAATATTCATGGCCAGGTTTTCAGTATGTTGAGGCACTAAACCAAAAATATTTGTGAGATGAGAAAATAGTAATAATCCATGCCTCTGTGCTAGTTATATATCCTACTGTTGACTAAATTTAAACGCTTTGCTTTAAAAACCTCAATATGTCAATTAACTGTCAGAAAAATAAAATAATAATAGTAAAAAATATAACATTGACTATTTGCTAAGCCTCACAACAGTTTTTCAATGTAAACATTTTAGAGACTTACCCTATTTTACAGGAGGAAACTGAGGTTCAGAGAAATTAAGTAACTTAATCAAGCCAGACAGCCTGGAGGCCACAGATCCTAAGGCGAAACCTAGATCTGCCTCACTTGAAGCCTGTCCTCTGCTATGCCATATTATAAACATATACTTGTACCACTGAACTAATATAGCATGAACATTACAAATGGTTAGGTAAAAAGGTTAGGTAAGAAACAAATAAATATACAAATAAATATGCCAATATTTTCTTCCCATGGTCTTTGGAGCATCTTGCACATCTCCTAAGGAGAAGGTACTCCCACTTTGGAGTCTCCCGATCTGCCTTTCCACGTCTTTATTCATTAATTCAGCAAACATTCACAAAAAGAGCACCTTACATGCAATAGACACTGTGTTAGACACTAATGAACAAACATGGAGCTTACTCTTTAGGAATTTACAGCCCAATGGGGAAAAGAGACAATAAATAATTAAAATTTAAAGTTAGAAATGTGATCATAGAAGAGCGTACTGTGCGTCATGGGAGCATGAGGAGCTTTGCCAGCTTGGCCTGGGGGACTCAAGGGAGCAGGCACAAAGCACTCCTTCTGGGCACTACCTTGCCCGTCATTGTTTTCAAGAATGTGTTACAGTTGTCCTAACCCCAAAAGACTGCAAACTCCCCAAAGACAGGACGAGATGAGCATTCCCTTTGTTGTCCTGTACTAAATGCTCTGTTAATATTTGAAGTGATGCAACTAATTGACTAGATCTTCTTCTGCTTAAGATGTAAAACTGTACCCCTAACCCCCAACCACTTGTTGGTCAAAAGGGTGGGTGCCTAAGAATACAGAGGAAACCAGCCCAAACTTACCAAGACTACTAGAAATAAACTAATTACTCCTATCTATAGAGCACTTAGATTACAAACGCTCTCACATGCAATAGCTCATTAAATAGCAAAGGAATTCAAAGCCATTTCTAGAATAAGAAAACCAGGGTTTTATATCTTGTCCCTAACAGTAAGTCACAGAGCATTCCTCAACACATCATTTGTACCACCTTGCTCATTGGATGTTTTTGAGATGTACAGACACAACCAAAACCTCTCCAAGAACCATGAACAGAAAGGAAAAAAACAAAATCATTTCCCTCCTGTTCATGAATACAATTAGCCACCGCTCCCCCCACCCCCACCCCGTCATAAGTAACCATCTTTACTTTCTGAATTTCCTGAGAACAAAATGCAACAAAATGGCGTTTGACTGCAGCATGAGGGCCAACAGCTAGGATATTATTACCATCATCAGCCTATAATCACTGAGCAGTTACGGCATTCAAGACACAGTGCAGCTATAGACACTATAAAATTCTTGACAGAATTAGACAGCAGAAGGAATTATCAAGAATGGTCCCTGGAGGTCTTTTAGAAAGCTTAGATAAAGCATCCGTCCAAAGTGATTCAGGTGGCTCCTGGCCTAGAAACACAAGGGAAATAGATGGTGTTTCAGGACACCATTCTTCTCTCTAATTCTTTCTGCTATATTATATAAAGTGAGATAGAATTGTTGACTTTTAGAGCTGGAGAGGACTTTAGAGATTATTTAAACACTCTTATTTTATGCTACGGAGGCTGAGGTTCATCAAGCAAGTAAATTGACTTGCCCAAAGATACATGGCCCAACGTTACCAGATTTCCTGATTCTCATTGGTTCCCCACTTCCAGCATCCACTCCCCCAAGCCAAATTAAGTATGTGATTTTAAACTGATGCTAAGACACTTAGACTCCAAGGACAATCCTTACACCTGGGCAAAGAGTTCAGCACATATAGTAGTCACAGCAGGTCTCACAGGGCCCCCTCTCACACCATGGAATATGCCTCTTTAGGAAGCCTTTACCCAATGTTTTTAGAACCAAGCATTGTCGTAAATCTTGCAAACATAGTGAATAATAGAATCTAAACATGCATGTAGTAAAATATAGCATTTCCTGATCCAATTATATCCTAATAAATGTCTTCACGCTCTCAATTTTATTCATGGATTTCATGAGTGAGGGATCATTATATAGACACCAACAGTCTACACACACACACACAGCTGGAAACCATAAAAAAACCTTTTAGCCGATTATTTTTATTCCAGAAATATGACTTAGGAAATTTATAAATAGAAACTACTAAGCTATAAATTTCTAGCAATGGCTATAAAATTTACCTACAAATGTATCTCAAAAGCAGTTTGAAGGAAAAAAGGAAATGTGAATTGTGGCAAACAAACAATTATTTAATGATTATTTTCCATTTTTTTAACCATTCAGCCAACTGCTCATGGGCTTGTTTTTTACATAGTTTGTATTTTAGATACAACTGAAGTTCAATAAAACACCAATATATCTACTGAACAGTATGCACAAAGAGGACGAGAACGTCTAGCTTTTTTTTAAGGTGAATTATTTTTTAGCATATTTTTATTGCTTTTAGAATATTTTTGACTGATTTTTCTGACAGCGTTAGCCAATGTGCTTTTCCCCAGTGTTTCTTTTTCTCCTTGCTTTAGCTCCCCATTTAAATAGCTAAGCTAATCTGTGCGCATTGCCTCTGGGAAGAAATTTAAAGGCAGAAAACACAAGGGGAAAGGAGTCTCTTATTGGTTTTTGAGTCTTGAAAGTCTATGGCTTAGGAGAACAGCGACAGTAACAACAACAAAATCTCACGGCAGGAATAAAACATTTGGTAGAAAATACGAATAAAGCTCCCCAGCCGCTTGTAACACCCTACCACCACCAATCTTGACACAGAGGCCAGAGAGGGTGCAGATGGGAGAGGTGGGTGGAGCCCAGGACAATGAGATCAGAAAACTAGTGCAGAATCAGCATCCACAGGGTTTTCGTCAGATATTAAGGGTTTTACCATGTTCTATGGTAGAATATCTTAGGTATCTTAGGATTCTTTTATTTTTGCAGATTCCAGTATGACTACCAAGGAGAGAAGGGGTTGCGGGAAAGTTCTTTGCAGTTGCTTGCAATAACTTCTCAAGACAGTTATCGATGTTCTGTAACTAAAAAGAATATCAGTTGAAGCCAAAAACCCTATTTAGGCCCCAATAATTTTCCTTTCCCATCAAACTCCTATAAAAATCAGCAAAATATGCACTATTGAAAATAGAAGATACTTTGCAGCAATACTCAGCTCTATTTGAATAAAACAAACAGTAATTAGAAGTTAAAAGTAAACTAAATTACCAAGATTGTTGAAGCTAAGAACTGAATGGTCTCTAAGCTTCCTACTGACCCTAAATTTCAATGAGTCTATGAAATAATCCCATAATACTTTGCCTTTGTGAAGTAAAATGTTTATAAATGAAATCTTTAACTCTATTTTCAAATAAAGAACCGAAGCTTAATTGATGAGCTGTTGAGTCAATGATGGTAAGACCTGAAATACCGAACTCCAGAGTCTAGGCCCTGTGATTACTATCAGTCCCAGCTTCAACATGAAACAGTCTATCCAAGTGCCTGAAGTTAAGGGACAGTGGCAGGGAGCGAGGCTGAGCGCCCACCCCCAACACCAAAGGCAGCCCAGGCCATTCTGTGGCGGGAGGGCTCAGAACAGAAAAGCAAGAAAAGTGAGCAATCCTCTGATTTCAAAATATTGAGTCCGTGCATCTGGTCTTCCTTTTGTATCTTCCTCCTTTTAACATGGCACCTAGATCACCTTTGGTATTTAAGACAATTAAACTGAATATCTCCTCCATCCTTTTTTTAAAGCCCATTCTCAGACAGAATCTGTCAGGTAAAAGTATTCTTCCTCTACAAAAATCCAAGCTCTGATTTGCACTAATTCCTCTCACTTTCCCTGGGAATGAAGCATGAGGTCCCGTCTCACCTTCTGTTCTCTCAGCACCACCTGGAGTTAACTGCAGGTGATGCTTAGAACCTCCCCAGCCCTGGAGTGCCATATCCATTTTGGTAACCAAACAACTTTTCTTATGATGAAGCTTTATCGTATATTGTAGACCAGCTAATTCCAGTCTTTCTTCCCTGACATTGGCCATTGCTCCAGTGAAAGTCCAATCAGTGATCCATCTTCCATCCTCCCTTCTTACCCTTTCACTGTATCCTTTTAAACTCCTATTCAATCAACAATAAATTCCTTTATGCTCTCAACCTCTGTGAGAGACACACAATACATTCTTGGCTTTAACTGAATTCTGACATTTTCTCCAAGATTTCCACCTGCCTTGAAGATCTCTGAAGCAGAGTCTGTTGTTTCTCCCACGCCTGAATGGTAGAGTCCGAATTCTCCTAGTTGCCTATTCCCAGTTCAAGGCCATTATGCATCAGCTTCCTAAAAAACCCTCTTGTCATTTGATATTCATGCCACTAGAGATTGCCTCATCTGCCATATCTACTGTCATCCCCAGCGCCCTCTCAGATTGATTGCTGAATAAGCACTCAGCTCTTTCATCACCCATCTGCCTTTCCACCCCAACTTCTCCACCATCTTAGGGGACATCAGACATGTATGTAGATGACTTTCTGAGACACAGTTTCTTGAACTTCTCCACTCTAATGACTTTTATCTTTGCCCCCTCCCCCGCTTCACACCCCTATGACCACAGCTTGGATATTGTCAGCACCAGAATTGCTCTAGCACATTCATCTTAAACTCTAGCAATTCACTCTGACGTTTAACTCTAATCCATCCGCTTTCCTCACCCCTTTTCTCCCACTACATATACTCTCTGAACTCATCTTAAGCTCCAGTCTCTTAGCTCTTTCCCATTACCAGTACCTTAGATCCTCCATCATTTCCCCCTTTCACAGGTATGACTCCACGTAAGTCACCATAACCACTCTCTGAACAACATGTTCACTCCTTTATCTTGTTCTCTTTCCACTGTACTCATCTGATAGAATCTCAACAACACGGATTAATCCAGTCAGCAATCTCCTTGGCTCCCAGAGGAGAACTGGAGGATGGGGCTGGATTGATTTTAGGCAGGGATCCAGGTATGTCTAAATCCTGCTTTACCATTCATTCCTTCCTCCACTCCTGCACTTTCTGACAGAGAGCTTCACACAATGAGCCACAGCAGATTGGGAATGAAAGTGAACTTTTATTAATTAATGTGTAAACATTTGATAACCTCCACTAGAAGGCTCTCCTTAAAACCTTGCCCCCAAATATACTGGCTTTTGTCAACTTTTCTCAAAACAAAAGAGGGAAGAAAAGAATCCTATGTCTCTGGAAACAATAGTATACAAATCTTGAAGAAAAAATGTTCACACAAGCACTTTGAAAATGCAAACTTCTGGGTAATTACCTTTTGTTTAAAAAGATGAGGTAACATTCTTTACACATTATTTTATGCCCTAAATATTTCATAGTAACTTTTCCAAAGACAAGAGAGAAGGTTGAAGAATAATTACAGATCAGTTACCATAAAGAGTTTTACCTTCAGGTTAATATTATTGTTTAAATTAGATTTGTACAAGGTCTATGTCAGTTTATTTGTTAAGAACAGCAAGGGACTTTTACTTATAATTTTGAGACTATAGAAGCAGTATTTCTTATTATGTCTATTGTAGGGAAAGTGTACATTTGCTCACACTCTTGTGCACATTAATCTGCTGTGATCTTACTAATCTAGTTATAATTGACCTAACTATTATATTAACTGTGAATTATTGGGTAAGTTAGAAAAGTTTCTAAACCTCTCTCTTCTAAATTATTTTGTCCATGAAAATAAATTATAATTCTAATGACCTCATTCAGATATGATGTAAAATTTCTTTTTTAAACTTCCCAGGATTCCCAGAAACCACCAATTACTAAACTGGATAAGTACTTCTTGGTCATCATCTATTTGATATATTTACAGGATTTGGTTTTCTTCAGGATTCTGACAATAACTCATTTCTCCTATCTCTCTGTACCAGTATATCTCCAATTTTATTGTTCGAAAGAATCACTTGAAGAGTTTGTTTAAAATGTGATTCCTTGGCCCCATGCCCAAAGATTGCGATTCCCTAAATTTGTGGTGGATCCAAGAAAACTGCACTTTTAAGGAATCTATATTCTTAGCAAGGAGGTGAGTCTGTTGCAAGTAGTTCCCAGGCCACATTTTGAGACGCAATCTCTTCCCTGGATGACTTTATGCATTTCTGTGATTTCATTCCTCATCAATTTACTAATAACTCCCAAATCCATATTTTAACACAGACCACTCTCTTGATAGTCACATTCATATATACTCTCTACTAAACATTGCCACCTAGATTCCCCACTGATCCTTCAAAATAAACCTGTGCAAAATTGATTTCTTCTTTTCCTTAAAAAACCTGCTGCCATTTCTTTATTTGCTATCCTATATTCTTCCCTGACTTTTACTCCTCACATAAAGTAACCTACAAGATTTGCCAAATATCTACTTCTTTCCTCCTTTCCACTGCCTTGTTGAGGCTTTCCTCATATTTTGTTTCATCATCTTTCACTCAGCCTTTTCATTGAAACCTCAGAAAGACCATACACTAAAAGTAAAACCATATCCCAGACTAGGGGCTATGCCCTAAGACTAAAGACAAAACCAAAATAGACTCACACCAACAAAGCCTAAAATGAAGACTAGACAGGATCAACATGATCCACCCTGCAATTTAACTGCATGCTAAAACAAGAGTCAACCCTCTTCAGAGAAGGATAACAGAATCCAGAATCTCTATAGCATGTCATTTACAATGTCTAGTATACAACTAAAAATTATGAGACATGTGAAGAAGCAGAAAAATGTGACCCATAATCAAAATATAAAATAGTCAATAGAAGTAGACTTATTGATGTTCAAGATATTTGAATTAGGAGATAAGAGTTGTAATATAACTATTAAAAATTTGTTTTAAAATTTAGAGAAAAAGGTGAATATAGTAAGTAAAGAGATGAGGAATTTCAGGATAGAGAAAGAAGCACTAAATTGAACCAAACAAAATCCTAAAATTAAAAAAATAATATCTGAAATCAAAATTCATTGGACGGAATTAAAAGAATATTGCACATTACAAGCGAAAGGGTCAATGAACCTGCTAAAAGGACAGCAGAAATTATCAAAACTGAAACACAGAGACAAAAAGATTAAAAATAATAAACAGAGTATCAGTGGTCTGTAGAATAAAATAAAGCATATATAATTGGAGTCCCAGAGAGAGAAGAGAAAGAGAATGTAACAGAAAATAAATATCTGAAGAAATGTGGATTTAAATTTTTCCAAATTTTATTAAAAATGCCAACTAATATATACAATAAACTCAGTAAACTCAAAACATAGTAAACACAAAAAGAATAACTCACAGTAGACATATCATAGTCAAACTGCTGAAAGCTAAAGATAAATAAAAAAAATCCTAAAAGAAATCAGAGAAAAAAGATACATTGCTTACACACAGAGAAATATCAATACGAACTGCAAATAACTTCTCATCAGAACAATGGAAGCCAGGAGACAATGGTACAATATTTTTAAAGTGTTGAAGGGAAAAAACACCTTTCAATCTAGAACTCTGTATCCAGAGGCCAGCAAGGTGGCATAGTGGTTAAGTTCACGCATTCTGCTTCAGTAGCCTGGAGTTTGCCAGTTTGGATCTTGGACATGGATCTACACACTGTTCATCAAGCCATGCTGTGCCAGTGTCCCATCTACAAAATAGAGGAAGATTGCCACTGATGTTAGCTCAGCAACAATCTTCCTCAAGTAAAAGGAGGAAGATTGGCAACAGATGTTAGCTTAGGACCAATATTCCTTACCAAAAAGAAAAAAGAATAGAACTCTATATCCAAATATTCTTCAAAACTGAAAGTCAAATAAAAGTGTTTTCAGATCAATTGAAAGCAAAGAGAATTCATTACTAGCAGATGTGTTCTATAAGAAATGTTAAAGTTTTGCAGGCCATACTAAAATAACACCATATGGAAACTCTATTATACAGGATGAAATAATTCAGGAGGAGTGAAAATTGTAATAATTTTTTGCTAAATATATTTTTTTAATGTATTTAAAAGATGAAAGACTTTTTAAAGCAAAAGTAATAACATTATAGGGTGAAGTTTAAAATATATGAACACATAAACTTTGTGAGAACAATATCACAAGGTTCTGGAGAGGATAAGTTGAATTATATTATATCATAAATTTCTTATGTAAGTGGTATAATATCTATTCAAGGTAAACCATGATAAGTTAAGGACACATATTGTAACCCCTAGAATATCACTAAAACGTAACCCAAATGGTTATAGTAAAAAAGGCAATTGAGTGATTAGAGTGATAGACTAAAAAATATACAAATAACCCAAAACAAGAAATAAGGACCACATGGGCCAAATGGAAAACAGACAAATTCAAATATATTGATAATTATATTAAATATAAGCGTACTAAACACTAATAAAAAGGCAGATAATATAAGATTAGATTTTTTAAAAAGTAACACAACTATATGCTATTTACAAAATATGCACCTTTAACTATAAAGACACAGACAGGTTGAAAGTAAAATAATGGAAAAACAAACCATATAAACACTAAATATAAAATCTACTGTGACTCCATTAACATCAAACAAAGTAGACTTCAAGGCAAGGAGTGTTAAAAGAGGGAGATTTCATAACTATAAAAGAATCAGTTCACCAAGAAAGACACCATTCCTAAATGTATATGCATCACGATTTTTAAAAGACATTAAGTAAAATCTAACAAAACTAAAGCAAGAAATATACAAATCCATTTTATCTAGATGATTAATTAATTGACCTACTAAAATCTTAACTATGTTTTTACTTACTGAGGTCTGCCAGCTTCTATGAGGTTCTAATACCAAAGTTTCCATAGCCCCTTATTATGTAATTAAAATACTCAGGATTTAAAGTAGACAGAGAATATGAAAAAAGAACTACAGGATATAGTCTACTCATTGCTTGGGCAGAGGTGGTGCCTTTCTCTATAAAAAGTCTCTACTGATCTCATCAGAAATGGCCTCTGAGAACTGTAACACCAAAAAAAATGGGTTTAATAAACTACTCCCTGGCTTATATTTTTTAGAATAAAACCTGCATTATGTTTCAGCAATCGCTAAATATAAAATATCATCACTATCTGAATCAGTCTCTACATAAAACATCTTTTAAATCAGTCTTCTTTTTCTCCTTCCCAGAATCTAACACACAGTCACCACTGTTTTATATTAGCATATTGTATCTTATTTTTAATTTGGAATAACATATCTTTCAACCCCATTTATTTTATATGATTTGTTAATAACATCAGTAGCATCCAACTAATTATCAGAAGCAAATGGCTTACCATAAAATTAATGTACCCAGCCCCCCAAGTTAGTTATTATTTAAATTCACCAATTCTTTTTCTTCATGAATAATTACTTTAAGACGTGTGAATGAAGATGATTAAAAATAAGTAAAGAATGAAGTCATGAAATTGATTCATATGCTCTTCTTTTCAGTATCATTAAATATTTCTTCATCTCTACAAAGCTGAAAGAACCATTGTGCAGACAGCGTTGTAACAGATGGCAACAGGGTCAGCCCAAGGCAAAACTGTTTTCAAATTCATCTTTCTGACCTCTTTCCCCCATTTTTGGCACTTCTCTTGTACTTCTCCTTTCCCTCAGAATCCCAAGTCCCTCCACAAACATTTTTGTTCGATGATACTGTATGTCAACCCAAGAAGACGAAAGCAATATTCTCTAGTCTGAGGCGTGGTAGCACAGAGTATCTCCTTTCCATTAAGAATAGAGCATCCAGGGAGTGGCTACACTTATTGCTCAAAATTTCACCTTTATAGGGGACAGCCCCATGGCCAAGTGATTAAGTTCGTATGATCCGTTTCAGTGGCCCAGGGTTTTACCGGTTCAGATCCTAGGCACAGACATGGCACCGCTCATCAGGCCACGTTTTGGTGGCATCCCACATGCCACAACTAGAAGGACCCTCAACTAAAATATACAACTATGTACCAGGAGGCTTTGGGAAGACAAAGAAAAAATAAAATCTTTAAAAAAGAAAAAATTTCACCTTTATAAAGATTTTGTGCCTAGCTCACCCTAAACACATTCACAGAGAGGTGAATCCAGTTCCCCAGCTTTGTGCTAGCTATTTGACTATGACAAGTAATTTAGCCCATCATCTGTAAAATGGTAATATATGATCTAATTCACCAATGTTTGATTGAAGCCAGTATGAGTTAAATGCTTAGTCAAGAGGAAAACATCACACAATGCAAAAATTGTATTATACAGCAAAGGAAATTATTATAAAATCCTATTACTTGAAAAGTTTAAGGTGATAGTTTTATAACTCAGATTTACGCCTTTCAACAATCATTAAGATATTTTTCTGTGCCTTCTATTTGTCCACTTTTGTTGTAATTGAAGGAGTATGAACTTCAGAGTCAGCCAGGCCTGGGTTTGAATCTCAGTTCTGACTAACACAAGTTGTCATATTATAAAACAAGAAAAATAGTCCCAAACTTCAGAAGTTGTTCCAAGTATGGCATAAGGTAATGTGCATGAAGAGTCTAGCCAAAGGTCTGGCATACAGTAGGTTCTTAATAAATAATAGCTTCCACTACCATTTTCATTTATTCTGTTTCACCAACAATAGAGTACCTAAATTGAGGATTATATCTTAGTTTTCTTTAAATAGCCCCTCAGAATCTGGAAAATTGCCAAAATAACTGTTGGCATGAAATAAATTCTAGGGAAAAAAATGGACAGACAAGGAGAAAGAATGAAGACATTGATCTAGAAAATGAATTTTCTCTAAGATAAAGGTAACTAGAATGTAAAGACCTGAGGACAAAAACTGAGGCAAAAATAAGAAAGTCTACAAGATTTATTTTTGGTTCTAATTTTCTTTTTTGCAAATACACCTTGCTAAAAAGAAATGAACTATCAAGACATGAAAAGACATGGGGGAGCCCCAAATGCATATTACAAAGTGAAAGAAGCCAATCTGAAAAGGTCACGTACTGTATGATTCCAACTATATGACATTCTGTAAAAGGCAAAACTATGGAGACAGTAGAAAGATCATCAGTTACCAAGGATGGCGGGGAAGGGACGAATGAATAGATGAAGTACAGAGAATTCTTAGGGAAGTGAAACTACTCTGTACGATACTATAATGTTGGATACATGTCATTATACGTTTGTCCAAACCCACAGAATGTACACCAGCGGAGAACTCTAACGTAAACTATGGACTCTGGGTGATAATGATGTGTCAACGTAGATTCATCAACTGTAACAATTGATGTGGGATGTTGATAATGGGGAAGGCTATGGATGTGGGGGCAGGGAGCCTATGGAAAATGTCTGTACTTTCAGTTTTTCTATGAACCTAAAACTGCTCTAAAAAACAAAATCCATTTTGAAAAATGCAACTGAAAATTAAATTCCTCGTTATTTTTCTTTTATTGTTGTTGATGCAGACGTGTAACATCTTCACTAAGGGCTGATACTTTATTTAGATAAATTAAGGCTAATTTTTTGGTTCAAACATGACAATCTTGGATAAACACCTGGAAAAAATTTTCACATGCTCTCCCTATATCAATTCCTCGTTTCCATTGCCTGAAGCAGAATTCTGAGTTACGGAAATTTGTGGCAAACCTAAGGTGACATTTTCACCTTGTCAATGTGAAAGTCTTTCAGCATCTTGACCCTGTACCTAGCCATTTAGCAGTATAAAGAAGTGCTCTGGGTGGTGTCCAAAAAATTTATTCCTCCCCAATAACAGGTCACATAAAGCCAACCCACACCCCACGATGCCAAAACAAACCAACAAAAATTGAAAAAGAGATCAAATTGGTTATTTGGTGTACTAAAGAACACACTCCCTTCCCCTGCCATCCAAAATAAAGAATCATTCAACTTAATTCAACCTCCTCCTAATGAATTATTTGGACACACTAATTTTGCATGTAGAAGCTCTCTTGGTAAACTTGCCTGGGACATTCAAGGAAGGAAATAGAAATTTTATAATTTCCTTAGAGAACATATTCCAGGTTCTTATGTCTCCAAGTCTACATCAATCCCCCATGAAGCCATAAAGTGATTTGGGTTCATTGAGAGAGTTATCAGAATGAGTTTCCTGAAAATTACCATTGACATGACTCTCTGGATATTTCAAATAAGTGATTTTTAAGCTTAAATTATCCTGATAATTGCTTCAAAGATGTATTTTGGTTTTCAAAAAGGTACAGAAGTTCATCCTAGCATACAGCTTGAATTCATCCTATTGTGATCTGTCTGTTTTCTCCTCTCTTTAGGAAAATAAGGAAATGCCATTGTCTAACATATTTAACTGGGAGGATCACTTTGTATATGATATCAGATTTCTAAGGAAACAGCCAATCAACTCATTTTCCTGTTACTTACAACATCTAAAGTATTCAATTTAGGCTGACTTCTTCAGATCCTAAAAATAATTCTTTTTTTCCTAGAATTATTTATCCAGAGACATCCACATCATCTACCATGGTCTGATTTCTAGGGTACTAGAAAAAACAGCAACACACAAATGCCTAAAATTGCATGACTACAGTTGTATTCTTCAGCCTAAGAAATTCCTAATAAAAGGCGAATGTTTTGGGGGAGATAATTTTTTGAATTAGTAGTTTCTAAATTTATCATGCCTAATATTTACCTAGGAAGTTTGATAACCTGCAGATTTCCAAGTTCTATCTCCAAATATCTTGATGGAGTAAGGCTGAGAATGTATTTTTAACAAGCCTCCCAAATAACTCTAATGGAGATTGCCATGAACTGCATTTTGAGAAACAAACCACAGTGGAATTGAAATATGGATCCATTCCTGATAGTTTTGATGGGAAAAAAATAGAGTGAGCACAGAGCCTCTGGGTTCCTATTAAGAGGGGAGAAATGGAGCCATTAAGACTGGAAAACAATTTAGAATTCAGAGTCTGAAGGAATAAATGAGACAAATTTTACCTGCTTCATCAGCTTGCCTGATGGTGGTTACACCTATTAATGGAGATTATGCCAAAGTTCCAAGAGGCTCACCCTTAGTGCTCAGATACTGTCTCTCATTCCTCACGCTTCATTTCAAACTTGAAAACTGGGATATCTTAAGTGTCAAACAATCTAGCACCCAAATATAAAGCTCTGTAAATAAAACCCCAGAATTTACAGTGGTTTGGCTCCTTAAATTAGAGTTTAGCACCATATACATTCTAGAATCCTAAGAAGGCTTCTTATTTATGAAGAAAAATATGGATAAACAGAGGGACCAAAGTTGTGGCCAAGACAGTTTGCAAGAAAGATTTGTTTGTGGAGGAGGCTGAATCTGCCTAAGTTATTGCCCTCCAAACACGACAATATTTATAGCACTACTCATGTTCTGCAAACTAATAAAAATGGCCCAAAAAGCCTCCTGCACAAAACCTTATGTTAGTATAAAGTTATCGGTGAAAAGCTGAGTGTAAATGAGTTAAGAAATTCAGGATTAGACAGTATCCTCAACAACACCTGGAACTCAAATATTTTGTCCCTTCTATAGGTGATTTTAGAAATATCTGTGCTTCGTACATAGAGAGGTACCATATATCCTCTGCAGGTAATTGTGAATGATTGCCGAGGTAAAGCATAAATCCAGGAGAAGCTTAGGCTGGTAGGAAGCAAGGACTGTAAATCTAAACTTCCTGACACCTAAGGTTGAATTCTCGGCCACTGTATTTCACAGATAATTTTATAAAGGAAGGGTTTTTTTAAGTTTCTTTATTAATTAAATACTTGAAAGTATCACAATAACAAAGTAACTCTCCATTCTGGCAACTGACAACCAGAAACACAAAAATCAGAGACAATATGAATCCCAACCACCCAAACTGGCTATATCTGCCCTCATTTTATCTTTCTTTTCCCAGCCCCGGTCCCTGCTCCAATCTAATTCCACTCTCACCTCTATTTGGAGCCCATGCCCTCCCACTTTCTCAGGAACTCCACATAACAATCTGTTTTCTCCTTTATTTATTCAACCTTTTTCCCCAACCAGATGTTTTCCCCAATGGCTTTTAAACACTTTTGATTCTCTCCCACTAAAGTAGAAAAACTCCCTTGGAATATCCTTCCTCTCCACCAGCTCTTATCTTTTTATTCCTCTATAAAACCAAACTCTCAAAGTAATAATTGCTATCTCTATTTCCTCTTCTCACACTCACTCCTCAACCTACCCCAACCTGGCTTCTAGTCCCATTACTCATAGAAACAGCTCCACATATAACCTTTTACTTGGTTCTTCAGTAAGATGATATAAAGACCATAGAATCACATGTTCTTATTTCCTTGGCCTTCAAACATCACTGAACTTCCTCGTTACTGAAACACTCTTCCTTTGACTAATACGACACATACTTTTCTAGTTTTCCTTCTAACGCTCTGACCATCCTTTCCATTTTCTTTTCAGAATCACACTCCTCTCCCTGAACAAAAAGTATCAGAGTTCCTCAAGGATAGGTCCCAGGCCCTCTCTTCTCACTTTATATTTTCACTTTCCATGACCTCATTCAAGTGCACGGCCTTAATTACCAACTATATGCGTGCAGATGATTCGCTACTATTTCTCCACCCCCAAAAACTCTCCTCTGAGTCCCACATCGTATGTCCAACAGCCAACAACATGTCTACACTTGAGGGTCTCAAAAGCACCTCAGACTCAACTTTTTCAAAATGAAGGTCATGGTACATCCTCAACAATGTTTGTTGAATGAATGCACAAAAATAGCAATACTCACACAAAATTCTGTCAGTGCAGAACTGAGCCTAGAAGAACAAGGGCACGTTGCAAGAATCAACTGCTGAAGCAGCAGATCTCTGTGTACAGAGGAGAGATTATAGACTAAACTGAGTGATGTATGCACATCTCAACTTTAATGACAACAAAAAAACTGATAATGAAAATAAGGGGGTGAGGTAAAGGGGAGATGAATGACTGAAAAAGAAAGGCCTAGAGGAAATAACAGTGCTCAACTAAAGAGAGAACAACCTACTGATATTTAGCAGCTGACATCCAAGAGTGAAGATTCAATCTAAAATTAATCAACTAATATTGGTATCACATACATTGATTAAAAATGATCTTCATAGTGTTTCATCTTCTTAAAAATTAATACAGCTTTCTCCTTCCCTTCCTCTAATATTTGTTGAAGGTGGACAGCAGGGTTTGGGGCCAAGAGAAGAAGGCAGACATGGAGGTGATATCCCTGCCGCGTCGAGAGTTTGTTTACGTGCAGAGGAATTGATCAAACAAGTGAATTTATTGAGAATGCTGGGAGTAAGTTTCTCACTGTCAAAGAAGGAAGTTATAAATATGCAAAAGGATAGTCTAAAATAAACTCTCCAGTATTGGACTGGAATTGGAGGTATCAAAGCAAACTCATGGTTCTCAATATATATATAGAAAGATACAGAAATAAATATAGATGCAAATATATATACACATTATACATATATATATACACACACATATATATACATATTCTGATGCATGCTAAAGTTTAAAAACTACTGACCCACCCCCTAAGAGGGCAAGAAGGAGTGACAATAAGCCAGTTGAAGACACATAATCCTGGTTTTTAAAGACCATTTTCCACTAAAAAGAACCATGGGCCCTTGAAGAAATGACTGCTTCCAGCACTGAGGCAGGGAAAGTACAAGACACACCTGGAACTTCATAGCTAAATGAAATGTGTGATCCTAGATTGGATCCTGGACATCATCAGGACAACTGGGAAAATTTGAATGGATTTGGTGGATGAGATAACAGCAACATGTCAGTGTAACTTCTGATTCGGATGGGTGTCCTGTGGTTATACAGGAAGCCTTTGTTTGTAGGAAGTCCACCCTAAAGTATTTAGGGATGACAGGCAGCATACTCTCAAATGGTTCAAGGAAAAAGATAGCAATAATATGTCCATGTATCTATATAGAGAGAGCTAGAATGATAAAGCCAATGTGGTAAAAACAGCAAAGGTTGAGAATCTTAGTGAGGGGCATACTAGAGTTCTTTGCAACATTTCTGTAAGTTTGAAATTTTTTCTAAAAAATTAAAACAGCCCATGAAATTGACATGAATAGAAATGTCAACATCCAGTTCTCCCCAAGCTGGATGGTCCTATTCTTGACCAGATTGTGTGAAAGCCTCTTTAAGCGACAGAACAGGGTTAGGGTGTGACCTTGACTTTTCACAGGAGCTGTGCATTTTAAGCAGGATGCTGATGCAAACTTGCTTTCTTTTCATCACAGACTGATTTCTTCATCCCTAGCTTTACTCTCAGGCATAACAGGAATGGAATTATTGCCGTTAACATTTAAATGTTTATCCTTTCCAACTATGAATCTTAATTTGGAAGAAATTTTTCTTTCACACATATCCCCCTTATTAACAATTTAGTTTTGTAGCAGAACATGAAACACGCTGCATACAGATGGAGAAGTCGTTTTCACTGTAGGCAGAGAAAGTACCTAATCTTCTTTCATTCTTGGCAATGTGATCGTTTAGATTTTTCTCTCCCTTTGAGGAGAAATGAATATGTTTTTGAAAAACAACCAAAAAAATAAACATGTTGCCAATTCCTGTATATCTTGATGATTTGCTACAGTTTTCTCCTAATCATGTAGACAAATTTGTTCATTCTGCTTGCCAAAATATAAGTTTATTGGGACTTGTAAAGTAGTAACTTTCCTTAAAAAAATTTTTACAGCCTTACCCAACCATACATCTTTATGCACCAAGAAGCAACACAAATCACTGTCTAGGGAGTCACTGCATAAATAGAGATGTTAACACATTGGGTCACAGACACAACTGACTTAAATATTCCTTTGATCCGCCTTTTAGATCCTGTGCTCTTTCTTGTCCCCGTGTCTGTAGATCACATTTCTATAAATTTCACATCAGAGCATATACTAAGGAATAAAATATGCATATACGTAATTGTAATTCATTGGAATAGCATCTCAACTGGAAGGATTCCTTTTTATCATTGCTGTTGTCATTATTATTCTTCAGCTAGTAACATTTAATACTTTCATGGTGGGGGCCAGCCCTATGGCTTAGTGGTTAAGTTCGTGCGCTCCGCTTCCGCAGCCCGGGGTTCACCCCTGGGCACAGACCTACGCACCGCTCATCAAGCCGTGCCATGGTGGCATCCCACATAGAAGAACTAGAAGGACTTACAACCAGGATACACAACTGTGTACTGGGGCTTTGGGCAGACAGAAAAAAAGAAGATTGGCAAGACACATTAGCTCAGGGCCAATCTTCCTCTCACACTCACACACACGCACACACACACACAAAACAAAAAACCTTCAAGGCATTTAATACACCCTGAAGCTTCTCTGTCCCCCAAAACACCCTGTTCCTCCTGTGTTCCCAGTCTTGGCAAAGTTTTCTAGCCAATTGTCCATAAAGAAACTTGGGAGTCCTATATGTTGTCTTCCTACATCCCCATGGCCGTGTCATCAAAGGCTAATTCCTGTTGATTCTGCCTTCACAACAGCTCTCTCATCTAGCCCCACTCCTTTACTCCCCTTGCCCCGACTTGGTCCAGACATTCTTCAAGTCATCCCTGCGTTAGGCATGTCTCTCATCTCCCTTCCAGCCATCTACTCACCCTCCACACTGGTGTCAGATTTGCATATTCTAGTGATCACCTCAGTCCCTTGCTTAAACCTGTAAAGGACTCCCTTTCTCTACAAACTACACACCACTTGCCTGATCTAATCTGATTTCCATTTCCCTCTCCAATCCTCGTTCCTGCTGTATACAAAACCTTAAAGCCCTGTGCCCTAGGCTGCAGCCATAATGAACATCCTGCTTTTCCCTGAATTTGCTCTACGTCCATGGCTATGCCAGCGTCTCTGCAACGATACCTCTACCCTTTGTCTTAGTTCAGTCTGCTATAACAAAATACCATACTGAGCGGCTTATAAAAAACAGAAATTTATTTCTCGCAGTTCTGGAGGCTGGAAGTCTGAGATCAAGGTGCCAACATGATTGGGTTCTGGTGAGAAAACTCTTCAAGGTTGCAGACTGCTGTCTGCTTGTATCCTCACGTGGCAGAAAGAGGGTGAGAGAGCTCTCTGGGGTCCCTTTTATAAGGGCACTAATCCCATTCATGAGGGTCCCACCCTTTTGACCTAATTACTTCCCAAAGGCCCCACCCCTTAATACAATCACATTGGGGTTGGGATTTCAATATATGAATTTCCAAGAGGACACAAATATTCAATTTATTGCACCCATTATCCCAATCCCAGTACACTTATATAGTTTTGTGTCACATCATCTCTTCTACTAGATGGTGTACCTAGAAAGTAGCAGTGTGTTATCAACGCTTTTTCATCTCTAACACTCACAGCAGTATCTGATGTATATTAGTCATTCAACACATATATGCCAAATTAATAAATTCTGAATCTCAAAGTCTAAGCCAGATGTTTTCTAAGTGACACTAATGCCAGCCAGGAATATAGAGGTTGGCCATATTAGAGGCACTAGAGATGTTCAAGCAAGGTAACAAGAAGACACTTCAGCCAGGAGTCAGGATACTCAAGAATAACAGTTGAGAAATTTCAACTTAGGTAGGAACAGAAATCCAGAAATAATAGACAAGGATTTTACCAGGCAGAAAACCAAACAAGAAAGCAGGTAGAAACACAAAGTAAGATGCATGCAAAAGATAGAAGCCAAGAGATTGTGCCTACCTGGGGGGATGCCCTAGATCAACACACAGGGCACAGACCGAGTATGGGACACAGCTAGGAACTGAGTGTAGCCAAGAACAAGGAAACTGATGGAAGGAGTTGGCCAAAGGAAGCCAAGTGAACAGGGAGCATAAGAACAAAGACTTCTTTTGAGGTGGTGGCTCAGAGCAGTCAATCCTGTCCATCATCCTGACTCAAAAACACTTCACCTCAGTGTAGCCAAGAAGCTAAATTACCTTCAGTATGAGCATCTTCACCCTTGGAAACTCTTCATCCTTTGAAGTTTTATTTGTTATTTTTTTAAAGCAATTTTATTCAGCACCAAGTCTGGTAAGTGAGAAGGGTGACCGAGTTCACAGACAGTCTTTTGGGTCAGCAACGAGGTATGATTGTAAAGTAATAAGACTGATTTTCCTCTGTGACTCTGGCTCTAAAGGGAATGCCGAAAGAAACGTTCCCCAAAATCATTGAAGCATTTTAAGATTTAGAACAACATCACAGGAATAAATGAACAGCCTCCTAAGATGACTTTTCCCAAATGGGACAGAATATATTAGGATTCACATTTTAGCGTCTTTGCTTAAAAATCAGCCATATTACCATGACGAGCTTTCTTCAGCATATACAATGCAGAACGTGAGGTCCATCAATATTTGGCAAAGGGTTTCTGTGGTTTATTAGTTTGGGAAACAGTGGGTTAAGTAGAATCTCTTGCTGGAGTTCTTGTCCTGGTCTTTTGTACGCTGTGACTCTTCCCAAATGCTAAGCACGCTCTGCTGATGATTTGACCCTTCACAGAGCGTCTCATAGGACTGGAGTTGCACAGGATACTCTCTGGTGAAGAGCTTCTGTGGACCGTGATCACATTCTAAGTTTTACATCAGTCTTTTCCCGAAATATTGAGTCAAAATTTGAGAGCAAACTTCACAAAAATTGAAAAGCCTGTTTCTCTGTGCTTCTTTCCGTGTCTAAAAAAAATTGGAAAAATAGTAATGACAGCTTTATTGACTTATTGATAATTAAATACATTAATACAGGCCAAGCATGTTTCCTGGAAAACATCAAGTAATCAATAAATGTTAGCTATTTTTATTTTTACTGATGCTAAGGAGAGCAGAGAACTGGCAGTTAGAGCCTGAGTGAGAAAGTAAAGTTTGAGGAACTAAAAAGGTGAAAAAGAGAATACACACATACACAAGACAGAAAAAAACACTGATGACAACATGCAGGAAGAATGAAAAGGGAAATGCAAAAGCGATCAATCCCGTTCCACATCTGGGCTCAAAAACACTTGGCCACAGCAGGGTCAGGAAACTGGATTACCTTTAATATGAGCATCTTCATCCTTGGAAACTCCTTATTCAAATCAAGGACTTGGGCACTGATTATTTATCAGGTGGTTTCAGGAAGTATAGTTAATGAATTCACTAACTTTTCTAAGCAGAGTCTGCTGAATATAAAGGCATAGTCAGCAACATCTGTAAAGTACAAGCTGAGAGATGAGGAAAGTCCCACCCAGCCAACCCAACAGGCCCAGGGGACTGCCAGGGTGAATTAAATTCCTGCTTATCATCAGAAACATTCCTTACAGGTTAATGCACCAGCTTCCTTTGGCATGTTCCAGAGTGAGCAGGGTATGAAGTCTGCATTTGAAAGGAAGGGGACTAGGCAAGAGGAGAAGAAGAGAACGGAAGCACGGGTCGTTTTCTTCCCAGAAGCAAAGCTCCATGGAGGGTCCTGGGCAGCCAGCAGGCCATAGGAGGGCATTGGGTGTGTTGGGCATGAGAAAGTGGAAAGAATGGAGGGGAAGGTGAAGGAAAGTGGCAGGGAGACTGTGGGAGTGAATGGGCTGAGGCATCCATCACTCTGTTGACACCCAGGGTTGATTCCGTTGACCTGGCTGAGGTCCTCTTCTTCATTCATCTTGATGCATGTCCTTAGCAGGCTTTGTAAAGACTAATTTTATAATGTACGACTATCACTCTTTGACCAAGAATATGAGAAGAATAATCCCTTGCTAGGACTTTCAAATAAGCTTTCAAGCCCACTTATTGGACTCTACGGAAGCCACTAATACTTTTGTTTTCATAGGTGCCTATTCTGTGTTTTGTTTACCTTAGCTCACTTCATAAAAGATTTATTATTATTTCCATTTTTAGGTAAAAAAACAAGATCAGAAAGGTTAATCTATTCAATTTCACCCAGTTAGAAAATAATAGAGCTGAGAATTAAATCCAACTGTGTTTTACAAGTCATAATTCATTCCCTTAATGGACAAGCACACTGTCTCACTAACTTTGCCTGGGATTAGCACTTGCTGAGAAACATTTGCTAAGTGCTTACTATTACAAAGTACTAGACAAAGAAGCTTTGCCTTGTAGAGAAAGCAGAGAGGTCTAAATCTAGTTGGAGAGATAAGCCATACACCCATAAGAGGATTGCTCCACAAATTCAAACCAATAATTTTTAATGACCATAACCATTACCTATTGCCACAATAATGATGCCAGACAAACCACCCCAAAACACAGTGACTTAAAACAATCAGCATTTATATAGTTCACAAGTATGCTGGTCGGTGATTTAGACTGGTCCCAGCTGGGCCAACTCCCTTGTCTGGCAGTCAGCTGCTGTTCAGCTATTCTAGAATGGCCCCCTTTGGGATGACTAGGACAACCTGGCCCCACCTCGCGTATCATCCTCCAGCAAGTCTCATGGGGGCTGGGGCTAGGGCCTGGAGAGGGGGCAGGGTGGGCAGAGAATCAAGACAGGCAATAAAAACACATTACAGGGTTTTTCATGCCTCTGCAAACATTCCATTTGCCAAAGCCAGACACATGACTGAACTCAGATGGAAGGCAGGGAAAATGGACCCAGTTCTGTGGTGCAGGAAACTGCAAAGTTGCACAGCAAAGGGGCACAGATACAAGATGAAGAATTGAGGCCAGTAGTACAATCGATCTACCATAAGAGCCAACGATGACTACAACAGAATGGCTGAGTATTTGCAGTGTGCAGGGCCCTATTCTAAGTAAGTCACACAGTTTCTAACAATTCTCAGGGCTCTTCTATGAGGTAGCAGTTACTACTCCATTTTATAGATGAGGAAACTGAGGCTTAGAGAGATTAATTATATAGCCAGGTTAATTAAGTACCAGCTAATGGTAGAGCCTAATTTAAACACTAGCGTATCTGATTCCAATGCTTTGTTTTCCAATTTGGACTTTAGAGACAGTTACTTAAAAGAAAAGTAAAAGGCTAATTTAAAATTAAAAATAAGTTTGAAAAACAATGAAATTTTACATAATTTCCAATCATAAGCTCTACATTTTTAAAAAAGACGTTTCACAACTATCCTTTGACAATGTTTGATCAACGGATCGAGCCATTGAACATTGCTGTTGGATGTAAAAACATCATCTTATTTGAGAAACTCTTAATAAGGATTCATGAAAACAATGGTAAATCTAACATGAATACCAATTCTTTTTTTTTTTTTTTTTTTTTGACCCAGAAGCTAGGGACTACTTTGAGTTTTATATTCTTGGCAAATGATTAAAAAGTGCTGGAGAAAATGTGCTATCTGGTATGGTTTTACATGTACAAATTCAAGAAGGTATTACAATTTATCTTTTTAAGTGAGATTAAAGCTTCTCAGGTGGTCAGAACACCATTGCATTGAATTCAGAAAACCTCAAGTGGGACAGTCACAGGCCGTGCCATTTGCCAACACAGTCCATTACATTTTGTTCATTACTGCAGCACATCTATTACCAAGAGCAATAAATCACTGAGAAGTACAAAAAATCCGGCCTCTGAAACAGATGCAGTGCCAAGATTCAGCACAAGCTTTGATCAAGACAACACCCACAGAGCTAAGAGATCTTAACTCACCTTTGGCAACAGTACACTTTGATTTCCTTTCCATCCTTTTGTACCTTATTGCTCCTAACTGTGATAGTATCACTGAGGTTTGTGTCACACTCCTCCAGTCTACCTAACCACAGGCTGGGAGGTGGAAGGAGGAAAATCCTGAGTCATGAATTACTGGCCTTATAAGGAACGTTAGAGCCAGGAAGGGCCTAGAAGGACTTTCAAGAAAGGGATTCTGGCATTGGTTTCCTGGTTGCACATCTTCTTAGGCAACAGCTTGGTTGATCATCCCAGCATGTTGTATGGCAGGATAGAGTCAAGTCTGCTACAGAGCAACCAGCACTCCCAAGGTTTAGCAGGACAAGGATGATGGGTGTCCCATGGGCAAAGTGGACACCTCAGAGAGTAACCAACTTGAGCAATCCTGTCAGTAGTGCACCCAAGAGGGCTGGTCATCAGGCAAAGAGATCCACCAAAAGAGCCTGTAGAGTAGACTACCAGCCTCGGGAGCTGCATGTGCTGGCTGTGCATAGCAAAGGACAACCCACAGCCAGATCTCACAAAATCTCACTAAATCCTCCAAAGAACTCACATATTTGCCCCGAGGGAGCCCGCACTTGAACATCTGCTACAGGGAGGGTATTGGGCATCAACAGCCAACACAAGACTGCAATGCCCTGTCCAGTTAAGTAAAAAAAAAAAATTGAATTCTCTCCCACCATGTCCAACTCCAGAGGAGGCAGAGACACAGCGGAGGGAGGAGGGGGGAGGGGGCGACAGTCAGCCGTGCTCTCTCCCCTTTTCAAGTCCTTCGGAACAAAACCTCGCCCATGCTGTGAAGAGAGAAGACAAGCAGTTAAATGGTATTAAGATTGTTTTAAATTGGCCTAGACTGGACTGGAGTCGTTAATAACTGAAAGTGACTGGAAAGCTATGGAATAAACCTGAGATGTCATCGAGAGATGGAAAAGGGAAATTCAGCTGAGTATGGTTGAAGGCAATGATTGAAAAAAAAATAAAACAATTCATCCTTATTCCCTTCCTAAATCAGACTTTTCAATAAACTGGATACTCTTTTCTCGATCTCAATTTTCTCCTTTGAAAACTGGAGCCTTTCCAGTTCTAATATTCCCTAAGAGCCAGGCTCTCTACTCTACATGACCAGATTTTCATGTGAAAACAGGATATTCTAGTATCATAGACAATGAGTAAAATAGCCATGTTCCATCTTCCATTTCAGGTTCTGCTATAGCAAACAAAACCACCAAAATTAATATTTAAAACCATCAAAATGAGTAATGAACATTCCCCAATGTTTGCATCACCGTCACGCACCTCACCACGTTGGAGAGATAGGCACTAGTCCAGGTGTCAAAACATGACTAACTTTTGTCCTGCTTTAGAATAAAATTAAATTTCTTAGTTTCTTTTTCTCTCTCTTCCACTCAATACAGTCAGGCTTCTGACAGTTGTTTACCAGACACAGTGACACTTTACAATATTCTATTTAAGAAGCTAATAATGCTTCCTGTGTTGAGTTTTTCTTTTGGGGTTGTTTTCAGCTTTTCGTGGGAAGCAATAATGGGCCATTGGTCTCCCATTAATAACTAACAAATTACTTGATGATTTCGCTTGTGACTATTTCTGCCTTTATTAAACAGCAACAGCAGAAACTTCGTTCTGAGCTCTAATAGGATCTTTCCACTGATGAAAGCACACAGCTTTTTTGTAAAAGTCGAACTGATTTAACGATGAATCAAGTACATACATTCGTGGTTGTGATTGAAAGGAATCCCATATGAAGTTATTTTACAAAGGAAACCATCCCCAGTTTATTTTCTTTCCTAAAAATTCTATTTCCTATTCATTAGGCTGGCAAAAAATTAAGTCCAGCTGAGTTTTTCGGATGCTTTGATGCTGGTTAAGATAAGAAATACCAGCACCTCAACTGCAGAGGGCATTGTTCTGGAAGCATGGCTTCACGGTTGTCCTCTGAATGTCTCTTTTTGAGTCTCCCTTGGCCACTCTCAATATATACCTGGAAAGTATTAGCACATCATTTAGACAGTGATATCCAGGTGCTACTTTTCAATTACCATAGGTGAGGCTGAGCACACTGGAGTCAGGCGGACAGAGAAGCAGAGAAAAGGATACTGCAAACACAGAAAGAACCAATGGGATATTATCCCTTTAAAAGTAAAATTTTGAGTGAACAAGGCAACACCAGAGATCTTAAAAATCAGCGTAGCTACTGCATGTCCTTTATGGTACCAGATTATTGCTTCTGGGACTGTGCTGCTAGACCAGCAGTCACCACTTGGGGTCACCCTTTTGCTTTGAATCCACAAGAGCCCCACCACGTGACCCTCCTCCTACACTTTGGGGGAATGTGATTCTTACCAGTCTGGAGTGGTGATAGCTGAGCCCACCCCAAAGAAAATGGACCAGACCGCCTCATAGGCTCTCTCACTTCCCAACCTAGAATGCTTCCATGCCTTGACCATCCATCTCTACCAAAACTTATGCTCTCTAAGTGTTATTTAAAGCCCAATTTTTTAAGCTTTTCAGTGATTTTTCAAAGTGAAACAAAGAGTAAGCAGTAAACCCATCATTCACTACTGGTAAAGCATATAGGAAGTGTCACATCCAATTTGGGTGAAAGCCATGTGTCAGTGGTCTCTGGCTTGAGTCCCAACAAAATGGAATCAAAGGGCCGTCTTCACTTCATGGGTGAGAAACTCATGTTCCCCGGGGGTAAAGAGGCTCAGCCAATGAGTGTGTTGCAGAAGTAGAACTGAAACTTTTATTTACGCATCACTCACTCCCAAATCCCTGCCACCATTTCAGCCTGGCTCCACCTGTTCTCAGGTTAGATCTACCATTTGTTAACTGAGATGTTGGTCTGTCTTCTAAGCTATTCCTCCCTGCCCTGCTGAGTATGCTGGGAGCCACATTATAGGTTCATCCACTCCCTCCATGTCCCACAGTCATGTTCCCTTAAGACTGTCCCTATAACTGAGAGGTGAAGGGTCACAATTGATCTCAGCCCTCGCTCTTCATCTGACCTCACTAGATTTTTCACAACTTTGTGATTTAGCAATAGCTTCACCTATTTTTCTTTCATTATACTTTGTCTTGACTCTTGGATTCAATGAATATGGATACTTTTCCTAATTAGGCTCTGATTCCACATGACAGTAGGTTTCCACAGGTTACCTCAAGTTAACACTCCTCCCGGACTAACCCTGTCTGGGGCTCGTCTACCTGATTTTTCTGATATAGTGGTTTTTGTTAGCACCCCACCCAGATCATCTGTACTGGGCTGATATACCCACTCTAGCTGCTGGGAGTATTGGAAGCCAACACCTCACAGTTGCCCCCTTCTGTGGATAATGACCCACAAATAAGGGCCCCTGCATCCAAGAGGGGAAGGGGGAAGGGAAGGGAGACACTCCAAAGCTGGTGATTGACTGATTCATTTAGCACATAAGGCCAGCCCACCTACCTCAAGGAGGGACAAGTAGGGGTTTGTGATTTGATTTGTTTTCTTGACTCTGTCTCCTCCACCCATGGACCAGCTCAGGCTAGACTTTCCCTGAGACCACATTCTTGCCGGGGGCCCTTCTGCTTCCTATCCTGCTCTTCTCCCTCTCTTACAACTTCTTTCCTAAAGCGTTCTCCCTCGTTAAATCATTTGCATCCAAATCTCTGTCTTGGATTCTGCATCCAGGGGGCTCACTAAGATACCTGGCCTGTCTGCCTAGTTGCTGGCAGGGCCCATACCTCATGCCATGAGCCTCAGAAGGACTTAAATCCAAATCCATCCTGGGATTTTAAATTGGCTGAGTTATTTAATGTTTGTAAGATTCAATTTCCTCATCTCTAAAGGGGAATTCTAGTGAAGGATTGTTGTGAAAATTAAAAATTATAATGTCACTAAAAATCACAACTTTAAAAGTTCCTAGGCTAGTGGTGAACACATTTTCTCGAATATTGTTAACAATAATAATAATAATAGTGGCTAATATTTCTGGGGCTCACATTAACCCTCTGAGATAGTTCTGCTATTACCCTCACTTTATAGATGAATAACTTGGCCAAAGTCTCACACTTTTTAAGTGGCAGAGCTCAGATTTGAAACCAAGTCATCTGACTCCAAAAGATGGTGCTGCACTTTGTCATCGGTAGCCTTATATCTGCTTTCCCATAGCCACATCTCCCCTCTCACTTCCATTTTAAATCCCTCAACTCCTGCGTCCCTTATGAGCCCCCACTCATCTGTAGCACTCACAACTAAATGCCCGCATACTCTTGGTCTCCATCTCCCAGCAAAACTGAACACTCCTGCATCTTGTTCTGTATTAGCTGACTCTCATGGTCCCAGGCTCACAGTTATCATAGGACTGAAGACAACAATTTTATGTATACCAAGCTCAAATAACCTTGTGCTTTAAACTTGTCCTTCAATGATATCGCTGCAAGAAGTGCATAATATCACCATTTCAGGTATCTTGGTGGGTCAGTAGGAAAAGAATATTTGTGGGTAGGAAGTATATTCCCAATATCTCATAAATCCTCCCACACAGGTGAGTGCCACATTCTATCTGTGAAACATTCAGAGCCGAACCCCTGTCGTAGAGGGATTACACAGTTGATCATTGGGGGATCAATTTTCCATTAGCCCAGCTGGACAGCTTCCATTCAGTCATCACTGCCATCACAAACGTTATGTATTCTATTTTTTTTTTAGGCAGAAAACATGTTCCTATTTCTGAAAAGCACTAGAGTCAGCTATAAAAGAGAAAAAGGGAGCGAGAGAGATGGAAAACAAAGACGAGGTAACATCCTCTCTTTTCTCATATGTCTCATTTTATTTGAGTTTGCTTGCACGATTATTTAGATTATGCGTGAGCAGCAAAGCTTCCTTCTTTCGCATTTTCCATTAGGTAGAGAAAAGAAAGGTTACAAAAAAGTTCCTCTGAACAAATGAGCCTTTAGATGAAACTTTTCATTAGGCACACAGCTCGCTGAATCTAATCAGAGAGATTCAAACGAGGGTCATACCTGACCTCAGCCCTCCTCCACTGGGTGGAGATGGGAGCTCAGCCTGGCCTTCAATTTCCGAATGTCAATTAGAGCAGAAATGTCCAGAACACATGCTTACATAGATTATGCATAATGAAATGGGACCTTTAAATCTGTTTCCTTTTTCTTTTTTATCCCCACAGGGAACCCAGAAGTTTCCTTAATAATCAGAAAATATGCTTAGCCATTCAAAAAATCATTATAGGATCACATTTCAGCTATAATGGCTAAAAATCACAGTAAATAAGCCAAGAAACAAGAGTTGCAAACAAAAGAAATCAGGTAAAAGTTAATCATCTTAGATCATTAACTAAAGAAAAGCAGGCTTACATAACAGCATATACAGTATCATTTCATTTTGGTTAAAAACTGCATATCTGTATACATGAGCATTTTTAAAAAAATATGAGAGAATATGTGATAAAGTGTTACGAGTGGTTATCTCTGAGTGGTAGGAATATAATTGGTATAGATTGAATCATTGTGTCCTCCAAAAAGAAAGGTTCAAGTCCTAACCCTCAGGACCTCAGAATGTGACCCTATTTGGAAATAGGGTCATTGCAGATGTAATTAGTTAAAGGAAAGTCGTACTGGATCAGGGTGGGCCCTTAATCCAATATGCTGCTGTCCTTAAAAGAAGAGGAGAGATGGCCATGCGAAGACACAGACACATAGAGAAAAGGTCACGTGATGACAGAGGCCGGAATCAGAGGGATGCACCTATAAACCAGGGACTGACAGCCACCAGCAGGAAGGACTCTCCCCTGGAGGTTTCAGAGGCACATCCTGCCAACACTTTGATTTTGGACTCACAGCCTCCAGAACTATGAGAAAATAAATTTCTGTTGCTTTAAGCCACCCAATTTGCGGTACTTTGTTACAGAGGATCTAAGAGACTAATACAATAATGCTTTTCAAATTTTGCTTAGCTTTAAGTTTTTACTTTCAACAAAGCATATATGTTAATTTTGTAATTTTTAAAAGGTCATTTTAATAAAAGAAGGAAGGGAGGGAAAAGAAAGAAAGGAAGAAAAGATGGTGAGACTAATTTTTTACATGATTAGCCGTCTTGGATGAGGCCACGGGGCATATTGAATAAAAGAATAATAAAGATCATGGCTGACCACAGGAACACTGAGATACCAGCAACACAGTTCATACGACCTCTGTCTATGTTTTTTGGCCACACCGTTCACTGGTACATGATTGCGTCTTACTCTCTGTTAAATTCCCAACTACTAGCAGAGTGTGCCCTGATCCGCTCGTCCCATACCCTCTACTTCCATCAATCAAGCCCTGTCAATTCTCAACCTCATAGCCCCAGGGCCCTGATCTCTCTGTGACATCCTTTTATTTATTCATTCATCAATCATTTATTCAGTGCTACTCTTGGCCAGGCAATGGGCTGGAGATGTAAAAATAAATAAGAACAGTCTTTGCCCACACAGAGTTCACAGTCTAGTAGAGCAGAAAGACAAGAAATGGAAAGTTCGTTAAAGAGTAGGTAGTGCCTCAATATGGAGAGGCTGGCAGAGGTCAGGAGAGAGGGGGCAGTGAGAGCTGGGAGCTAAAGCCCTTTACCCAGACTTGGAAGGGAAGGGGATTAGGAAAGGGGCTAAATTTTGATGCACAGATAAGAACCCATCCAACAAAAAGAGACGAAGGGCTTTGCAAACAGAGGAGGAAGCAAGACTGTTCTGATCCAGAAATGCAAGAGACTCATGGTAAATTTGGAGAAACCTTAGGATGCAACTGGGGAATGGTGAGCCATTGCTCATGAAGGGTAACAGACGGCAAGATGAGAGCTCTGGACTTGACAACTCAGGCTAGGAGAAAACACAGCAGAACGTTAGCAGGGCAGGGTTATATGATTGGAGTCACGTTTCAGAAAGAGCACTCTAAGAAGGGTGTGGGAGATGATTTGGAAAGGGAGGGAATGGAGGTAGATGGAATCATTGGAAGGCCAGGCAAGAGGGAGGTGGGACTGTATAACACTAGGGACAGGGCAGGAGGGGATGAGCTGGAGAAGTGGCACACAGGACAGTGGTGGAGAATGGTAAGTGCTCAGAGCACACCCCGGGTACGAACCTAATGCCACAACTTACTTGTTGTGTAAAATTGGGCAAAGTCATTTAATCTGTTTGTGCCTCGATTTTCTCACCTATAAAATGAGAACAATCATAAGATTTGCCTCATTGGATTGTGGTGAATATTAAATATGTCAAAGGCTAAGAAATTGTGTGGCATGTATTACGTATTCATAAATGTTATTGTTCTTATTCACACACACACACACACCATATGCATGAGTCAACAGGCTTTTGTGAATCTACGTGGAAAATGAGGGGTAGGAAACAATACTAATGCAATTCTGTTTTAACCTGGGCACTGGTGTTACCCGCCCTACTTCCCTGTGCCCAGCTAACTTCATTCAGGTCTTTTCTTAGATATGACTTCCTCAGGGAGTCCTTCTGAGTGCTCAAGTCTGGGTTAATTAATCCTCCTGGGTACCTAGCACTGCTCCATCAGAGCACTGACCTGACCAAATGCTCCCTGGACTACAAGCTCCATGAGGACAAGGACCAAGTCCGTGGTGTACATCACTGCATTCCCAGTGCCTAGCATAGCACCAGCATTTAATGTTCATGATGTGTATGAGTGTTACTTAATTAATCCAGAGGAAGTGGAGAAGAGGGGGAAGGCAGGTTCGAACATGCCCAGATCGAGGTGCCTGGAGGATACTCAAATAAAATTACGTCATATACATTTGGATACAGGCATCTGGAGTTCAAGAGCATGTGTCTGGACTGCAAATAGACAGCATTAGCAGCCTTTACAAGGTAAAAGAACAATGAGAAGGCCTAGGAAAGAGAAATAGACACAATAGAAGAGATTGAGTGATTGGCAATAAGTTGGTGTGACATCTTTGCCTTCTGAGGTGTTGCCTGACATTTAACAAAACCAAAAGGAAACCTCTTAGGGATGATGAGGGTTGCCACAAATTCTTTCTGTAGATGCAACTCTCTTGGAGACCCTCAAAAAATACCATGTGGGCAGCCTTACCCTCTACTTACACAGTAGCCTATCTCTAGTAGCTATTACTGACTGAGTGCTTACTATGCACCAGGTACTATTCCAAACTCTTTACAAGTATTATCTCACTTAATACTCACAACAGTACTGTGAGGTAGGTCTAATCATCATCTCCACTTCACAGATGTGGAAACTGAGGTACAGAGATCCAGTCTACTGCAGCTTCCTCTTAAACCACGATGGTAGCTCTCTAGATACCTTAGAAAACCAACTTGTCTAGTTGCTAGAGCCAACTGTCCAGCAGCTGAGGAGATTCTCCAAGTTGATGAGACCCACTTGGGTTCTATAAGAGATCTGAGTTTTATCCATTAAAAGCAAGGCTCCATCCTCCCTTCACAGAAATGCTTCCTCTTGACTTTGTTGGCTGGCAATGCTTCTCTGGCACCCATTCCTGGCAGCTGATTGAACACATTAAATCAGCCCACAGGAATAAGTCAAACTCTATTAGTCACTCTGTAAAAATGCTAAGTCTATTTATTTATTATGAGTTATTCATAAACATCAAGACAAGACTCTATAATTTAACACCACCTGCAATGATTCCTGAAAGTGGCAATATTTTACCACTACAATCTGATTAATTGACCTGTTCAAACAGAGTTCCAAATCAAGCATAACTTCCCTTTGACAGAAGTGTATTCATCTTCATCTCAAAGCCAGCCTTCTCGACTCATCAGGGGAGGACAAAACAGCTCCTCAAAGAGAATCAATTAAAATCATCTGAAATAATATGTACATTCCACGAAAGAAATATTTATAAGCTCCTATTTCATTTTTTTAAAAAAATATATACAAAGTAGTACACACTTTATGATTTCAATTATACAATTTTTGAAAACAAATAAATATATGATGTAAGAAGACAGGACAATGGTTTTACTTGGTGGCAGAGATGGGGACACCCAACACCTGGTGTACAGAGTTCATTGACTTCCCTGTCGTCCAAGGACACTGGGCCTAGGCCCTACGTGAAGGAATGTGTCTGGGCTTGGGGCCAAAGATGGCCACTTTGGCCCTGACTCTAAGGTACAAGTTACAAAGAATATATCCTGCATCATGTTCCTTATCTGGACTGGCCACCTCAATGGGCACCTGACTGGACTTTAGAAACACCCCATCCGTGGGAACAAGAAGAAATAACTCAAAGTATCCAGATGTCTAAAACCCTGAGTCAGAACCTAGAGAAACCTTAGGAAAGGGAGTCACAGGCATAGAACAATTGGGAGTCTGACTGAGGAGAGGACGCTTTGCCTCAGACCCGGACAATGGGCACTCCCACCCGCCATACAAATTATTGGGACTTCCCCGGCTGATTGTGGTGTGGACGTTGTAAGTACCGATTTGCTGTTCCCCTTTCTCCCTGCTCCTAGTTCTGTTTCCCTTTATCAATATACTTTGATTACTTAAACAACCAAGTAGCCTTGGTGGTACCTGTCATTCCCTGCCCTTTGCGGCCACGGGTAACACCTGGGAAGGAGCATGAGATGGGCTTCAGAGGGACTGGACATGTTCTGGATGCTGATTTCATGGCTGTGGTCCCTTTGTGAAAATTTGTCGTGTGTACACTTTTCTTTATATATGTTATACTTCAATAAAATATTTACCAAAAATTAAGGGGGAGAAAAGGGTAATAATTGGGCAGCCATGCCAGCCAGTGGTTTAACTAAAGATGATACTGTGCCAACTTTCCCACCTCCTAGATAGATTTAGATGTGCAAGCCATGTTAAATGAGCCTTGATTTGCTCACTTGTAAAATAAGAATAATACCTATTTCATAGGTGGACCAAATGTGACGATATATAAAACAATCTGCTTACATGTATGTTTACATATATATACAATGTATACATACACAATCGGTTAGCTTATAAACTTGCTATGCAAATTAAGCACTGTTACTGTTATTATTATAACGATTACACAATCCTTAATTCCAACAATGATAGACATCACTCTTCCTGACAGAGCCTGAGCAGAGAAGTCAACATACTGTTTCAAAAAAAAAAAAAATCCTATTTGGGTCATCTATGTAGTAGTAAGAGAGTTAAACTAACTAGATACCACAATTTTGCTGTTGTCTATGAATTCTGAAATCCCATTGCCCATGCAACTCCCAGGCAAGGCCAGCCTCTTTTCTGAATGAGTTAGCAGCCCCTTACACAGGACTCTTCCATACCTTTTCCTCAAGCCCTGATCTAAAATTCAAACATGAGTTATTCCTTTGATCGACAATAGGGAAGACTACTGTTTACAATGCAATTATTTGGAAGAGAAAATCCAGTAGACCTTTCTCAGCCGTTAGCACCTCTTGTTAAATTATTAACTTTTCCAGCCACTCACCAGGGAAGCAGGATCCTGGGAGAAGGAAAACAGGAAAGGGAAGTTTATATCTCTAGAAGATCAGAGGCTCCACCATTGTATATTAGCTGTGAGGGGACAAATATCTTGTCCTTTTAGTTCTTAGGTCACCAGTCTGCAAGGAGCCGTATCCAGTCTTGACAGAGAAGACTGTGAACTCCTAGGAAATTTTTTCCCAGGAGAAAAAAATCACATATGTTATGTGACACGAGTTAGTTCTCTTCCGAGGTGTCTCTGAGAAGCTCCCAGATGAAGCCAATGAAATTGGTGCAGAGCCCATACTTTGTGAAACACTGGTCTACTTTAAAGGCACGTCTGGCATGAATGATTCTGGAAGATCTTGAATTGGTTTGGCAGGGATGTAATCTTGGAGATGTTGGTAGCATCTGAGCTTCCATTTTGAGGAAGGAGTCAATAGTTTCCATCAGTGCCCAGGGGCCTGAGGAATGCCCCTGGAGAAAGACTCAAAATAAGTAAAAACAAACACAAGCCTCAGGTAGACACTGAAATGGTAAAGAAGTCATTTGCAGGAAGAAATTACCATCGCGTGGACAGGAAACACTTGACCGCATGATTATTCCACTAACCCTTTGTGTAGACCTACACAGGAATCAAATCTGACTTAGTGAGTACAAAATCTGGAAAAGAAAAAAAAGAGGCATTATATGAATTCCATGTTTAATGTGCCAGGGGGGCTTAACACATCCATCTCGTGCAGTGTATGCATCATACTCAAAATCCCCAGTCCTCTCCGTTAAACTCCAACAGGAAGATAGCCCTGTCTTCGGGACTGAAAGTGCAAAGGTTAAAACTCCTTCCAGCCGGACACCGCCAATTTGTGCTGTTAAGACTCCACTTTTCCTGTATTTCCACAGGCAACTGCCTTCAGATTGACTCATTCTTTTTAATACAGTCAAATAGTTTACATTCAGCAAGATTCATTCCACAAATGATTATGAATATGCGTCAGGTGCTGAGGGCATTGTGGATGAAAACCAGTAAGCTTACTGGGCTGGCAGTTTAGAGGAGACAGTGAAGGGTTTCCTGGTCGGATAAGTAGGGTAACTACTGCATACCAGCTTCCCTTATCAGAGATCCACCGTGTTCGTTAGGAGTTAATAAACCCATTAAGTCTCTTTTACTGCCATGACTCAGTTTCACTGGATGCTTTTATAGTGGCATAACCATTAACTCTTCTGGAACCCTGAGAAACAGTGATACAGATTTAAATAGCTCCAAGGATTCGGGAAAATAAGAGAGCAGTGAAGACAGTAGTAGTTCAGAAAGGTTTAAATAGAGAAAATGAAGCTTGCCTCAATAACTTGATTGTTTTCAGACAAGCTTTCCCTCAATCATTAAAAATGAATTTCAGGGGCCAGCCCAGTGGCATAGTGGTTGAGTTTGCACGCTCCGCTTCAGCAGCTTAGGGTTTGCAAGTTCTGATCCTGGGTGTGGACCTAGAACTGCTTGTCAAGCCATGCTGTGGCAGCGTTCCACTTACAAAATAGGGGAAGATGGGCACAGATGTTAGCTCAGGGCCAATCTTCCTCACCAGAAAAGGAGGGAAAAAAATGAATTTCAGCCTCTGTTCTAAAAATCCTCCAATGTAAACAAATTTAGTGGGCTCCCCAAGGACGTGGGCTTGACCCAAGCACACCTGCATTATAGAGTGACCCTGTCTATATCTGAGACCTTCTAGAATGAAGCAGAAACCTGGAGCAGAAGGTTTGCAAAGGAGTATGGGGCAGATTCTGCAAACAAATGTCACCTATTTCATGATTTATCCTAAAGCTGACCTGGTTGCCAATGAGGCAGCCACTAACACACAAGATTCCAGAAGCTAGCACACCTCCCACCACACCTAAGATGCCAAAAACCACGTTCTCATCTGGCAAAATCTAGTTGATCATTTCAAATGTGCTGACAAGTCTCATAAAAGGAAAGAGCTGTTCATTCACTAGAAAGTGATGTTTTCTTACTTAAGAGCAATTCCATGATCTCTCATTATTCTACTTGACAGTTTTTCTACCTAAAAATGACCTTAAATACCATCTACCCCAGTGTTTATGAAACTGTTGATTGTAACCACCTCTGAGTGAAACTGATTCAGTGAGTCTCAACCAGCATTTTTCTCTAAATGAGGTAAAATGGAATGGAATAGATTAGAAAATAGATACAGCAAGAGTAATTATATTTTCATAAATTTTTTATTTACACTTACATATCTATTCATACATGTATATATACACGGGTAGACTGGATTACAATGGAAACTGTATTTCTTACTGAGAGTAGTAACCAAAAATATTTAAAAGCCAGTGATGCAGACCAATTTCCTCTTTTTGTTTATGAGTATACTGAAGCCCAGAGAAGTAAAGCAACTTGCCCAAAGATACACAGCTAATTAGCAGCAAAGCTATACTCAGAATCTAGCAACTCTGACTTGTTCAGTGTTCTTGACACTATGCCAACTAATCTTGTTCAAAAATAAAATTACAGGGGCAAGCCCTGTGGCATAATAGTTAAGTCTGGTGTGCTCCACTTCAGCGGCCCAGGTTCACGTGTTTGGACTCTGGGTGCAGAGCTACACCACTCATCAAGCCATGCTGTGGAGTCATCTCACATACAAAATAGAGGAGGTTGGGCACAGATGTTAGCTCAGGGCCAATCTTCCTCAAGCAAAAAAAAAAAAGAAGACTAGCAAGAGATGTTAGCTCAGAGCAAATCTTCCTCATTTAAAAAAAAAAAATTTATGCCTCATTTCCACATTTTGAAATAGCACATTCCTGCCTATAAGACTTGTTTAAAGACGTATTTTCAATAACTCTCCATTCATTGCCTTAAACAAAGTTCTAAACAAAATAGTCACATTGACCTTTGCTGAGATCTATGCCAGGCGGGCATGGGGCCTGAGGCAAAACCTAAAGCTATTTAATTTTTTGCCTTATAAACTTCCTCACTAAATACGACAGAAGGGAATACAGCCAGGAGCACTGTAAATTTCCTATTAAACAATGGATCACTTAAATAGGTACTGCTTGCAAGATAAACCATGCTGTCCCATTTTCTCCTTGATGATCTAATTTTCTTGTCAATAGAGTTTACTTTTTTTTTCTGAAAAAGAAGAAAAAGATGATTTCAGCTGCAGTAATGACCTTACCCCGAACCAACGAGAGCTTGTTATAAATAATAACAATGTGATCCTAAAGGTTTATAATAGCCTTTAAATTGGACAGAATTATCTCAAGGGATTTGAGTCCAGAAAAAAAACCCTGGAAATGTAGCATTTTCAACTAAGCTGCATCCTGGCAAAAGGTGGTAGAGAAGAGGAGGAAAAAGGACACAGGTTTTCTTTATTTTTGTTTCTTTTTCTTCTTCCTTAAATCTTTCACAAATAATTACACAAGGAACTTCAAACTATTAAACGGAACTCCAAGCCTGCAGAAAATATTTATGTTTCTGAAGAGGATTCTCTAAAACAATAACTGGCACATGCAAAAATATGCATTGACAGGTGTTTCAAAGACAACTGTTATTTTTGTTTTGTTTGTCCCCAGGGTAACTTTGTGAGCCATCATTTTTCTTGAAAGATTTCTCTCCCCTGAGGTGTTCCACATATAGGCTGCAATAATAAAATAAAACAGATGCAGTTCAAAATGCATGGAAAGGAGAATGTGGACAGAATAGATTTTATAGGATCCTATGGTAGTGGTGTGAGGGATGGGAAGACTTTCCGCCAAATGCCCCAGTCCTCTGAGCTCGTGTTAGGTCCAGAGGCAGAAGAACCATTCACTTTGGTGTCCATGCTGTAGCTGGTCCGTGGGCCCACAGAGCAATTGTGTGATTTACTGTGACAGTAAGACCTTGCATAAGTCATTCCTCAGGCCTTGACACAGGTCCAGTGAAGGCAGGTCTTAACTTACCACCATTCATCTTTCACACGTTTGCTTTCAGTTCAGTTATTTCCTGCTAGGATCTCATTTTCCCATTAAAAAGCAGTGCAATGTTCATAATAATAATAGCTGTAATTTTAATTAATATTTATTAAATACTTTCTTGTGTTAGTCATTGTCCTAATGGTTTCACATGTTTTAACTCATTTAATTTTCACAAGTCGATAAAGTTGATGAAGGTAAATTCTAAGAAGGCAAGGATTTTTGTCTGTTTTGTTCACTACTCAATCTCCACCACTTAGAATAGTTTCCAGTGTATAATGGATGCTCAGTAAATGTCCATTGTTGGAAACCCTCATTATACAGTTGAAAAGTCCTCGAGGCATAGGGAGGTCTCTTGTCCAAGGTCAAACAGGTAGGAAGTGGCAAAGCCCAGATGTCATAAAATGAGTCCACAATATATATGCCTAATGGCTCGTAGACTTACTCACTAGTGACTTGCTACCAGTTATTTCTACATGCTGTATTTTTTAGAACATCCATTTTTAATAGTGTTTGGGTTTTTCTAACAAAAGTTCATTTCATAGAATATTTTTAAAATTCTGAAGATATAACATAAAAAATAAAAAATTTCATTCCACAAATGAATGACAACTACTGTTAACGTTTTGGACTGTTTCAAATCTCTGATAAATTTCTATGAATGTAATTATTAGATTAAAGGATATGATCTCAAAAATATGCATTCTAACCTTGGAATTGATATGACCAAGCCTTCTGCCCACATAAGAAGGGTGGCCCACCCAGTGATGATGGAGAAGGTGTGTAGCTGCCAATAATTTGCTAAATGCACGTTAGATACAATGTTAAAGCAAGACAATACAAGTATATAACAATGTAATGTCACATGTTCTATCTTATACAAGTAAAGCTACCTTCCCCTGTAGTTGGGACTCAGGCTCCCAACAATCATTCGTGTACAGAAGCCATTTTTTTATGAAGATTATTTACAATGGGAAAATTTCATTAACAAATTTAAATAACGTGGAGATGCTTTTCAAGCCTCTTGCCTAAAAGGACTGGGAAGATCAGATATAATAGAGAGGTGTCCTGATATATCAGGGGACACTAGAGTACCCCCTCCTGACTCCAGATCCAAAAGTCTTCCCTCTGTGTTGCCTTATGCCAGTACAGGATTCATTAGTACACAGGTTAGGGCGCTAGGGAATGGGGCCCAGCTACAATTTTTTTTTTCCCAAAGATTGGCACCTGAGCTAACATCTGTTGCCAATCTTCTATTTTTTTCCTTCTCCCCAAAGCCCCCCAGCACATAGTTGTATATGCTAGTTGTAGATGCTTCTGGTTGTGCTACATTGGGCACCACCTCAGCATGGTTTGATGAGCTGTGCTAGGTCTGCACCCAGGATCTGAACCAGCGAAACCCTGGGCCACCAAAGCAGAGTGCGTGAACTTAACCACTTGGCCACAGGGCCGGCCCCAGACCAGGTACATTTTGATGAGTATCAAAGAAGTCAAAAATAAGTGCTTTGAGATCACAGAGTAACCAAAAACATTGGCAAAGGCCTAGGAAATGCTAGAGTCATGAGGAGAGCAGGAAGAAGTGGGAGAAGTATGTTGCTCTGTTTCTAAGAGCTGATTTCCCTAACTGGGGACCGGAGGCTGGCCAGCCAACGAGTAAGAAGCCAAGGGCAACTTTCAAAGGTGGAAATTAGCATCAACCCAAAAAGTTCAACCGTCAGTGACCCACCTAACTAAGAAGAACTGAAATTGATGGCCAAGAAACTGGGTTCGAATTACAAGGAAATTGAGTCAGTATGGAGATATGTACAGAAATAAAGGAAATGCACAAGAATGCTCAAGAGCAGACAGCCTGAGACAAAATCAGACATGTCGCCTCTGATTTTATTTTTCACCACTATCCGGAAGGCATTCTAAGCATATGCTTCTAATACAGGTATTTTTATTATAACATATATACAGGTATCACTGTATTAACATATAAATCTTATGCAGAAAATAGATGGTTTTTAATGAGATGAAATTAATTTAAAAATAGATGTTAACATTCTTTTCCCACACACCAATGGATCATTGCCCATCCTGGAATACATTCACTCTCCTATTTGGAACCACTGATGAGTTGACTGAGGCTGTCTATGTTTTTAACAATCGGGCCTGCTTCTTTTTAATTCAAGCCATCTTTGTCTTGAGGTAGCTTTACTTACAATAGCAACTAAAGTTTAATTTTTTTTTATGTTCACAATTTTGTCTTATCTAGATTTTTTTTAACAGAAAGATAAATAAAAGAGAGATAATGCCCACATGCTATGCTGGGTCCCACATCACAAGCTCGTTTCATGTCGTTCCCCAAAGACAGAAGAGATTAAGAAACTTCTCCTTTCACAAATCAAATGAATAAGTAATTAGCTGCAGGCATTAATAGGCAGTTCAAAAAAGAAATAGGCATAGTCAATCAAATCACAAAAAGAATAGCCAAAACAATCTTGAAAGAGAACAAAGTTGGAGTACTCATATTTTCCAATTTCCAAGCTTACCACAAAGCTACAGTAATCAAGACAGTGTGGTACTGGTATAAAACAAATGTATATATTGACGGAATAGGATTTAGTGTCCAGAATACACACATTTATAGTCAATTGATTGTCAACAAGGGTGCTAAGATAACTCAGTGGAGAAGGAACAGTCTTTTCAACAAATGGTGCTGGGAGAACTGGATATTCACACCCCAAAGAAGGAACTTGGACCCCTCCTTCATGTGACACATGAAAATTAACTCAAAATGGATCAAAGCCTTCAGTGTAAGAACTAAAACTACAGAACTCTTAGAAATCATAAAAAGATCTTTTAAATTACTAATAATCAAAAAATAAACATTGAAATAATTAGGGCCTGGCCCAGTGGCATAGTAATTAAGTTGGTGTGCTCTGCTTTTTTGGCCCATGGTTCTCAGGTTTGGATCCTGGGCATGGACCTAGCACCACTCGTCAAGACATGCTGTGGCAGCATCCCACATAAGACAGAGGAAGATTGGCATAGATGTTAGCTCAGCAACAATCTTCCTCAAGCAGAAAAAGGAAGATTGGCAACAGATATTAGCACAGGGCCAATCTTCATCACACAAAAAAATTGAATAATTAGAAACTATTCTTTATCTCTCCAATTGATGAAAGAAATTCTAGAGATCTGTACAGGCTAGATTTAGAGGAAAAAGAACTCTGACGTACTTTTTTTTTTTTCAATTTTTTTAAAGATTTTATTTTTTTTCCCTTTTTCTTCCCAAGGCCCCCCAGTACATAGTTGTATATTCTTCGTTGTGGGTCCTTCTAGTTGTGGCATGTGGGACACTGCCTCAGCGTGGTTTGATGAGCAGTGCCGTGTTCATGCCCAGGATTCGAACCAATGAAACACTGGACCGCCTGCAGCGGAGCGCGCGAACTTAACCACTCGGCCACGGGGCCAGCCCCCAACTCTGATGTACTTTTGATGGTTACGTAAATTGGCACCTTCTGGAAAGTACTTTGGTAACATGAATCAAGGTTAGAATGTACATACACTTTGACTCAGTAATTCCACTCAAAAGAAATTATCCTTTAAAAATTTTTGATAAAGTTATGAAGTTTTATGTGCAAAGATATCCATTAAGTATTGTATAGAAGAGTAGAAAATTGGAAGTAACATAAACGCCAATCAGTTAAAGTTTGGTTGAAAACAGATACACGATGGAATAATAAGCAGCCATTAAAACTTCCCACATGGAAAGATGTTTATAATTTATTATTAAGGTTAAAAAAAATTGGCATCCCCTGGCCAGGTAGAAAATGCAGAAAAGGGAAAATATCACCCAAAGAGAATACCCAAGGTGCTAAAGTTGAACTTTGCATTCCTCTCTGCTTTTTCATGGGTCAGACCTGGCCGTCTACTTCCTCCAATATGCTAACGTTCAATTTTTCTCTTATAAATATTTCCAAAAAGTACATCACGCACTCAAAACAGCATCTTGGCTGGAAACAATTTGAACACTGAAACTAACAATTATAGGCTAATGTAATAATTCCAGATTGGCTGGCAGTGTAGAGGAGCCTGGATGCATCATTAGATGGCTTCTTCCAATTACTCTAGCCAGTGGCAAGAGGTTCTGATTTGGGGATAATTGGGATTGATGACCCTGAGTTACTGGATAATCCCAAAAATTCTAAATCCTTTTATGCAAAAGAAATAATAACAGCCAACATTCCCAATCAACTGGTGGTAACTCTTTGTAGTGTATAACATGAATCTGAGGAACCCTTCCATGTTCACTCTTAGTTAGAACCCTCTGGAGAAAGGGCCTGTCTGACACAGAGATATATTTATTCCTCCATACAAGTGCCCTGGGGACAACATCTGTCAATACGACTAAAGCCTAACCCATCCCAAATGGAGCAAAAATCAATAGCTTTGCTTCTGACCTCCAAGAGAGTGCTGAGAGAATTAAAACAGCCCATGAAAGATTAGAGATCAACTGTTTTATCCCTTTTCAGCTGCTTGAGGTACATTTTATAATAATTTTGGTCACACCTCTGACAGGCACAAAAAAGTTCCCTAGAGGTACAACATTACACAGAAGTCCCAGGGATCTAGCAGCTTATAAAGCCCCAGAATGAGAAAATGCTGAGGCCCAGTCCCCTGTCGCAGGGGCTGCCCTTCCCTCCCAGGTCTTAGGCTAGAGCACACACTCTCATAAACTATCCACGCATCAACCAAGCAAAAATGAGGTTGACGTTCCAGGGAACCAATCAAGAGTATATTTAGTTTCACTTTTGAAATGCTCAGTTAAATGTGGCTGTAAGTTCTTAAAATTAAAAAAAAAATGAAAACCAGACTTGAGTAAAGCGAATGTTCCCAGCAAGAGTCACATTTCCGGTGTCAGCTATTTCCCATGGGAGAGAAAGAGGACTGCTTGTCATGGAATTCCAAGAATCCCTAATGAAGAAGTCTTAAGTTTCTATTCCGTCCCATTCATGAGCAATCTGGTGCCCCTGGACCATTGCTTATGCCAGCTCAATTATCTTCAAAGATTTCCCACATTGTGTTTCATCTTCTGTATTCTGTCCTTCCAAATTCTTCTTGCCAAGCATTCTATTTTTGAAACCCTATGGGATATTGAGTGTGGCATTTTTAAAGAGAATCACTACTTAGTTGCTGCAATTGGGAGAGGAAAGTATTTAATGCTGCATGGGAAGCACCTGGGTACCAATATTTCTATCCAACAGTGGATCCACTTCAGCTCTAACTCTAACCAGAAAGTCACTTTTCCTGTCAACAGTGGTGAAATCCTCTTCCTCCAAACACTAAAGGGTAGATAATGGAAAACACCAGGGCAGATGGCCAGAGCCTTGAGAACAGTGGAGTAGAGGATGAGAAAACTACAGGAACAAACAGCTGCTACCCTATTCTCGGAATAATACGAACCAACAACCAACAGTTTTGCTGGAGGTTATAGGCTTCATTACTTCATTACTTCATTTACTGTAAGTAAAATAATTTTTTGCCTCTTCTTAAAAACAAAAACTTCATATTTTCAACCAATTGGGCCACAATAGAAGCAAGAGAAATCTCTGGATATACCCATATCGAAAAAGAACAGCATATAAAATAGTTCAGAAGATAACCACAGTTTGTGTAATGGAAGAAGAGATGTCTAGACTAGACAAGAATAGGGATCTTCCTCTTTACATTTGCTCATTATTTCCTTAAGAGGAAGGATTAGACCAGAACGCTACTATATCACTTTTGATTTGTTGTACATTATCTTAAGTGTATAGAAAACCTGTGTAGCTTTCATCTAAAAGTATGAATTCAGTCATTTTGAACTAATAGATTTTCACAAATTTCTGAATTAAAGACTACCTCCAGATAGCATGGGAAGGGGATATCTGAGTATGGTGGACCCAACTGACTATGGTAGTCAGAATTCTAGCAACTCGAGGGGAAGGGAGCAACTACATAAAGAATGATACTCTAGAATGTCACCCACGTCCTAACATGCTACCTTAGCAGATTTTTAATCTGTCTGGGAATATTCTTTGCATTTAGTTTGGTACTTAGATGACAAAGATGTGATTCTGAGTCTTCTTTCTAAGCATGGCTTAGAAAAAAAAGGTCCTATATTTTAAAACCTTATCTGCCTATATGAACAAGCAAAGGTTCCAGCAGAGTTGAGCTCTTTGTACTGACCTAAGAGGTGACAGTTCACAAGCAGAGTTAGCCACTGAGATGACAACAGTCTGAAGTGTAACTGGATAGTCGAAGCTTTTCAATGAAACAGCCAGAGTTCTTCTTCCTCCTCCTCTGTTTTCTCCTCCTCTTCCTCTTCCACTTCTTCATCTTCCTCCTCCTCTCCTTTCTCTCCTTCTTTCTCCTTCTTCTTGTCTTTCAGTGGTTCCAAAGCTTCATAGTTATTAATATTCAAATATAGCCACAATCTCTAAGCCAGATACTAGTTTTTATTATCTGATACTTTAGATGAACCATGTTACTGCTGCCTCTCTGAAAAGAAAGAACCAGTGTTTCCCCCACTTTTCATAGATGCTTTGCTCAGATGTCAAATTCTTGCTTCTTTCTAAAGATATTAGTAGTTGTGCAGTAGGTTCCTCAGTCTTTCATCCAACAAGCTTGGGTGAAATGCTAGGCACTGGATGCCTAAAGATAAGAAAAACAAAGTTCCTGCCCTCCAAAAACTTCTGGGGAAAACAAGCAAAAACACAGATTTCACTGTGAAAACATAAGTACCATCACAGAGATATGACCAAAGGCCATGAGAACCCGGAGGAGCTGGGATCAGAGGGGCTGTTCCAAAGTGGTTGACCAGTTGTAGGCAATATTTTGGGGTATGAGAAGTATTTCTGTGCTGTTGCTCAGTGTTTTGCAGGAACGTATCTGCTTTCCCTTGGCAGTTTTGCTACTAGAGAGAATTTTACAGACTCAAATCAAACATAATACCACTATTACTATTCATCAGGCTAAAGGGTCTCTTTTCGAGGATTCATTTTTAGGTGTCCACTCTGCTAATTCAATCTCAGTGGAGGCTCCGGCTTCATAGGGATGTGAAGCGATAGAGTTATACGAGCTGGTAGATGAATAAAAAGAAGTCACTCCAGATTGTAGACTTAGAAAAATTAGAACGAAAGGGGAAAAAAAAAATGAGGAGGGTGGTCAAGAGCCCTTTCAGAAATTTATTAATAATGTTCCCTAAACTACTATCTGTGCAATCATGTCACAACTTATGTATTCTATGCCATCTCAAAAATTGAACCGTGAATCAACATTGGGGTCAAGTTCTATTTCAAATGTACCTCAGGGCAATTTGAAGAAATAATTTAGTAAATTTCCTTGTAAAGCAGAAACTCTTTTACAATATGAATAATCACTTTCTCATTTTATGTCTTGTAAGTTGGAGTTTTGTCAAGTTTGCTTAATGCAAGGCAAAGTGCACCTTATGTTTTATGTTAAAAAAATAAATAATACGGAAGAAATGGCAGCACACTCACAGGCTTTATCTCCATACACATTCTAGTCGTTAGGTTCATAGGATCAGCTGCTCTAGTTTTGGATAACTTGCACCACGTAGACCAGTATCCCAGGAAATAGGCAGACTAGGAAAAAACTCTGCTCTAGAAAATCTGGTTTAAGAAGGAAGGAAGGAAGAATTACCTAAGCTAAGCACTTCTCAAACTTTAATGCACACACCTGGCTTTTGGTAAAATGCAGATTCTGATTCAGGAGGTCTGGGGCGGGGCACCGAGGTTCCACGTTTCCAACAAGTTGCTGGGTGATGCCAATGCTGCTGGTCCATGGACCATACTCTAAGTAGCAAGGATCTAAGCTTAAGTTTCTAAAATAGATAGTTAGAAGCATATCTTGTACTATGCAGTTTATCAGCAACTTGAACATCCAGTCGAAATGATTTGAGATCTCAAAACTATGTCACTGAGGGGAAAAGACCAAGAGAGGGAACTCATGGAGACAGTATTTCCTGTTCCTCCTGTTTTCTTCTATTGTACTCCCAGCCCCACCCTTAGTTTTGCCGGGGGAGAGTGGGGAGGCTCTGTTTGGAGTAAGGAGTCAGCCACCATAACATTTTCAGCAGAATCTTCGTATTTCATAACAACAATGAAAAGGCAGGGCATACTGGGGACTGTCAAAGGTTTTAGCTTTGATCTCATGCAATATCATTCCTCTGAGCCACCCTATGCTCACACTTTCAACAAAATTAATGCAATGTCTTTTACTCTGGCTCTCCCTCTTGAGATGTTTCTGGAACAATAGTGCTGGATATGTAAAATTTTTCCTTTGAACTAAAGCAAAAGGAGTACATAAGGCCCAGAACACCTCTCGGCTCTAAGCACCGTATCAACTTTGAAACTAACTATGAGACTATAGTTCTGTATTTTTAGAAACGTATATTTACTGAAAAATTGTAGATACGCCATTGCACCAATTTTTTAAAAGCGTGGCCCAAGTAAAGCTATATAAAGAAATTTCCTTTATCTGGGCCTCGGGATAATTTGTACACCTTAGTTTTCTCAACAGCCAAACAGAAATCCATAATAAGATGAACCTCACACTGCCATTGTAAGGCTTCCATTTCTACATGGTTTAGAGAACTCCCTAAAACCACAAATCAGCCATCACATTCACCAGGATTTAACCTCCCGTTCAGTAGAAGTAAATTGGCAGAAAGGATACACAAAATCAAAGCAGTGCCACCCAGAAATTGCAGATAGCTCTTCTCCAAGCTGAAAAAAATCTTGAAGTAGAAATAAATCAGTATACCAAAATTGTTGTTTCAAAGATATATTAGGCAAAAATGAGATATGACAGCAAAAGTTCTTGCAAAATGGCATGCCATGACAGTTAATTCTACATTTATTTCTTCTTAAAATCTCCTGTGTGATGTATGTTTCATGCTTCAAAGGAAATCTAGGGTAACACAAAACAATTTCTATTGTTAAATACTCTTTCCATGTCCATAAAACCACCATAAGAATATACCTATTCACTTTGGATAGATCAATATTATATATATTAATATACCCTATAGATGCTTGTAAATATTAAAGACATACACAGAAAGATACAGGAACATAATTTTTACGTTACATTTTGTATTAACATGGTCTTCTTTATTGTAAAACATAATTTGAGTGTATTTCAGTAGGTGTGGCCTATCTGCCCTCTGGTGGAAAGATGAGATTAGCATTTCCGGACTTACCATTCTAGTTTATGCAACAGAAATTGGCCTACAAGTAGAGGGACGTTTTTACTGAATGAGCAGTAAAGGATGATTCCATCCTGAATTGACGTTAAAAAGATGCATCTGGGCATGTCTTTCAGAATAGTCGAGTCAGGTCTGCAGAGGTATAGTTATAAAAGAAATGGAGAAGCCCTGGGTAACAGCTCATCCTATAGGAAGCCAACAGGCACACACACTGCTCATGTGACCGTGTCCTAGAATCCAAGGGGAGCGATAACTCTGAGTACTGCAGGTATCCTTCCCACAGACCGTTCTCTGGTCCAAGGAGCTCCAGTCTTATGTTAGGGTCTTCGAAAGCTGAGTCTGGCTTATAAAAACTGAAAGATCTCTTTTTAGTGTTATGTTGGAAGCAGAAGGTAGCACTGCCTTGGAACCAAGAGGATGTGACACAAAGCTGGGGAAAGGATGTTCCCTCACTTCATCTGTCAACAGAGCATGGCACTGTCGCATCAAGGGTGCTGGCATCCAACGGCTTCAGCAGTATTAGTGCTTTAGCACAAGGCAATAGCTGCGGGGCGTTTGGTGTTAGCACAGCACAACTTCAGGGGCATCAACAGATGTTGGTACCAAGAGTAGCTTTGTCAGGAGCAGCACTGGAACCAACAGCATCACCAAAAGCCTTGGCAGAAAATGTCAGGATGTGTTGTCAAAGAGAAGGGAAATGAGAATGCTGTGCAGGGGCTGAAAGAATTATTCTCGTGGGCAACATGAGACACTCCCCGAAGACCCCTAAAAATAACTGCCTGTTGGAGATCCTGAAATTGGAAAATAGGAAAGAGCCAGAAGAGTAGTATGTACTGTTACTATAACCATCTTGTTAAGCTGAAGCTGATGTGACCTGATGAAAGTTACATCAGTCTTGTGCACAACTGGGAATCTTTAGATGATGTAGTGGAATTCAGCCTTGGCATGACTCACCAATATTCAACATAAATATTGTTGCTGATAAAACCGCAACAGTTCTGTTGAATGAACATAGATCAAGGACGGAGGAAACAGAAGAAGGCTGGGACAAACTAGTCTGGTTAAGAACAGAAGAACCCAGACTCCACAGAGAATAACCCCTAGAGGGTGTTGAATTGTCTAAACCTCAAACACACAAGGAACTAGTCAGCACCTCATTGTATTTAACTATTCCCACCACCGGACTTCGCGTTTTGTGAGGATATTTCAATAGGGCTTTTCATTCAGGTATCTGATCTCTCCCTTCTCTAAACTCTTTATCACCATTCACGTGAAACTTGTCAGGGAAGTTTTCACCTGTGAGTCTTTCCATGTCACTTTTAAATGTCATTTCCTGCACAGTGTCTGGCACAAAATAAACGACGAATAAGTTATAAATAAACATATTTTTACGAGTGAAGTATTTTCTAAAGCACAGAAAGCAAACCATTTGAAAAACTCACATAGAAATCAGGCTACGCCTTCACTCCCCCTGCTGTTTCCATCTATTTCTTCAGAAGTAATAGGACCTCAAGGATATCCAGGAATGGGACACATCAAAATCACAAGATGCTGAAATTCTCATCTGTAATTCCTGAATTATCCAAGTTTTCTAAAATAAGCATATATTACTTTTAAGATCAAAATCAGAAAGCAAAGGCATTTCAAATTCTCCCAGCTTAATTATCTTTCCCCAAACCATCTCCATCTATTTCTTTTTCTCTGTCAACTTAGAGCCTCCACCCTCCCAGTCACCCACTGTCAAAACCTTGAGTTTTCCTGGATTCTCCCTGTCCTTTTCTCACCTCCCATATGCAAGCAGTCTCCAGAATTCCTTTGGTTTCCTTCCCCTTTCAAAGTCTCCTGCAGGCATCTTTTCTCCCATTCCCTCTGCCACTACCCACTTAAGATCCTTATGACCTATGACTAGACAGCTGCAACCCCTATTTCACCTCTAGCTGCTCCCTGCTACATCCTGAAAATCCTGCAAGGTTAACCTTAATTTTTTAAAAAAACTTATATACATATTTCTTTCTTTGTTTTGAGCAAATCACTCCACTCAAAACTGTCACTGATTCCCCCACTGCCTTGAGCAAGAAATCTAACTGTTCTAGCCTGACAGCCAATGTCCTCCCCGCCAGCTCGGCATTCACCTACCCCTCTGACTTCTACACCGCCCACTCCACCCCGCTCATCACCACCTTCTGTGAACCCTGTGCTCCGAACAAATGGGTCTGCTCTCCATCCTGGATACACTGTCTGATCCTCAGCAGCATATTCATGCTCACTCCCTTTTCTACACTTCAACATTTTCTCCCACATCTCACAGTACCAAATAGTCCTCTTCCTTCAAGGCCTATATCAAGGCACCCCTCTTCAGAGACTCTGTGAACCCCCAACCTTATAGTGATTACTTTTTCCTCGGAAACTATGACATGTACAGTCCACATTACACATGCGACAGTCTTCATTAGTGTGACCATATGTCCCGGTTTGTGTGGGACAATCCTGGTTTACACTTATATTCCTGGGGAAATACTTAACAGCACCCCTTTCACACTCAAAAATGTCCCAATTTGGATGATAAAACGTGATCACCCTATTTATCAAACACATCTTTGCAAAAATCTCACCTCCATTAGCAGGACTGTAAGTGACTCAGCGATGGCAACTTCATCACACTTCTCTGTACCCCTCTGCACGCGCTGCTGTGCATTTGCCCATAGTAGCAGCTCACACAGCGCTTGAAAATCAACTGGTCTTGTTATCTTTGATGGTGGGCAAGCCAGGAATGCTTACTTTTGCTATAAACAATCCTCCCAACAGATAGTTTTATAGGAAACTACCTGCCCTGGTCCCCATCACCCTCCCCTACACACACACACACACACACACACACAAAGCCCGGCCAGAGAACAGGTCTAAGCTCCTTCCAGGGACACCATGTTTCTTGTGCTCCTCATTCCATGGGGGTGGGGCTTCTTTGTGCCTTGCAGAGCCAGAGCTGTGCTTCTAGATTTTAAATGTCCTTACTAGTGATTGGTCCAAAGCAAAATCATAACAGTTCGTCATCGACGATGTTCATTTCCTCTTTTAGCACATCCATTCCCTCCTTCATTCACAAAACAATTAATGAGCATCTGCTATGTGCTAGACACCATGCAAGGTACTGTGGTTACAAAAAATAAGCAGACAGTCCTTCCCTGTAGGAACTTAGAATTTGTTGGCAGAGAAAGACACCCAATCAAGACTGTGTGTGACACATGCTATTGAGAAATGCATCCAGAGCTGGGGGAACAGAGAGCAGAGAAAATCTCACTCTGATTCGTCTACTTGGATGAGTTGGAGAAGGTTTCACAGAAGTGACATCTGAGCTAAGTGACCAAGTAGAGAATCAGAAAGAAAAGACACACTTGCAGATAATTGCAAGAAAAATGTCCCAGAATCATGAATTAATTAAGTGTATAACGAATATGCCAGGCATGGGGGCTGGATGTGGTGGGGGAAAAGGGCATAAAATATGGCTAGAAATGTAGACTGGAGCCAGACAGAGCCTCAGATAACATGCTAAGAGTTTTGGGCTTTATCTTATAGGCAAAGAGAAACCAGTAAAGCTTTATTAAATTGGGAAATGATGAAACTAGATTTATGCTTTAGAAAGCTTGTCCTCACAGAAAGCTCCAAAATTCATATACAAGGGGTTAAGGGCTGCTTTCCTGTAAGGAGAGGTTGGATGGGGAAGTCATGCTTGCAGAGTGAGTACACCACTTATACTTAGAGTGTATGTTTGCCTGAGATGGCTGGATGGGAGGGGTGGTTTAATGGAGATTATGAAGAAGTTAAAATCCTCCCCACCAAATAATATTCATTCTGCTCATGTGGGACCTATCATTCGCAGTCTTTGTCACTGGCTGGATTTTGAGGGGGAAGCAGTGGTGATGTGGGGGATAGGAACAGGGGGAGATTGAAAGAAAGGAAGAGAAGCTTCTAGCTTGGGCTTCTGGATGGATTATGATGTCATTAACAAAGTCAGAGAATGTAGGAGACCCAGATTTGGGGAGGTATGATGATGAGCTTGGTTTTGGAGATGCTAAATTAGAAGCACTTGTAGGAGTTCCTGATAGAGAAACCCAATAGCTCATAGAAATATCAGTGTTAGAGACAGGAAGAAGGTTTGCTCCAAAGATAGAGATTGGGGTGTTTTCAGCATATGAGTATGAATTGGAACTGTGGGAAGCGATGATGTCATCCAGGGAAAGGACGGATATCAAAATGAAATAGAATCAAGGAGCAAAGGAAAGGCACAATTAAGACAGGCTGGACAGGAAGCATCATCCATCAGGTGAACTTTGATCAATTGGCAGCATCCACCTAGAGCCCCCAAGGAGGGTTCTAGGGCCACATTCAGGGTGCCAGGGTGGATTCACAAGGTCGGGGGTCGGGGGAGGGAATGCTAAAAGTGGTGGCAATGGCATTGTGCACCTACCATCCCAGATTTAGGAAGCTGTGAAATGCAACAGTGCAATGAAACAGCAAAAAAGAAAGAAATGTTCAACAGGGGCCAGTAACTCAGGGAGCTCATACAGACCGAAGGGCTGAAAAGGGGATGCTGGAATTTGGACTTTTGTGATTTAATGGAGAACTGTCTCAGCGATGCAGTGAGGGCAGAACTGAGGAGGGTTGGAGGAGTAAAAGGGAGGAGTTGAAATTACCTCCATGAAGAGAGACTGTGCCTGAAGAACTTCCCAGGGTCTTTCTTCACACTCTACAAAGTCTGCCCAGGGATCTCAACAGAAGTTCTCCATGCCCCCAGCCCTTCAGAGTGTCCTGTGCCTTTTTAACATTCTCCCCCACACGCACCCACACCACCCCACCAGGCCCCAAAACTTAACCATCCCGTGATAACATAATGAAAGAAATTGGGACTTTTCAAATTTGAAAGACAAAGGCCAAAATGATATATGTATACAAAAGGACACACGTATGGGTTCTTTCACTCAAAGAAAAAAAATAAAAGGGAGTAAAAGTGAGGTGGAAAGGCAGCAGGACACAGCCTACCCTGGGATGAAGCTCTGAAAGGACAGTGGGAGGGGGCAACCTTCTGCCCTCAAATAGAACAGGTGAGAAGCAGCATATTGGAAAACAACCCTACAGTCCTAAATTTCAAATTAGAGCTGCCCTTGATTGCAAATGTTTAAACTTATATTAAAGGAAAATGGCCATCAAGGGGATTGCATCCAGAGCCAGGCTCAGCATGAAGTAATGGGACTGGTCCCTCATTAGAATGAAATAGGAACAAAGCTGTGATTGAAATCTCTATGGTTCAGCTCAGAGGCAGAACGCTGACCATTTTTTACGCTGCACTGACCCCTAGAGGCTCTCCCTTTCATTCAGAATGTACTAGGCATCTGGACCAGAGGAAAAGAAAGAAATAAAATAAGGAAAAAGGTTGCTCTGCTTTCTTAAAATCAAAAGGGGAGTGAAGAGTAGGGAAAAAGAGGAAAGCAAGATCTCATTGCCAAGTGCTATCAATTAAACTGCCTTAAGAGAAGCAAATTTTGTCAGTGTATTTCTCATGCCCCGAGCGCCCACAGTGGAGCTTGCTACAGTATTAGTCAGACAGATTGGAAACAAGCGCTTGCATTTTAAATGTGCATCTTTGATTTGCTGCCCATGTGGCAGCTGAGACCCTAGGCCAGCTGCCAAGGGTCCGGTCCCTCCCAAAACAGGGGAGGGAGGGGGTTGTGTCCCCGCATGGAGGCCCCAGGCTGCCCTGACTGCCTATCATTCCCATCACTCCTCGCCTTGCTTCGTTTCTCATCTAGAAGAGAAGGTTGAGTCACGCTAAGCTGATACACCAACGCTGCCATGGGGATGCAAGCTGCACCATTGCCAAGGGGTGGAGGGAAAGACTGTGGCATGTCAAGCTCTCCCAAGAATCTTAGTGACAGACTTCTGGCAACTGAAACGTTGATTTTTAATGCACAGGCCACCCAGGGATCTGTCCCCATACAGAGGGAGAAGGAAGGAAATCATGTACACACAGCATTGGGGAGCTGATGGGCCATGTCTGCAAGTCTGACTTTGGGGAATGGGCAGTTTTGAGGGTGCATTCCAGGGCTGCAGTCAGGAATTAACCCCTTTAAAGGCAGATAGCCCAAGTGGATCAGTCCGAAAGGGGCTGGGATATGTGCTGTAAAATTCAAATGATCCACAATTATGGTCAGGAAATCTACGTAGTGTCACAAATAGGGACCAAGAGAAAATATAAGGGCCTTTGGAAACACTAACTCTAGAGTAATAGCCTTATCACTCTCTAAACACCATGGAAAGTCTTTTTATCCTTGAAGTAGCCCAGACCTACCTAAAGGGTCCCTCCCCTTCCAGGACATTTCTGTTTTTAAAGTGGCTTTGTTTGTACTTGGTCATACATCGGGGCTCAGCACTGTCTGATTGGAACTGGAGGATGTTCCCCAGAGGGAATGCCGACTGCCCTGAAGAGGTCTTTGGGGTCAAGGGCAGAAGCAGCCTGGTATCTGGTTCCTTATTCACTGATCGTCTTGGTCTGAGCAAGCAAGAGCTCAGAGGAGACTCCTAACTGATTTTCCTCTGGGCAGTAATGGTCTCACCTCCAAGAGAGCTACCCTGAAGCTCCTTTCTCAGCGGTAGTGTTCGTTAACATCTCAATGCCAGCTCATGTTTCAGAGTGTGCACCTGGGAAGAGGCTGAATTTACTGAAAAATAGTGAGCCTGAGAAATATCTCCAATAAATCTCTTTATCCCTGTGAACTGTGGAAGAAGGATTTTTAAGTCTGTATATACATGGGTGAATTTTTTCCTTTTTAAAAATGAATACCTACAGAAGGTGGGGGGGAATGATTTCTAATCTAGACACTTGATTTGACATCAAACATAAAAACGTGGAATGTAATTAAACAACTTATGTCCTATGGCTAAACCAGTTGCCCATTTCAGGAAAATTACAACTGGGCCTTCGCCACTGTCCCAGACACTATCCACTAGGCAGTTCAGGCTGTCTTTACTAACAATAATTTAGTAATTGATTGGGCAGTGATCTGATTTGATAGGTGGCTTGGCTGAAATCATTGCATTGACAATTTCAACAGATGAGGAACTTACGCCCCATCTTTCGTCCATTAGGATCTCATGCATTTCCTTCAATAAATTCATAAAGCGTCATAATTATTCCCAAAATTTTCCAATTTCCCATTGCAGTTGTCACTCAGAAAGTATGCCAAGAAGCTAAGCAAAAGAAATACATAAATATGGAAGTATTTGTCAAATGTATCCACCATACTGTTGGAAACCTTCCATCTGAGGAGCCCCCACTTTCATTTACAAAGAATCCTGATAGACTCAGTCCGAAGGCGTAGAGGACTACTTGTGCCTTCAAATAAATTCCTTCCCCCCCCCCCCCCCCCCACCACACACACAGTTTGAGTTCCAAAAAGTATCAGAACAAGCACCTGCTGCTAAATTGTAAGCTTTCATAGTTACATCTGTAATTTCTGGGAGGATACAAATCTTTCCAAATTACAAAAAGATGCAATTTATACCTACTTTCCTTTCCAGTTTTGTTTTGTTCGTTAAGCACCTTTTGTCCCAGAGAAGGAGGATTTTCTTGTTGTCCCCTGAGGGTGGAAGGTAGAAGAAAGAAAGCAGCCAAGTAGGGGCAAGAGAGCAAGTGCTGACTGGCTAACTCCTGTTCCCACCCCAGCCCAAGGATGCAAGCACTCCTTTGATTTAATCTTTTGGCCTGGAAATGATAGGATGTTGTTGCTGGTTCGCAACCTCGGGAGTTCCCCAGTGAAATTCAAAACTGGCCCCTGTACAAGGAGGGTAAGGAGAGACTGAAGAAAGAGGCAGGCCACTCCAGATTGGTAGGCGGCAGGTTTAATAAGCAAGGGAACTTATATATGAGGCTTGTCTGGGCGGCAGCAAGATGAGTAGATCTACACTCCCACCTGCCAGAATCTTCAGGTTTATACAGAGGTCTTAGCTGGGGTCAGTCACGCATATACCATCCAGATGGTCTCAACAACACATTGCACTCTCAAGCACAGGTCAACCGGAGGTCACACCCTCTCTCTGACCTCCTCCAATTGTATTTAAAGAAGCCCAAGGACAACACTGTTGTTCTGCCAAAGCCTACAGGAAAGTAGCAATTCTATCAAGAATGTCTTTCTTTTCCCTCAAATGTTGGGTCAATATAAAATGATTGTGACATGGTAGAAAGCCTGGTAGAATTTTAAAGGTTGTTATTTGTATTATTAAAGAGATTCCTGATTGTTATTCGATTTAGAAGCAATCCTCACTGTTCATACATCCTCGTCAAACAAAAGGATTTAATTTAAAGAGGTGTGGGAATTGCTTGAATGTGTGATTGTAGAAATACACGCAAAACTATTGACTAAATGGAGGTAGAGGGCGTTAATACTGAAGGTTGCCGAGAGTGCCATGCATATAGTGCGAAGGCTTTCAGATCATTTTCACATTCCTTCCCAGTGCAAGTTTTGGGTAAAAATGTAAGTTATGTCCAGGATTATGAAGATCACTGATTCTGCGGATGAAAATACCATGGCTTGGGATCCTCATGAATAGCAAGAGGAGAAAGGAGAGTTAGTGGAGGCTAGTAGTTAGCACTCTTAAGCAAACCAGCTGGATTTGAAACCTGGTTCTGCCATTTGCTAACTTTATAACCTAAGTTCCTTAACCAATGTGTTCCTCAGTTTCCTTATCTATAAATATAACCTTCCTCATAGTGTCTGTGTAAGGATTAACTAGTTCATATTTGTGGAGCACTTAAAACAGTGTCTGGTATTTTATAAGGTCTGTGCAATGCTGTATATGCGTATGTTGAATACAGGGGTAGAAGTTAGAGTGCTTGTTATTAATGGGGAAGGTATTCTAAGATGAGCAAACAACAACACCATTTACATCAGGCATTAGACCCTAACATTTTTTTGCACTACAAACCCCAAAGAGTCTCGTGGAAGCATGCTCAAAACATATGACACGATAAGTTTTGGCATACAATTTCAGCATGTTTATGGACCGCAAGTAGTCCATGGGCTCTAGATAAGAAGGCTTGTGTTAAACCGAAATCAGGTTAACAGTGGAAATATATTGGCACAATGAACATTCATATAAATTATAACAAATGTTAACATCTGAGATGCGGCATCAAGTATATGGAGTGTTATAGTCTGAATTGTGTCCTCCAAAAATTCGTATGTTCGAGTCCCAGCCCCTAGCACCTCAGAATGCGACTTATTTGGAGACAGGATCTTTAAAGAGGTAATTGAGTTAAAATGAGGTCATCAGGGTGGGACCTAATCCGATATGATTGGTGTCCTTATAAGAAGAAGAAATTTGGACTCAGACTTATAGAGAGGGAAGGCAATATAAAGACAGGGGAAAGACAGCCATCTACAAGTCAAGGGGAGAGGCCTCAGGAGAAATCAAAACCGCCAACACCTTGATCTTGGGCTTCTAGCCTCCAGAACTGTGGGAATATAAATTTCTGTTGTTCAAGCCACCCAATCCATAGTACTTTCTAATGGCAGCCCTGGCAAACTAACACACAGGGTGATAGAAGCAGTGTAAGCAATGGGGAACGCTGCACCCAAGACTTGGAAACATTGCCAAAAAGAGGAAGAACACATATTCCTTTACACTTTGATGTGTGGATATTGAAAAGAGGTGAAGAAAAACTGTTGCTGTTATGAATTCTACTGAGACCTTGTTTCGAAATACTGCGTCCTTTGAAATTCTTAAGCTATGACAGTGTGAGACTATATGAGAAGTGTCCAAATAAGCCAGCAATAAATACAAAGCTTTTCATATCCAGATGGATATAATTATGTGGGAAGAGGAAAAGCCTCATAGGCAAGTGCATACAAGCATGAACGGTGTCGGTGCAGGTATTTCTGTTAGAGGGAAATCTGTGGCTGTCCTTAGTGAAAAACACTAGTCAGGTTTGGCCAGAGACCAGAGATTGTATCTTGCTGTGCAATACTTATGCTATTGCCATACCTAATTGAGGGTAATGGCAGGCTGCTACTGCAGCCAGATAGGACATGAATGTTAACATCAAATGTTGGTGCTAGGAAAATAATAGCCCAATTCCACAAGCCAACCCTGCTTGTTTTTCCTCTCTTAGAACAGGTCCTGAAAGGAAGCGCTGCCTTCTGTGATACTGACTGACGAGAGAAAGAGGAGGGGGAGAGAGGAGAAGAGGAGAGGAAAGGAGAAGGAAGAGCAGCCCCATCAGGTAAACAGTTCCCTTTGATCCAGCCTGGGAAAGAATTACATACAGCTCTGGAAAAGAATCAGGACAGAATTCTAATAGAGTATGGTAAATAGAACCTCAGAAGAGTTATTTTAGAAACTCAGCCCTGACTTTTCAACACCTGCATCTCAGAGCACATTTCATTTTCAGTCTTTCGCGGACGTTGATGAATGAGCTGGCAATGCTCATCCTAAATTTTCTTGAATAAAAACAATTCAGAAACTAGCTTGCATACTTTTAAAATATTATTTTTAGAAAGAACGTAGCTTTCATGAAATATGTTAAATTAATGACTTTTTCCCAAGAGTACAGAAACTTTCCCATTTACCCTGCCTGGGTCATTACCTTGGCTTGGCCCAGCTGAACGTGAGCTGTCTTGACAGCCAGTAAAAAATGAAGGTAATGAGGCTCCCTCTCCAACCAAAGGCTAGGAAAAGTGAAGCACTCAAGGAATAAAGCATACCATTTAAGCGAAGAGGCAAAATGCGGAAGAAGAAATGGTTTCTAAAATATCTAAACATGGCTTCTTTCAACATGGAACTATTGCCTCTATTTTCTTTCAAACTTTGACACAAGTGTTTTCTTTACGTTTTTCGTTATCATTCCCTGTTTAAAATATATATATATTTCTATCCCAGGTCATATTTTCTCAACTTTCTCATTTTTTCCTTATTCCCAGATCTCCTAGTCCCCTCCAACTCCCCACTTTCCACTTGTTAGAAGTCATGTTACTTCTCTCAGTTCTGGAAGTTTTGCTGGAATGTTGCCAGAAAGGTTGTTCTCTCACTTGAATGCGATCTGTTCCTCTCTAGAATTGTGGGCGTCCACGTGTTGTTCTTTCTGTGACTATACTAATCTGACCCACACAGACAGAATGGAGAGGTGAAGGTGGGGCCCTGCATGGACTCTGGCACCTGGCTGCCCGGGTTCAAACCCTGGCTCTGATGCCCACCAGTCGAATAGCCTTGGTGAAGTCCTCCAGGACTCAGTTTCCTCATCTGCAAAATGAGGACAGTTGTATCTCTCTTGTGGGGTTATTGTGAGTCTAAAATGGGATAATGCATATGTCTGGCATTATTATTTATTATATCATGAGTTATCCTCTGAAGTTCTCCAACTCAGCAAGAATTGGTAGGCCTTTTCCAGGAGCATAAAAATGGATTGTGATAGGAACAAAGTAATGCTTATCCTGGAAATGTTTGATCTGTGTCACTTCCTTCTGCATTAGCAGAACGATGTGCCAGGAAGGCCCAGCCATGGCAGAGATCGTCTCTCTTTTCTCATGTGGCACCGCAATTGATCACAAGGGTGCCTCTGGGTTCATGTCCCATATGTATCCTTTCCTCTTCCCATTTGTATCTTCGCACACAGTTCTGAAAGTAGCTGGATCTTCTGAAAGCACATCACTAGGTTAGACTGATAGTTATTGACTAGATTCACCAATCCAGCCTGCTGATTTCCTACTGTTTAACATCACCATAGAAGATGGAGTCAGATGTCAGCATTTTTTTCTAAAGGAATAAATCAAAAATGCTCACCAAAACCATCCAACAAAACAAAGAAATGAGTCAGCCACCAAGGAAGAAAAGAAATTAAAACTGAAATTTATGCATTAAAGAAGACGCTACTACAACGTAAGTTCCACATTTGACTACCACTGACCAAGATCTATCTGGAAAGTCTGCCTCTTCACAGAGCTTCACAGAGATAAATGAGAAAGACAATATACCTTTTCCAGCCAGATCAGCTGGATCTATCTTGTGGGTTAGTGGTAAGCAGACATTGCAGCCAGAAAGCCCTTCTATCCAGACTTGTTTAATACTGGGATAGCCAGAGAAATTCTGATCACTAAGGATGAAAGCAGCTAAGACAACAAAAAGGTCACTCAAAATACTTAATAGGGAAATGTTAAAATGAATATCAGGATTAAGTTATGATTTCGTAAGAATATCATTAAGATTATACGATAGTGTTTTCTTTTCCTTTTTAGCTCCACAAAGATTGTGATTACCAAGCAGAAAGCATCCTTGTATTCTGTTGGGATAGGCCAGAGAACAAAGATAATGTCTAATTCATGTGTTGCATTTGGAGAGTATTTTGTATTTTCATTATTGTATCCAGCACAATCCTGAGCATATATTAAGGTGAATGAAGTCAACTCTCTGAAGCAAAATACAGAATAATTAAAAACAGAGCAACTGGGGCCGGTCCCATGGCCAAGTTCACACACTCTGGCTTAGGTGGCCCAGGGTTTCACTGGTTCAGATCCTGGGCACAAACCTAGCATTGCTCATCAAGCCATGCTGAGGCAGCATCTCACATAGCAGAACTAGGACATACAATTAGAATATACAATAATGTACTGGGGCTTTGGGAAGAAAAAAAAAAAGGAACATTGACAACAGATGTTAGCTCAAGGCCAATCTTTAAAAAAAAAAAAAGAACAGAGCAGTTGCCTCAAATGAATATTTGACTAACACTGAATTTGAGACTTCACTATGCATAGAATATGAGGCTACTCTTTTATTTGATTCTCTCAACAATAAATAAATCTTTTAAGATATGTTAGGATTATCAAGTTTTGATATTAAAACAAAGTGAAGTAATGTCCTTCAACAGATGAATGGGTAACAATTCATAAACAAACTCCCATAGCATTAAAAAATGAACTTTTGATACATGACTTATTCTCAATTGCATTATGCTAAGTGAGAGAAGCCAGACAAGTACTGCGTGTTTCCATTCATATGACATTCTGGAAAAGGTAAAAGACTATGGGGATGGAGAACACATCAGTAGTTGACAAGGGTTTAGGGTAGACAAGAGGTTGGTGACAAAGGGGTGGCCCAAGGGAATTTGGGAGTGTGGTGATGATAGAAGTTATCTGTATCAATTACAGTGCTGGACATATGACTTTATTCATTTGTCAACACTCATAGGCCTCCACATCAAAAAGACTGAGTTTTAGTGTATATAATTTTTAAAATAAACATTTTTTAAAAAACCAGAATGGTATGTAATCCTTCAGGCATGTAGGAGCACTTTAGAATTCTTTACTCACCCATCTACCCCCATTCACCTCCGGAGAGTGACATTTACTGGAAAGGCAAAATAAAATGCTCAGATATCTCCACATTTTGACTATATATGTTTTCACCTTATGTGCTGACTTTGGAACCTTAGGACCCCCAGATACGATGACACTGTTGTAGGAATAACATGTGTCGAGAATTGTTCTCTCTTGTAGACTCACTGAGTTGGTTTATCCCTTTTACTAGAGTCATAAGATTAGATCCAAGAAAGTTCTAATATGATATAGATAAAAGGATGGATTTTTAAAAACATCTAAAAAATATTAAATTAAAGTAGGGAAGACCTATGCCTTTGTAATAGCTATAATAAGTATGTATTATTGATGGAGATGATTGCTTTTTCTTTCCAGGAGGTAAAGTGTTTGCAGGATTGTTCAGTCTGTGGCCTTGTTATTTATTCTCACACCATTTATTTACTCCAGATTAAGAAAAAGGAAAGCAATTATGTCTTAATTATCTTATATAATTTGCGAAGAAAGAGCAACAGAAACTCTTTTGCTTATTTTATGTGATGAGTACAAGGAAGCATTCCTGTGTAGTAAGAGTAAAGTTGAAAAATAAGGCGTTAATGGAATAACACTAAATGCTAATTGCTATTTAAGTATGATCATTCTAGAATATCTAAATATTAATTTGATTATTAACAGACTTTTGCTGAAGGCCCTGGTAATAACCAAGTTAGTATCTGCTACCAAAACACTTACCATGAAGCATGTAGTAAAGAATTTGGCCTTGCCCAGAAGGAGGACTGGCCATTGCCCTCAGCTTCTGGGAGGTAATCTGTCTCATACTTGACAGGAGTATCTTTTTTAGGGCAGGGCCTGTTCACAATATATTTTAGGTTGGGGCTGACCACACCCCAAAATCTTGGGTGAAAGGAGGCAGCCACACCAGAATAAGACCAACCATGTGATGTAGGGTGGGGGCTTTGGGTCACACAGTATCAGTCATCCTGGAGACTGAGTTCAACCATCTGGTCAATCAATCAATCAGTCAATCACACCTACATCGTGAAGCCCCAGTAAAAACATCTGGACACTGAAGCTCGGGTGAGCTTTCCTGGTTGGCAATATCCTGTGCGTATAACCGCACACTGATGTTGGGAGGGTAGTGTGGACTAACTCAACAGGGAGAGGACAATGGAGATGTTGCATTTGGAACCCTCCTAGACTCTGCTCCATGTGGCTCTTCCTTTGGCTGAGGCTAATCTGTATCCTTCCCCTGCAACAAACCATAACCATGAATATAACAGCTTTTAGTGAGTTCTGCGGATCCTTCTAGCAAATTATCAAAACAAAGGGTTGCTTTGGGAATCCTCTAAATTGCAGTTGGTGTCAGAAGTGAGGGTGGTCTTGTGAGGACTGTGCCCTCAAACTTTGCAGTTAATGCGAGCTGCTAGGTTGATGAACTGATCCCCAAATTCAGGCTTCTTAAAAGTCCTGGAGCAACTTATAACCTAGTTAAGATGAGAAACATTTGAGGAACAGGCAATATGGAGTCATACACACTGTCAGGTAGAGTCATGCTACCAAGAAGGGATAGATTGGAGGGAGGGATGCATTGGACCAGCCTTTGGGAAAGAAATGTGATGCTCTTGGGCTTAAAGAAAATATAGAACTGGGACTGATTGTGAGAAAAAGAAGCTAATTCTACAAAGAAACCAGTAAAAATGAAAGCACAAAGGTGGGAAAGCATGACACAAAAGAATAGTAAGCAGTTTGAAGCAGGTATGGTGACTGACTCCCAGCAGCCATCTCACCCCAATATGATTAATCTAAGCCATTTGGGGTATTTCCAACCTCCTTTCTCAGCTTCTGGTTTAGGAATGGGCATGTTACCCAATTCTAGCCAATGAGGTATGAGGGAAAGTGATTGGGGGCTTCTAAAAAGCAGGCATAAGAATAAAGAGTCTATCTTCTTCTGGCCATTATCATGTCTAAACATGTCATCTGGAACCATCTTGCTACTGAGATGAGGATAAGGCCAGAGCCAGAGGACTACACAGAAGCAAAGCTGGGGAACTTATGGTCTGCACTGGGGATCTCTCCTACACTAGAAATGTCTTTTATTTATATACACTTAATATAAATGTCCTTATTATTTAAACCACTTGAGAGCAATTTTTCTGTTACTTGTAGCAAACAGTGTGTGGCAGACAGAATGGCCCCTCAAAAATGTCCATGTTCTAATTCCTAAAATCTATAAATGTGTCAGGTTACATGGCAAAAGGGACTTTGCAGATGACCTGCAAAGACCTGATCCAAAAGGATAGAAGCCCACTGTAAATGTGACCCAGAACATCAGATCATCTAAGAGGTATATGAGAAAGCTCTGGCGGCAATATGCAAAATGGAATGGAGCTGGACAAAGTAGAGGTAGGGAGAGCAGATGGAAGTCACCGTAGTAATCCGGGCAGGGTTAAGAAAAGCCTGCGCTTGAGTAGTAGCATATGAAACCATGACAATGAGAAAGAAAACTTGACAAGGCTTCCAGTGACTAACTGAATATTAGTCTGCAAAACTGAGTCTAAAGTTTGGGTATGCACCAGTTAACAATAGCTTAAAAAACATAAGGACATGCATTCACTTATTGTTGGTTTAACAGCCAGGGGAGGTATTATCAGGGCTGGTCAAAGAATTTAACAATGTCATTGAGAACCTGGGCTCTTGGGGCTCTGCAATCCACCATCCTTGCCGTGGTGGCTTTTCATCTTCATGTTTGTCTCTTCAAGGTCACACGACGGTTGCTGAAGATCTAGGCATCAGGTCTTACCAGGAGCATAGGAGGGGTGCCAATACATCTGTGAATGGCTATTGGGTTAGCCAACCTTCTGTGTCTGCCACACGCCAGATGGTTAAATAAAGAAATGGAAAAAGTAAGGAGTTTCCCTTTTTACATGAGGATATGAGCTAAGTTTAGTCTTGGACATCTGAATTAACAAGAGAGTTCTAACATTTATTTCTTCCCCAAATGTCCTCTGAGATACCTATCACCATATCGGGTGGAAAATTCCTTGAGTGATTTGAATTATCTCCATTCTTTAGGTCTCGTCCATCTTTCCTCTTGCCTCTCTACTTCTCTTTAAGGATATGGTGATAGAGCCTATAGGATTTCATTTATTTATTTTTTTATTTATTTATTCATTCATTCATTTATTTATTTTTGAGGAAGATTAGCCCTGAGGTAACTACTGCCAGTCCTCCTCTTTTTGGTGAGGAAGCCTGGCCCTGAGCTAACATCCGTGCCCATCTTCCTCTACTTTATATGTGGGATGCCTACCACAGCATGGCGTGCCAAGCGGTGCCATGTCCACATCTGGGCTACAAACTGGTGAACCCCGGGCCGCTGAGAAGCAGAGCGTGTGAACTTAACCACTGCGCCACCTGGCAGGCCCCTTATAGGATTTCATTTAAAAAAAGAATTTTTTTTCCAGAAGAACAAAGATTGTGACTACCCCCTGAATGAATTTCAAAGTTCCAGGAAAGTTGAGCGTGTTTTTGACTCACTGAGTAATACTGTATTTTTCCTCCTACTGTTAGGTGACTAATTCATCGCCTTCTCACAGCAGCTTCTGATAAACTAAAATCTGGTTTGCTCCAAAGAGCCACAGTAGTTTTAAAAAAACAACAGTCAAATCTGTAGGGTTGTGGTTTTCTCATTTATGACATTATACTAAGTGACTCTATGTTTTGGGGGAGACAGAGGAGGGAAGGGGAAATGTTTTAAGAGAAGGCATTCATTCCCATCATAAAGAGCACATTCTATCATGTTGCTGTTTCTGTCTTTCCCCTTAAGTTTCCAAATGTTTCTATTTTCACACAATTAGCTATTGTTGGGTCCAAGGCCTTTTAATATAGATCATGCTGTGATCAACAAGGCGCTCTGACAGCTTGCCATCAGCCTCTCAGCCACACACAACTCCCTGCTCTGGTTCTCTCTCAGTCCAAGAAGTATCCATCCAGTCAGCAAAATTCAGGATAACTCCCCCAAAAGCAGATTCCAATCCCAAAAAGTCACCAAGGTTTTTTTGAGGAAAGGGGTTGCTGCCATTTATGAAATAGGTTACAATATACTGGGCACTGTGATGTATATTCCCTATTGAGAATTTTACAGAAGCTAGGATGCTACCCCAGGAGAAGGACATATAGTCACAAAACTTTGCATACCATGGCAAGAGTTTGGTGGGCTCCTTGACTCCAGGGGTACATGAACCCCAGATGAGTGGTCTTGTACTGGAGTAATGGTCTCAAAACTTTTAAAAGAATAAACCCTTTCAGAAGCAAAAGGATATGTCCCAAATTTATGGATATATACTTACAAATTATATACATGTACTACTCTACTAATATATTATATGCTTAATAAAACACTCAAAAATTAAAATCTCAAAAGGATGACATGAAAACAAATATTAGAAGGTCAGATATCTCTCCATCCCCCGTGAATGCTTTTACCCATGCCCTAGATGCATGCACCCCACTTTGAAGGCCCTTCCCCAGGGCCTGTGGTCCAGTTGCATCTTGCTGCCAGACTTCTCAGCATCAAGTTCATGAAGCATAAATGAACGAGGTTTCCTGTAATCACTCTGCCCTATATAAACTGTCAGGCCACAGTCACACTGTACTTGATAAACCAAACTGTTGTTCTCTAACACAGAGAGAAAGGCAGCTTGAGACCTGAGTGAGGAAGAGCTTTGGAAGTCTGCGTGGCATTCTAGAAACAGAAGACCTCCACATTCAGATGCCCCTCTCTGCACCTTACTGGCTTGAGTAAGTCATTTAACCTGTTTGGTTCTTGTTTTCCTCAACTCTTAATGGGGGTAATAACACGTGCATACTACATGGCTTATATGTAGGTTAAAATTCAAACATGACATTAACGGAGGTGAAAGTGTTCTGTAAATTATAAAATGCTGTATAAATGAGAGGAAATAAAAACTTTTCTCCTCCTGTCATAAAAACAAAAGCTAAATAATTGACAAAGTAACTTACATGTGCCCTTCTAGAGAAATCAATGTGCAACTCAAAATTTTAAAGTCCACCCCAGGCCCTTTGAGACAGCAGATTGATGGCCTGCAGCTTCAATTCCCAGTCCCACAGCTCCTCCCAGCTAACACTGTTGTAAGTGACTGATGGAACTGCCCCCCTGTGGACCTCATATAGAGGCCATTGAAGTGCGTTTTGTGTAAGGGTCGCATCTGCATCCCAGAAGTGAAGGCGGGCAGGCTGCGGGAGCTATGACAGCCCTGGCAGAGGCTTGGAGGCTGCAGCCTCACGAGGTCTGGTGTGGCCTCCCCCTGATTCTGTGGAGAACCCTTTCAACCGTTTCAGACAGGCCGGCAGAAGGACTGAGCAATCGTCTCAACAGCAAATGAAAATAGTGTCACTGGATAAGCTCTGAAAGCTTTGGGACCCTAAACCCCAGGCTGAAGCCCCTTGTGTCAGGGAAACACTGGCCAGAGGTGTCCTTCATGAATTAAGTCATTGAAGATGACTTACACAAACATTTTTAAAGCTTCAAAATTTATTGCTGTACAATTTCGCATAGCATTGACTATGGAAATACTAATAGTGCAAATATTTATTTGGGACTTTGTAGCATTGGAGAGATCACAAAGCTTTTTGATATCTTTTGCCATCATTTATGAAGATCTATTCAACTTATTTTTAAAATTCAAACAAGTAATCCTATATTCAAAGAGATTACACAATGCTTTCCAGATCTCCTCTCTAGCACAAAAGAATACTGTGGAAACCACCAGGGGCATTCCTTTCCTTGATAATACATACATCTTGCAACAGTTTTCCAACTGCAAGACTCTTTGTTCATCCACAGATTCATTCAACAAATATTTACTGACAAACTGTTATGTGCCAGGCACTGTGCTAGGCTCCGGGGACATCAGGATGAAAAAAATGCAATCTTTGCTTTCACGGTGCTTACAGTCTAAAAGTAGAAACAGACATGCAAAAAAAATTTTACAATACAATACAGTAAAGTGCTTCCATGGAGGTATTTACAAAGTGCAGTGGGAACTCGGAAGAGGGAAAAAGAACAACAGCCTGGAGAAATCAGGGACAGCTTCACAGAGGAGGTAGCCATTGAGCTGAGACTTGACCAGTGATGAGGAATTTGCCATGTAGACAGTCAGGCAAAGGGAACGACAGGTGCAAAGACACAGAGGCCCAAGGGGCACTTTGAAGGAGCAGGTAATGCGGTTTTTCTTGAGCCGAAGGTGCAATGGGAGAGTGGCAGGATGAGCCAGACAAAGAGGCAGGAGTCAGACCATGAAGGGCCTTCTCATCATTCTTCCACCTACTCAACAGACATCTATTGAGTGCTTCCTAAGTGCCAGGCACTAGGGCTTATAACAGGGACCCAGACGGACACATCCTTGCTCTCAAGGAGCTTACATTCTAGCAGAGAGATAGACAAAAAGTCCACAAATAAATAAAATACAGATTTAGAAGATTTCTACAAAGGAAATAAACAGGGTGCTGAGGCAGAAAATAAAGTATTATAGGGGTGGAGGGTAGTTAGGGTCTCAGCAAATGCCTCTTGGAAGTGACATCAAAGTGACACCTGCAGGGACAATAACAACAGCACACTCACTCTGTGCCAGGCACTGTGCTAAACACTTGATAAACAGTCTCTTGTTTCATCCTCACAACGGCTCCATGAGGTAGGTATTATTATTCCTATTTCACTGAGGAGGAACAGGCTCAAAGGGACTACGTAACCTGACAAGTCACACAAATGGCAAAACTAGGGTTCAAACACAGCTTCTCCTCATTTCAAAGTGCTCGCTCTTAAAAATTATTCTAAACTGCATACACAGAGAAGTGAGGAATTTTGAGCAGGGAGATAATACAGTCACATTTGCTTTGAGGACCATTCTGATGACTATATGGAGGAGAAAAAGGAGGGATGGAGACGGATGAACAGAAAGGGGAGAGGCAAAAAACAAACAAGGAAGCCATTGAAAGTTGGAGGAGAGGGAAGGAGGAGGTGGCACGAAGGCAGTGCTGCAGGAATAGAGGAGAGACAGATGTGAGAAGTGTGGTTAGCAGTTCTGACAAGATTGATGGCATGTTGGAGGCAGGGGAAAGAGTGGCATCTGAGATCACTCCTGGGCTTCTGCCTTGGGCAACCGGATCAAATGATTTGCTTTTACCCAAATCAGGGAATGCAAGATGATGGTAGGTTTTGGGATAAGATGATGAATTTAATTTTGGACATGTCGTCCTGTGGGTATATTGGGAACATCTGGACTTATGGGATGGTCCCAGTTGGACACCACGTAATGGCTTTCATACCTTGTTCTCTACCTGAGAAAAATATATAAGAACAAAAATCAAAGTTTTGCACGTGTGTATCTTGTGTTTTTGCTTTTACAAAAGCTGTTTATAAAAGCTTGGATATCTTGGTTGGATTGCTTTGCAAAAAGAACATGGATCACCAAGGTGAAGTTACCCCAAGCCTGATTACAGGTCAAGAATCATGGACTTAGGGGAGTCTAAGAAAAGCTTTTGGATATCCATCCTAACTAGTCATACCAGTTCTTAAAAAGAAATCAACATTAACTTCCTGCTACCACCCGAGCTGGGGCAGTCTGACGGACCCAGAGCAAGACCATCTGCCAACCGTCTTCCCAGAGTCTGTAAGTACCCCTGCTTGTTGCCAGCAGGTCTGCTCTGAGGAAATTGGTGGCCTAAGTCCCAGAGATCCAAGTTGAATGTAGGTCAGGAATCCCAAGAAGGAGTTACGTGTGTAACCTGGCATAAGGTCCAGAGAGAGACAGCCGCCCAGACCCAGCCAGTTAAACATTGCTTAGACTACTTTCTCTTCTTTGCCATCCTCGGTAACTGGAAGGGTGCTGGAGGCAGTGGTAATTCAATGTACAGGTGACACTTATCTGGAATTGGTCACATCCTTTACCACATCATTCTGGGTCTAATTTTAAAAGAACTCAGAGTTAAGAAGCAGCATATAAACCCTTCCTATAGAAAGATATTTTTGCTCTGTTTCTCATAATGTGCTTAAATTTGCTTATAACCACTCCCTCCTTTCCTTGGCATCAGATTAACTTAAGTATGTTTCAATTTTAATAACGCTATGCAGTTTTAGTAAATTAGATATCGAAGAATTTAAGTGGTAATGAAGTTATGCTCGAGAGTTTTAACGGAAAAAAAACGTTAATACTTTGGAGGCTGGGTACTGACTAGTGAAGTTCGTTAAGCAACTCTGCTTAGAAAGCTGCCTCTCTGTGGCAAAGGGTCTGACCTGCACCTGTTAACCTAGTAAGCTAGTGGACATTAGAAAATGCAAAATGATCTAGAAAAAAACCACAAACAGACTTCTAGTAACATCCAAAGGTTATTTGTGTACATAATTCACAGCCAAGGGAAGAAAATGCCTTATTTTTATAGAAATAACAAAAGTACTAGTCACAGGCAAAGAAAAAAAATTACCTATGCTAGATGACAACTTAGAATTCTGGTGAAAGCAGCACAATTCTCGCAATATCTGGAGGCGTGCTGCAAATGCATGAACTATTTCCTACCACCTCCATTTCAAACCTAAGGCCCAGGGACCACAGTTGAATGTAATCAGGAATCCTAAGGAGGGGCTACTTATGGTGTGTGCTCTTTAACAGAAAGAATTCCAATGAGTCTGTGAATATAATCATTTATTTGTCTTTACAGTGATGATGGAAGAATGTACAGGTGTCCTCTTTCAATAAAGTATAAAAATCTGTTTATATACAGTGAAGTCACAATAATCTTTAATTGGGAAATTTATTTGGTACTCCTGATCTGCTCATATGAAAACTGGGGGGGAAACAAATATTTTATGTAAGTGCTACATTTCCAGTAGATTGCACCTGGCATCAAAAGCTCAGCTTCCTCTTAAGGGTCCTTCTTGATATTACAAAAGACTCTTTTTAAGTCCTAGGACTCAAAATAAACATCATATTTTGAATAATAGATATATACATCAAAAATACATCTAAAAAGGCATTGGTTAGTGCTATTAAAAAGCTCTATGTGCTCGGGTACATTTTTTTCTTACAGGCAAAACCCAGTGGAAACGTGTTTGTTCAATTCTAGGAATTTGCTCTTGGGGGACGTCGATCGAAAGTTACCTGTAAAGAAAGACAAACAAATTTAAGTGATTCAATGATTTCTCAGGTGAGAGGCCAGCAAAACTTGAAAAAGTGATTAGGGGCTAAATCTCAGTTAGACTCGCATTTTTAAAGCCTTGATTAGCATTCAGTTACAGCACTTTGTACACAAAAAGTGCTCAGCATATCCTCCCAGTGTTTCAAGTGTTTTATTTTGATAATCGGTAAGCCTCATGCCATTCAAGAACTCGTGTGCATCCCTTTGGATGCTTATGCAAACATTTTCTATCTATAAGTAACGAAATCAGCATAAAAAGAGAAATCGTAGGGCATACGAATGAAAAAATATAATAGACACAGCTAAATCCAAACACTTTTGAGAGAATTTAAGAAAATTTCCAACAATGATGTATTTTACTTCACAAAGATTTATTTATTTATTTATTTATTTATTGAGGAAGATTAGCCCTGAGCTAACTGTTGCCAATTCTCCTCTTTTTGCTGAGGAAGACTGGCCCTGAGCTAACATTGATGCCCATCTTCCTCTGCTTTATACTTGGGACGCCTACCACAGCATGGCTTTTGCCAAGCGGTGCCATTTCTGCACCCGGGACCCTAACCGGTGAACCCCAGGCCGCCAGAGTGGAACATGTGCGCTTAACCGCTGTGCCACCAGGCCGGCCCCTACAATGATTTATTTTACTTCAGAATATTTACAGATGATAGACATGCACCAAAGTCTTGCTATCATTTAACCTGGGTGAAATGGTACTGTGCAATTGCAAATTGAACTAATTATGTATTTGATACTCTCTCTCCTTCGTAGTATTTTAATACCTTTGTTTTTATAGTTTTCTTCTTGCAATCACTCCAAAAATGTTTGATAACCTGGCATTTCTCTATGACTGTAAAATCTTAAGTAACACAGTAAATCTCAACCTGTTATTTAGGTTACACATACATATATATATAACAAATAAACGTCCACCTTGCTAATAAGGAGCATCAGAAAGAGCCGTGGCATGGTGAGGTTGACGGACCTAAGTGGAACTGCATGTTATAGTTTCCCTCTCTTAGCAGCCAGGTGAACTTCGCCATGTCCCCACCTTTGGTGAGCTGAGTCCTACCTATTCCAGGGCTTATTATAGACATCTAATTAAGTCACGTGTGAGTGCTCTGGATTATTAAACACTTTAGGTGTATTTGGGGCTAAATTAGTGAGTCAGATGAATTTAATTTTTATAACTAAGACGTACTTCTAAATCTTCGACAATCTACAAGTCTAATGGCCTGGTCTAATAATGCCATTTTCAAGTTTAAAATATAATATATATAATATGAATCTCTCCCTATTAAACATGCCAAAATAATAGCTGCTTTTTAAGTATATATTAAAACTCTAATCACACACATTAATTAGTTTGTTACCACCGTTAACCATATCTGACCAGGCAATGAGCAGCGGCAGCTGTCATATGAGCGACGTGCCTAGCGCCTAAAACCCACGCTTGCTTGCATAACGTAGGGGGCTGCCTTGACAACAGTCTGCAAAGTCATCTGTAAAGCAAGCGTCTAGTAAAGGCTCAATTAGACGACCCTTGACGACCTTAAATTATTTTCAGGAGAAAAGTCTGAGAAACAACCAAAAGCCGAAAAGCTCTGAAAAAGAGGAGGGCTTTCCGAGAGTCGGTCGTGCCGGGGCGCAGGCGCAGTGCCGGATTCTCGTACTGCGCTCGGGGACAGCGTGGCTGAATCTTGGGGCAAAGGAAACACCCTGAGACTTTCCCTCTGAAAAACTTTACACGTACTAAGTACACTCGTCAAAGCCCATAAAACACATCCTTGCCAAGGAGGAAAACAAGATTCAGAGTCAAAACGGCATCTTCCTGTCCGCAATAAGGAAAAAAAAAAAAGACTTAAAATAGCACTGAACTGGATTCAAATGGTTCTGTGTGGTCAGGAAACTGTGTGACTAAATGGCGCTACTGTCATTGAATATGTAAATGTAAGACATCGTATTTATTTCCTGTTTCTGTATCACTGTGGCATGAGCCACTTCCTGAATTAAGGCAAAGTCACGGATGAGAAGGGAACATAGCGTCAACAATGACCTCATGGTCGCTACACTCAATACCCTCAGCCTATCCCTCTACCAAGTGAGAGCCCCTCCCCTCCACCCGCTGCTCAAGGGAAAAACCTGGAGTCATCCGGGCCACTCTCTCACCCTCACTTCCACCTGGTCTATCAACTGTTTGGTCAAGTCGAGTCTATCTCCAAATACATCTCAAATCTCCCTTTTCCTCTTTTTTCTCCACACCCACTGCCAACACCCTTGTGAAGCCACCGTCATCTCTTGCCGGACTCCACCAGCCTCCTTAGTGGTCTTCCAGCTGCAAGCTTTCCCCACTCCAGGCCTTTTTCTCATGCAGCAGTCATAGGCATCTTGTGAGTAAGCAAATCTGATCAGTTAGCCTTCAGTGGATTCTCAGTGGTTTTAACAATAAAGCTCAAAACCCTTAGCAACAGTCCACAAGGCTCAGCATGATTAGATTCACCTCCGTGTTCTCCCCACCTCCCCAGACTTCCTGCACTCCAACCATAGTGATCTTTTCTTTGCTCCTTAAAGGAACCAAGTTCTCCTTGCTGTTTCTTCTGATGGGAACACTTTTTACCCAGACTTTCCCAGCTCACTCCTATTGTCTTTCAGGCTCAAAGTAAATGTCTTTTCCTCAGAGAGCCTCTTTGGCCCTTCACATCGTTAGCTCCCCTGCCACCAGCTCTCACAGCACCTCTGTTTTTTCTTTACAGCCCTTATCACAGTTGGTAATTATATAGTTACATGAGCATTTGTTTAATACCACTGTGCTTAAAGTTTTGTGAGCATAGGGACTGTATGATTGTGTCCCCCACGGAATGCAAGAATGACTATTAGGACGAGGTGCAAGTCCCCAGACTGAAAGGGACGATGGGGAGGGAGGGTTCCAAGACAACTACAGAGGGAGAACTCCAACTCACTCTGCTCTTTCTCTCTCTCAGTCTCCTGCTCTTTCTCTTCCCACCTCCCCAGCTCCCACCCTCTCAATTTTGGCTTCAGAGAACACAATCTGCCTTGGGTGGCAGAAAGTAAGACAAGGCCTGCCAAAACAAAGCAGGATAGAAGTTGGGAAGCAAGATGCTACAAAAATCCTTGAAGATTTGAGTGTAATCATCTGAAGAGAATATATACCCCAATGGAACAGAGCCCATGAAACTCACATGTGAGTTTAGGATAGGATCAAAATTTGTATTTTTTAAGAGAAATTATTTATTATAATTTGGAATGTCCTTCTCATTCTCCCTGCATCAAGTCTGTGCTAGAGACAACCTAAGAGAAGGAACGGATTTTGCTACATTGTGGCCATAATGTTAAAGCGGGGACAATAGACCCCAGAAAACTATTGTGGTAGAGATGATAGCCCCCTTCGTCTCCTGCACTCATTCCTCCCTACTTTTCTCTAATGACGCATTTTCTCTAATGACACCTTGGAGGTTTTCCACCCTGCACTAATAAAGGAGGCTAGATCCCTTGCAAGTGGCTTCAGGGGTGTGACTGTCTTTACATAATGAGGACAAAAGAATGAAATAACTTTTATCGTCCTTAAATACAGAGGGGGCCAAACAAGAGCACATGTACAACCTATGCATAGGAGAAGCCTTTTTATTCACTGCTGGGGCTGGCTACAGTGGGTGGAAGCAAGAAAATGAAACCTCTCAAGTTCCAAGTCTCTCTCTGGTTAGTTTACCTGATCATATTCTTAGGCTTCATCTCCACTGTCCATTTCCAGATCCATCTCTTCTGTGTCAGCAGTTCGTGACAAGATGTCTGCCATCAGGGCTTCTTCCAATTTCTTACGCACTTGTTGTACTCGCTCTTCCTGTTTCCTTTATAAAAATAGAATAAAAAGATACTGATAATTTGGCAAGTAATGGAAATACGAACCTGCTACTAAAGTTTATCTTTACTCCAAAATCATAAAAATTCCTGAGGAAAATATACTTCCTTCTGCTTAGACTTTGCAAAAGTTTCTTCTACACTCATAAAACCAAATCACACAGGAGATGAGCCTTGCCAAAAAGAAGGATATTCAGACAGGCACATGCTCATCTCACAGAGCATTTTCGTGGGAGTAGATTTATTTCAGTGACCTTTCCAGCTTCAAGAATTTCAAGTGTGTGTAGATTTGGGGTTATTCTTATAAAGGATAATTAGAAATAACTTGGAAGCAGAGATAGAAGAGGGAAGTAACATTGAAAATAAAGAAGGAAAAGGTATTTGTTCAGTGAAGCACCGAGAAACATGGAGGAAGTGGGGGCAGGATGAGCCAGGATTTAGTCTCGCGTTCCATGGCCATCTTAGGGGAAAGCCAGTCAGAGTTCTCTCCTGGGTTCCCAGCCCTGCTGGCAACAGGCTATCAAGAACGAGCCAAGACCACACAATCCCATATGCAAAGGACAGAAGCTGAAAGGCATCTCTTCAACTGAGATGAGCTGAGTAAGTTAAGAATATGCCACAAGTTTGTCTGTGTCTTGGGGATTGCAGTGGGACCTCAAAAGTGAGAGTTAATAATGCCAAGTCATAAAGAAAGGTTCTGAAATAGATGGAAAGCAAAGCATATGAAGAAAGGTTATTGGTCTGCAGTTATCTTAAAAAAGCAGAAAAAATTTGAGAGGAGCTCGCTGACAGGGCAAGAGAAGGATTCCTAAAACAGTTCTAGCAAGCAAAGATGGTAAACAGAAAGTCACATCCAGAACCAAGTGGAGAGGCAAAGATTGAAGAAACACAAGAGAAGGGAGAAGACTGGTAAGTAAAAATCTTAGAAATAACAAGAAAGGGAGAGAGTAAAAGGCACAGGTCAGGGAGTTAGCCCTGATTAAGGACGAAATGCCTCCTGAGACCAGAGGAAAGGTGGTTAGGATGGACACAGAGTGGGAGATGGAGCAGCCCAGTGACAAGGAAGAGATGTAGCAAGGAATACTGAGGGCTCTACTGAAAAAAAAGTGATTTTCTCTATCAGTAATTGAGAAAGACAAATTGTAGCACTGCCCCAAATCTGGGAAAGCAGAAGCGTAGAGGAGCGATGTTCCGGAAGACTCCACTAAGATTCACTGAGTTATTCACTCCTTGGGTGCTGGACCAGTTGTAAAGCTACATTTATATATTCCAGCCTACATGTCTCTTTAGCTCATGAAACTCTGTCCAAGGTGGTCAAGTTAACATATATTGTGTAGCCACAAAAACGTTAGATGTTATCTTTATTAAACTCTAAAAACAATACAAAGAATTAAAAGGTATAGACTTCTACTTTTTAAATGAATTTTCAAAAAGAGAGAGGCTGTCACTGAGTTAGTCTGAGCTGTATAGGCGCTGTCATATTAAAAGAAACAAGTTAGACAGATTTTCATGTAGTGTTGCAGGGTCAAGAAGAACATGTTGTTTATTTCTTATATAGTTAGTCTTGCCTCTGGCTCAGTGGCTCAAGGTTTATGACAAATAGCATGTCAGTCTCATTGGCAGTCTTTGACTCCTAATAACAGAGTATGAGAATCTCCACAACTGCCCAAGAATAATCCCATTAGGAAGACAAAGAAAATGGAGCCAATAGTGCTTTTAGCTAGAGAACTCTATCTTAAACTCTAACATTTACCATTGATTCTCTGTTGTACTGAGCATTATTTCCCATATTTGTGAAAGCTGAAATTAAAGCATTTGCCCATTGTGGTAGGCAGAGTTCTAACACAGTCCCAAAGAGGCCCCTGCCCCACTCCTATGTACACTCCTTGTATAATTCCCTCCCCTTCAGGCAGGCAGAACTTGTGAATATGATGGGCTATCACTCCATGATTAGGTTACTAATCAACTGACTTTGAGTTAATCAAAAGAGATTATCTTAGGGGGCCTGACCTAGAAAGAAGAGCCCCTAAAAGCATTTTAGCCCTTCCTGAAAGAAGTGGGAAAGGGAATATGGAGGGAGCCATGGGGCAGGGAACTGCCAGCAGCCTCTAACAGCTGAGAATAGCCCCCACCCCATAGCCAACAAGGGAACAGGGGCCTCAGTCCTACAGCTACAAGGAAATGAATTCTGCAACAACCATAGGAGTTGAAAGAGGACCCCAAGCTCCAGAAGAGAATGCAGTCCAACAAACACTGATTTCAGCCTTGGCAGCCTGAGCAGAGAATCCAGTCATGCCTGGCTCAGACTTCTAACCTATGGAACTGTGAGCTATAAACGGGAGTTGTTTTAAGCACTAAATTTGTGAGAATTTGTAACTTGACAGTTAAATCAAATGGGTAATTTGTTAGACAAGTTTATTCTAAGAGGAAATCATCCAGATCTGGTTTGGAGATAGTTTCCTCTACTATCAAAAGATCTGGTGGTGAAGCCATCAACATTCCTGTGCTATCGCTCAGAGAAGCTCAGTCAACAACCATAATGACCCGGTGAGATCCCTGCTGAGTAACTGGGTACTCATTCCAAGACAGATAAGAACTCATCGCCAAGTAATTTCCTTCCTCAAGGGTAAGAATAATCCGAGGGGCAAGTTGATTCCTCTCCTTGATTTTACATTTTGTTTTTCTTAAAAAATAATGCTGATCATAAATTCTATGTAAACAAGGCATCTGAATCAACTTCGAACCATTCTACATCTTTGCAAAAGGAACTACTTTAAAACCCAGGAAGGGCTTTCTGATTATATACCTCGCTAGACTCACGCATTTAAAAACATTCTCATGCCAGCTTTTACAGATTTGGAAAAAAATATATACATATAAAACGCATTTTTTAATTATGTGATTCAAAAGTGCCATCTGCTGGTTTTGTCTAGGAATATTACTCCAGTAACACTTTCTGATTTACACTCAGAGGATAGAAGTAGGGAAGTATACACACTCTCCTATTTTTGAGGAAAATACAGAATGCTATCATTATACTATCATTATAAAGTAATGATACTGAGGTTCATAAATCCCATATAAGAATTTCTTTGTGGTCTGAATATCTGGAATAGTTTTGCTTCTCCTGAGCAACGGTTTGCTTATACTTTCTGGGTATTATCAGTCTGAGTTGTATGTTTTCCTTCCACTATTTGCTGCTAAAAACCTCATTTGTGGCCCAGCCTTGGAAAGAGTGAAAAATGTTAGCTGCAGCTCTGTCCTTCCTCCTTCCTGGCTGTTTCATTGCTTCACCCTTTGCTTGATCTTTCCCTTTTACTTCTCACCTGGCTTTTTGTGTGTGTGTGTGTCTTTGGAGCCACCTTAAATCTTTACTAGAAACAACATGAAGTAGAGATAAACAAATCTCTAAATTGAGCTGAAGTGAAGTAACCATAATCAAGACAAGTAATTGACCTGTGGAAACACAACTGAGCTGAAAGCAGCCTGGCTCGGATCTGCTTCAAAGAGAGACTAGTCTGTAGACAAACCAATGCAGGAAGCAATCACAAAAGGCACGGCTGAACGGAGGGTTCTTCAGAGCAAAAAGGCACCACCCCAAACTGCAAAAGACACTGCAAAACTGATGCGCAGAGTAAGACTGGTCCATCCTTTGGACACGATGGTGCTGATACCCCTTATACGCAGCACTTCTGCCTTTTCACACATGTATTTGTTTTAAATGTCCTATATCACCTTGAGTAGTTTCACAAAAGCTTTGTGAAAAAAAAAGTATAACTTTCTGATTGACTCATCTCTTCCTAGATGTGCCATTGAACCTAAAAGGCAGTATAAAATTTATCAAATGTAAACAACAAGATTTTGAAGTTCCGTTGAAGGGCCTTACCTAATGTCTTCATCTGTGACAATGAAAGCCTTGCAGAGGGGTTGAGATGTGTTAAGCCAAACAGCGGGGTTCTTTTCCACAGCAGCCGAGACTTGCCCTGTGATGGGTGCAGAGCTTGTGTGCAAAGCGCTGGCAACAGCAGACAAAAGGGTCTCATCGTTACTACCTGGACCAACTCCTGCAATTAGAAATACGTGCTAGTTAAAGGAAACTTCTAGATGTGCTGAGCAAACCTTATGTAACCTAAAACAACTGATACTTTTATGTTCTTTTGGGGTCATATATTTAAAACTGACACAAGCCAAAGCAGCAAAGGATAAGATTATATCTACTTAACAGTTATTATACACCAAAGAATTAACATTAAAGAAATCGTAATAAAATAGCTGAGCACTTTAATAAAAGTTTAATATAACTTTAAATAACATTTTCCAAGGTACTAGACTGTTTAAAAGTTGGCTACATTTCCTCAAGCAAGGTCAATTATTTTAATGATCTAAGTCCCTTCTAAAATCATATTAAACTCAAGTATCCCTATTAATGTATCCCTGGAATGCTGGAAGAGTTTCTCCTGTCAATTTCAACGTTAATTTCTAGCAGTATCTCAACACTATCTTTGTTTGGGGACTTCAAAGGAAAAGCCAAAGCAAGCATTCTGTACCTGCAGCTTTAACAGCTTTTTCAAAAACCCAACAAAATATCCAAGTTAATAGATTTGATAATTGTACACCTTGACTACTTGTAAGAGACTGGCACCCTGGCCACATTAAGATGCATTGCTTAGAGTCCTAAACTTGTTACACTAAAGCAATAATTTCCAAGAACATAGAGGGATGAGATAATATTCTAACCATGAATTATGAGTATTTTGAGCAATCCACAGTATATCAAGATTCAGAAGCTAAAGTTATAATACTTGAAAAATAATGCTTCTCTAGAACTTGGAATTAACATATGATATGACAGGCGCACTAGCAACTGAGCTTTCCAGCCCAGATCCCACTTGCTGCTGTTCCTGGACCAAGGTGCACCTGTTCCCATTGCCACCTACAGCAGCAGTTTGTGGAGAGAGAGGCAGAAGGCGAGCTGTTAGGTGTTCTTTTGATAAGAGAGCAGAGAAAGAGCAAGTGCTGGGGCCAGATGCTGCTTTGAGCAGGAAGCTTGGGAAATTCTGGCACTCAGCTGCATTTGGTTCTAAAAGTAGCACAGGAGTTAGTTTATATGATGAACCTCACCTAAAGCCAAAATTTTTACACAGAAAAAAATCTCAGGTAATATACTGCACTGAGGCATCGCTGCAACATACAAGCTTTTCATGACATTTCCTCTGGGTTTACTAAAACACAAGAGGTATGTCATCCAGCAAGGCAATCCCACAAAGTAAATGACTTGTCTCAGTCATTTCTGACTGCAGCATCTAACACAGAGCCTGGCACACAGTAGGTACTGCTCAACTGAACTTGGATAATACCTTGAAGACCTTTAGGGAGTTCCATGGTTTTTATAATTTGTTCTGTTACATCTGATGCACTAAGTCCTTGTAGCCTCTTCTCCCAGAAAAGCTGTAAGGCAAAACATCACTGTTAATAGATACATTCTTGGAACAAGAAAGTAGCGCATCGATGCTGTTGAATAATGAAATTGAAATCATTTCAATAGGTTCCTAATTACCCCATTTTTTTCTTACAAAAAGCTAAATGATGCTCCAAACATGAGTTACTTCAACATATCATAATTCTTTCAAATGATATTACTCAAAAAATGTTGTTTTGTTATTTTATGCAACCTATTCCCTTGTTACAGTACTACAGATTGTTATATGCTATATACTCTATATAGTTCTTCATGAAGTATCTTCCAAAGAATACAACTTGAATTTTTTATAGATTCATTTGGCATGAAAATTTAGTGTTATAATTTATCAGAGAAAACAAATTATATTATGTAACACCCCTTTATCCAATATCATTAGGGAAAGAGCTCCTCCATGTATGTGATTTTTCCAAGACACTAAAGTTTAGCCCTTTAGCACACTTTAAGGGAAAAAGGGGCCAGTTTTTATAGAAACTTTTCTAAAATGTCGTACCTACTTCCTTGCTTTTTAAACAAGATGTCGCATTCATGAATGGCTTTCTCTCTGTTGCACAGAGCCTGGGTCACCTTAGTCACTCAGTGGCCCCAGGTCATTATTCTGGGCATCAGTGAGCACACTGAAGGCTCTTCATGCCCTGTGGGGCTTCTGAGGTATGCAATTGCTTATTCAAACACTCAATGGCCCAAGACAGTTCTGCTATTTGATTTTATCTCCTTTCTATACTTTATTCTCTCTCCCAGTTAGCTATTACTTCTCAGCGATGTCATTCATCCATTCAACATATATTTATAGAGCTCCTGCTATGTGCTGTGCTTGCCCTGTGGACGAACTGTTGATAAGATAGACAACGTCTTGGTCCTCAAGCCTCATCTCTTTTCTAGTCTGTTTTGTATCTACTGCAGCCAAAAAACAGATAAAGCAATTCCTTAGGACTCTCTATATCTGTCTTTAATCCTGATACCGAGGACCTGTCACATAGCAGGTACTGAAAAAATATTTGCGTGAGTGAGTGACTGAAAATGGGAGTAACTGGACTCAGAATGAGGATCTTAAGGGATACACAAACGCAAGGCAGAACTCCAGCTCTAGAGGTATGACCTTGGACAAGTTCTAGAACCTCAGAAACTTCAACTTCCTCTTCTGTAAAACGTGGCAGCAACGACTATCACAATAATATTACTGTAGGGATTAAATATAGCCATATATGTAAACCACCTGTCACGTAGTAGGCATATGGTTTACTGCATTTACTTTTAGCAAGTTTTGGCCACGCTAAGGGCTTTTCAGGCTTATATTCTGACTTCTGGGTATATGTAAAGTGACAGATAACTGCCCTCCATACAAAAGAGAAGATACAGTAAAATAATTCTATTTATGGCAGAAGAGCAATATGTTGGATTTATAATAACCTCAATGCTAGCACCAAGAGTAACCTGCAACAGAATGCTTCCCTATCCTCTGAGGACCTTTGGCACATGGTAACATCTCCTTACATCTCCCTGCAAGTTACATCATCAACAGAGTATGTGGTCAATGCGAACGAGTCAAGAATAAGATGACGCGAATGATCATCACAGGTGAAAATAGGTGAAGGTGATAATTAATGAATGTGATAAATGTCCCAGGAAACTTGGCCTGCTTTCTGTTTCCTCTTTGGTAGAATAACATCACCTATGCTTTGAATATCACAACTATAGGAAAAAACAAGGAAAACAAAAGCCAGTTAATTCCTAAGGAAAAAGTATTCAGAGGAATCAGTAAGTACGAGATTAATAAGTACTTCTATAATAAAATTATATTCATATATATAATTTAATTTGAAAAAAATAAATCAACACTACCAAAACACATAGCATGTACAGATATGATTGCTAATACTTTACACCTAAAAACTCCAATTCCAGATATCAAAAGTTAAATTTTTTACATTCTATCATTTTCAGTTCTTTAATTTTTTCTGCTTTTTCTCCCCAAATCCCCCAGCACATAGTTGTATATTTTAGTTGTGGGTCCTTCTAGTTGTGATATATGGGACACCACCTCAGCATGGCTTGATGAGCGGTGCCATGTCCACACACAGGATCCGAACCAGCGAAACCCTGGGCCGCCAAAGCGGAGCGTGAGAACTTAACCACTCAGCCACGGGGCCGGCCCCATAACATTTTTAGTTCTTAATTTTTAAATTCCTGTTAATAAGAAGGGAAATGATACAAAAATTTAGAAAGGAAAATTTTACAAAAGAAATCTTGCATTGAGAGGCAAATGTTCGGCTCTAGATTACATTAAGTCCTGGTACTACCACATGTCATCTGATAGCCCTCAACTAAGTCTGAAGTTGAATCTGATATGCACTGATGACCTCTTTATAAATGAAATGCTTATGCCATGCAAATAGAGATACATACATCATGTATGCTTATGTATGTGTGCATGCGTGCTTGCGTGTGTGTGTATTCCTCCCAGGGGAGGGGGGAGGAAGTGAGAAATGTCAGAGAAGGAAAGGAGGCCAGTTTGAGAAAAGAAAACATTTAACTGGTCAGGGTCACCACTGCCTCCTCTTCCTCCTTTCCACCATTCATTCAAAGCTAATAAACTCACCTAATTTTCATGAGAAGTGAAATAGTCTTCATGAGATAAATGTCTCTACATCTCAGTATGTTCCTAACTCACCTTCTCTACATCCATCTTCTCAGATTCCTACCTGTTTTGTTTTGTTTACTTGTTTTTGGGAGGGGGGATTATTTGCATTTTAAAATATCTTAAAAATTTATATAGAGCAGGCATTTTGGTAAGTGAAGAAGCCAGTCTTTTCCATACTGTTTGATTTAGTTTATATGACATTCTGAAAAAGGCAAAACTATTGGATGGCTACCAGGGGCTAGGGGTCTGACTACACAGGGTTGGCACAAGGGCAATTCTTTGCGGTGCTGGAATTGTACTCTCTGGTTCTTTGTAAACACAAACTTCATCCAGCTGATATAATTACCATTTTCTTTTTCTGTCCAAGCCAATTCCTCAAATTCCTCAAGGAATGATGAATATGCACTATCTCTATTCCCCCAGGCCCATTTCAACTTTATTACCCATCCCCTTTTCCATGAATTTTCACTAAATTCACTCTAAAAGTCAGTCACCTCCTCTTAACAAATTCAATGACCTTTTCTCACTATCTCTAGACACTTTATGGCCCTGAATGCTTTAGAGGGGAGCAGGGGAGGGGAGAGGTCTTTCTTTGCCTAAATTTAAAATGTCCTGATCGACTCATTTATGAATTCCATGTTTTTACTAGGTGATTAATTGTGGTCATCTGGAGTTCTTCTCACAGTATTACTACCCCAACCATTAAAAGTCTAAAGACAATAATATTGAAAAGACAAGTTTCCCTATATTTGTAATGAGCTCCCCTCTACAGTAGCTATCTAGTCTCTACCACCACACTTTCATAAACACTACTGCTTTCATAAATTCTAATGAACCCACTGAAAATCTGATTTCACCTGCTAAATCCAATGATTTTTCTCAACTTAATCTTGCTGCTTGGTGTGAGGCCAAATAATCAACATAATACCTATAGCGGGCAGTGATTTAATATTTGGAGTAACTCCCAAAATGTGCTATCACCTTCAGTTATTACATCCCTGTCCAATCCCTGCTAATCAGACTCCCCAGGTGTCTCATAATATCTTCTTCTCTTTGTCACCCTCCATTGGATAGCTCCCATGTGTGCATCACTTTACATTGCCAATGGTCTGGGCAATGCCCTATCCAGTAAACCAGATGATGGAGAAGCATAGGATGGGATTAAAAGTCATCCAGAACCAAAAAAGTGCCTAAAATATCAGTGACAGGGGCAGTGCAACTTTGAAGAAATCATCTTACTAGAAACTAGAGTTCATCTCTACGCCTTTGCTCCTCCCATGGATGTAATAAGTACATCTGTGACATCAGTGGAGCCACAGCTGCATGTGCTTTATCTATCCTCTAAAAGCAATTAGAAGATCAATCCAAATTCAATAAATATTCTCTGAGCACCCATGGTGCGCAAAGTATGTTGCTAGGGTGGTTATTAGGATAATCGGCAATCACTGCCCTCTAGGAGCTTACTGATTGGTGGAAAACTAGCAAAACACTACAAGGTAGACTGTGATAACCACAATAATGAAGATACAAAATTAACTTCAGTTGGGGAAGATCTGGGAAGGCTTTTAGGAAGAAGTAGCTCTTGAAAAGTGTGTAAGAATTCTCTAAACGAGGAAAGGCTACTCCAAGCTGAGGAAATAGTTTAAGCAAAGGCAAGGAAGTGAGACAGAGAGCACAGAGAAGTATTTCTAAATGTTTTTATATGGAAGAATAACCGGGGTGGCTTATACTCCAAGGCCTCGGCCCCAGAGATTCTGTTCAGTAGGTCTGGGGTGAGGGAACTAGTTTCATTTTCTCTCTGTTATACAAGAGTCTTAGGTGACCCTGCCGCAGGCCCAGGGATCTCAGCTTCAGAGAGACTGGTTTGGTTTGCGTTGAGAGAATGGTAGTGCACATAGAGCTGGTGCTCACTGATCACCGAGATCTCTGAATTTTATTCCTGATTACACTAGAAGACAAAAAATACGTTATTCTATCCTCTCCTCGTAGAAGACTGGAGGAAGATATTTGCCTATTTTTCACTGCAGGAGGACATGAGTCAAAGCATATTTAAGAGTATATCAAATTGTTTAGGTGTGAATAGAGAAAGGGCTTACCTAAAGTTCTGTTTATGCCCAGTCATATTCTCTTGGTGGAATAAGAGGGGGAGGAAGACAACTACCACTTACCCGCCAAGCCCTTTCCTTAGGCCTGGCAGTGTGCCCAGTGCTTTACATACAGTAATTCAGTTCATTTTCCCTACGGCATTTTGAAGAACGTATTATTAGTGCCATTTACAGTAACTTACCAAAGGTTGCACAACTAGTCAGTGGTGCAGCTGGAATTAAAACTCAGGTCAGTGTGATTCAACAGTCCTGATCTTAACAATAAAAGCTCTGGAAGGACATTGACATGCTTGGCTCTGTGTTATATCATATAGTAAAAGGCCTCAGACCCTCCTTCTCATGAAACTAAAGGCTGATAAAAGATCAGTAAATGCTAAGAAAATTAGCAAGTTACTCTTTATCTATTTACCTAGTAAGCAACTATGTAAGTCGTCAGTTGTAGATGATCTGGGCAGATGCCTGCCTCCTCCTCATGCAGAATCAAGAGACCCAGGCATGTAATACATTTAGGCTAAAGCTGGCACAGAGTTTTAGGAAGATATCAAACCATAATTTCAGGTAGCTCACATGATAAAACCAAAGAATTGGCATAAAATATATTCTCTGCAAATTAGCTTTCTTAGAATTAATTGCAAATATCAACCACAATGAACACCAAATTTTTATTTGGTGGATGGAAATTAAGGACTGAGACCCTTATTCCAAAGAAACACTTTCAGATAAGTCACACTAACTATAGAGTAGTAGTAGATATTTCACAACACAGGAGAGAGAGAGTGATTTACTAAGCATAGACAGCTGACGGCTTTTGAATTTTTTCTGTGAGAACACTGTTTTAGGTTAATTATGCTAATATGTATTTCTCATGAACACAATGAAAAGCAGCTACATGAAATATACCAATATTATTTTCATCCACCATTATATTTAATTTGAAAAGCATTGATGTGTCTGTATGGGGTTTTAAAAAATTCACTGATGAAAAGAAATTGACCTTCTATGTCTACTGATGGCCTCATATTGACGGTGAACTCAGAGAGTAGGAAGAATGAACTTCTGAGTAGAGGAGTGAATGGGATTGGGCTTCAGAGTCAGAACGGCCTGGATTCAAATCCTTGCTTTGCCATTTACTAGCTTTATAAAGTTAGACAACTAGCTTAACCTGTCTCAATATCAGTTTCCTACTCTTTGGAGTGGGATGATAAAACAATCTCAAAGAGTTACAGAAACTAAATGAGGAGGTTTTATAACACTTGAACATGCCCAGTAGAGAACAAGCATCATTTTATTATTTAGTTTCACCCATGGCTTCTAGCACACTGCTGATCATACAAAAGTACTTAATAAGTAATTTGTCATCTTGTTAAAATTAATAAATATCAACAAAGCAAAAAATAATCAACTCTAAAAGGTGAGTATTCACAAATGAAGACTGAGCACATACATATGAATCTGCCCTTCGCTCCCAGATCTTCAGCTGGGATTTCCTTGTAACTACAAGTATCTTAAAACCCTTCCTCTCTTCTCATCCAAGCCAGACTGCCTCTCACGAAAGACCAAAGTTGGTTGGGAGGATTTTGGTAAGCAGAACTGACAACGTAATTTGCAGGATCCAGAACAAAGTGAAAACAAACGTGAGACCCCTTGTTCCAAAAGTATTAAGAATTTCATGATGGCAACAGCAGAGCATTCAGTCAGACATGGGGCCCTTGTAAGCACAGGGCTCTGTGCAACTGCACAGGTCACGTGCCCATGGAGCCAGCGGTGGTGATAAGTGCAGTGCAGGGGTGGAAAGGAGAAGAGACAAGTAGAGAAAGGAGCCCCTGTGCTGCACAGCAATACTCATAACCTCATTCTATGAATTTCTTAAAAGAAGAAGGGCAACAGAAAATAGTTCTGGCTGGATCTATGCAATACAAAGGACCCTTCCCTTCACTCCTCGCTAAAATAACCCAAGGGTTTTTCATCCCTCCTGTTGTTCCTCTTTTGGAGGACCAGTGAAAAGATGACTGCCCAGGTTCTCCACAGTTGAGCAGCATGGGTAAGGAAGGAGGGAAGCCTAGGAAACGAGGAAACTCTAATGGGAAGAGTGGACTGAAGTCTAGAGAAGGGTCAGAATTTTGTTCTATTTAAAGTCCAGTGGGTAACATGGATAGCTTTTAATTAAGATGTCCTGAAACTGTAATTTTCTTGTTATTTTTACTCCATCTTTTTCCATGTTGTAATGATGGTAAAGCCCTTAGAAAAACCTCAAAAGGGCTCTGAGCTTGTTTCAAGAATAGAAGGTAGGAGAGAATTAAGGAACATAAACTACATTTCTGTTCTGCACTGAAGCAAGGAGGGGAAAAAAACGGGAATCAGCTGCAATGGCCTAGGGCAGAGTTTCTCAGTCTCGGCATTATTAACATTTTGGGTTGGATAAATCTTTGTATGGATGTTTAGCAGTGTCCCTGGCTTATACCCACTAGATCCCAGTAGCACCACCTCAGTTCTGACAACCAAAAATGTCTCTGAACATTGCCAAATTTCTCCCAGTATATGGGACAGAATCAGGTCTGGTTGAGAATCACTAAGGGGAGAAAGAGAAAGAGGCCAGGAGGTTTACAATGGCAGGCACCCAGATCTCATAGCTGAAATAGAAAGGGGAGCCGTCCATTGGCATATGCCATCACTGCAGCCAGCTCCTGTCTCAACTTTCAAGAGTCCCTATCCCAGCTCCTCCTTCCTCAGACTTGTGAGGACCACCCTATGTGGCTTGGAGCTGGGTGCCTGTTTTCTCACTGCCAGACAACTAGGGAGTGAGTAAGATAAAGCAGAGGTGGGAGAAATAGTTTTTACCTTGGGAGTTGAAATTTAACACACTTCCTGATAGAAACATGGTTATAAACAGTAATTACTTTTAATAATTCAGACACACTTTAGATTAAATGATCTTTTATGGGCTGGTCTGAGATAACAGAACCATTTATGAGAACATTTCTTTTTTTTCTGAGGAAGATTCACCCTGAGCTGACATCTGTGCCAATCTTCCTCTATTTTGCTTGTGGGTCGCTGCCACAACATGGCTACCGACAAGCACTGTAGGTCCATGCCTGGGAACCAAACCTGGCCACTGAAGCAGAGCACACTGAACTTGACCACTAGACCATGGGGCCAGCCCCTATAATATCATTTCCATTGGAAGATGTAGGGTTCCAACGACTGAAACACGATATTTTATATCCCAGTCGGTTAAGTTAGAAGACATCTGCATGTGCAGATTTTGGAAGGAGCTCTCCGTTATTACCACAGGATCAGAGACCATACGCATGTGCAAATCTGACACTGACTATTGAGAAAGGCACAGCTCCATTCAGAATGACTTTAGGTGTTCAAATATAGGTACAGCAACAAAATAGAACAAACGAGTTGATTTTGAACATGTTAATTTCCATAAATTCTTAGTATGTAGCTATCATTAGGGCCTGGCCAATTCTAAACTAAAAGCCCAGGGAAAAAGTATCTCCCCAAACTGAGCCACACAAAAACTTAGAACTTATCTTAGTCCTCATATATTATCTTAAAATGCGTCTTCCTTTGCCTCTTGAAATTATAATATCCATTGGAAAAAAAATAAACTGACTATATAGAAACACACTGAAATTTCAATAATGAAACTAAGCAAAGTTCATCTAAAACTCCTGTCTATCTGAACTATTTCTTATTGTTTATTTTGAATACCATAAGCTGAATGTTAGCTCTTAAGCCAAGAAGTCTGTATTGATTGCCTCCATGGCTGACTAGAAAAGCCAGGACTTCAAGCCTAAAGGCCCTGGGCCTCTAAGATATCCTCCCTTCCCCCCCAGATCTCCTCTGAACCATTTCACCCTTCCTTTACTTCTCTCCTATCTCAGAGGAATAAGCATCCTGATGTCTTCCTTTCATTATCTTGGTCACTTGGCTCTTGGTCACATCTTCTCTTGCCTCCTCCTAATCTTGCCGCATCAATTTACCAACTTCTCCTCCAACATTTTCCATTTTTTTCCTTCCTCTCCTTGGGCTTCTTCCCTTGAAGTGACAGATACACTCAACACTGATAATCTAAAAAATGTCCTTATTCACACTCCTTCTCCCTCAAACCATGTCTATCACCCTTCTTCCACAAGAAGAGAAACTCTCCATCTTATTTCTTCACCTTCCAGTCATTCTTTTCCTTCTAACCTGGACTCTCCTCCTACTATTACATTAACACTGACCTGCCCAAGGTCACAGTAACCTTCTAATTACCAAATCCAATTCCTGACTCAAGCCTCCTTTGCCCCACTTCACTGTTGGGACCACCTGCTGTTAGGACACTTATGAAAGTGCCTTTTATGATGGTTCTCTGTATGTTCCTGTATTTTCTCTTCCTCTTAAGCAACAAATTAAAACTTCTTACAGTAATTCTCAAAGAAATAAGACTATAAGCATTTTTTTCCTAGTGAGGACAAATATTTAAAATACATAAGATATATGATAGACCTTTTAAAGTATGTGAAGACAAAAGTGTTAAAACTTTGTAAAATAGAAGAACCAAAAGATACCTTAAAAATCTCACCATTTTAAGAGTTTTAATCTGCACAGTCTTCATTTCTGTCAAGAGCATGATGCTAGATACATAGTTGGCACTCAAATGTTGGTGGGATAAATTTATGGCTAAGTAGAGGGAGGCCAGGGTAACGGAAATAACACTGGTTTGGGAGCTAAATGCTTTAGTCCTGACTCAGCCATTAAATAGAGGTGCTGTCTTATGCATGTCACTTAATCTCATTGGATGTATTTTCACTAGTAAAATAGAAACTGCCTTATCTATCTCAGAAGGTTATCAAAACACTAATAAAAAATGAGAAATATAATATTAATTTTTTATTGACTTGCTCAGAATATTTCTAATGTTAGGATTTCATAAATTCAATGAATATTGTATTCACTCCTCTAAAGCTTTTGCTAAATCTAATCAAAGAGCAAAGGATCTTGTCATGTATTTGTAGACTAAGGCAAAACCCAGAAAATACGTCCTTTATATTCACTGACTTATGAAAAGCTGAACATGCAAGATACCAGGTTTGGGCTATAAAGAGGAATGGGTTTCCTGCCCAGGAGGAATTTGCTGTCCAGTCTATAAACTGCTCCATTTCAAATCAACCCCAAATGATATCTGAGTTGTCTAGTTTTGGTCAGCAAAAACAATTTAACTTAAATACCATGGCCTGCAAACATCAAAAGTCAAACATGAGCTACCCTCTTATTTTGTGAGAGTGGCCTAGGAAGAAAAGGCAGGATAATGACAAGAAAATTATTATGTATATCAAGGAAAAGCTTGATTCATGTGGCTGTGCAAACTACAGTGAGATCTCTTGTTAAGGCAAAAGATAATTTATGCTAAAGAGGATGGAAAACTGGAGCAAAAGGCAAAGGTTAGAGTTGAGGAGGATGAAGCTGTGGTGACCATCTGCCGTAGCTGCTTGTCTAAATTTTGTCATGAATACTCTCTAACTTACAGAATGGGTGTGCTATACTTGTCAAGTGAAAAGGCATCATTATCTTAAGATGACCATGGAATGAGAATACTCATTCATGATACCTATAAGTTTTCATGTGCTACTCCCATGGGAAAAGTAATAAGCACAATACTCTTACTGCACATAGATCCATTTAGGGACTTAGGTCTACTCCTTCACTACTCCTCACTTATTTGTCACCTTTCAGCACACTTGGAGCTATTTGTTCAGGGTTTGCTTTCCTTATTAGATTGAAAGTTTTAGAAGAACAGGGTGCATATCTGATTTTTGTGTTTATACAGCACCTGTAATATAATCAGCAATATATGCTGTTGAATAAGTGAATTAATAACTTCAAAACCCATTCGACTGCAGGAACTTTGACCTCTAATAGACAGAGCTATCATTAGTTGTTTGTCAGAAGAGATGTTCTTCAGAAAAGCTTTCTTGAAACTAATTTCAATGGTGTAAATTAATTCCTCATTTTTATAGTGGGACATTATTTCCTTTTTAATATCGATAAATCAAGAAATAGAAGTACACATGTACTGTTTAAAATATGACATCAAGCAACCTCTAGATCTAAAATCAGGTTATAAATTCTCAAAATTCCCAGAAGTATGAGTTTAAATGGAAAACTCAGACCACAGAATAAAAATAGAAACACCAGAAAATGACAATAAAATATTAAAAACAGTATATGAACACAATGATAGAATTAAGACCAAACATATTTGCAGTATCAATAAATGTAACGGTAAACCCACCCACAAAAGAACAAAAGACCCTAAGATTAGATGGGGAAAAAAACACTCAACTATATGTTTTATGCAAGAAACATCTAAAAATAAAGTGACTCAGAAAACTGAAAATAAAAAGAAAGAGCAAAAAAATAGCAAGTAAATATAGATATAGAGAAAACAAAGGTCCCAATTTTACTATAAGATTACTTCAAAAAAATGTGTCAAATAAGAGAAAGCATAACCCATTATAATAAACTAACTTCTATAAAATAAGTTATCTTATCAATAGATTTGATGATAAAATTCGAGTTTGGGGAAAAGTACATGTATAGACTGAGTTCAAAACTTGCTTAAAAAGCTCTCCCCAGGGGTCGGCCCGGTGGTGCAGCACTTAAGCATTCCACTTTGGCGAGCCGGGGTTCACCAGTTTGGATCCCGGGTGTGGACATGGCACTGTTTGACAAGCCATGCTGTGGCAGGCGTCCCACATATAAAGTAGAGGAAGATGGGCATGGATGTTAGCTCAGGGCCAGTCTTCCTCAGCAAAAAGAGGAGGATTGGCAGCAGATGTTAGCTAAAAAACTCTCCCCAGTACTTCATGCCACCTCTAATCTAGATACTACCAACATCAGAGAAAAGAGGATATCACAACAGACACTAGAAATACTAAAAATATTACTAGAAAATATTATGAACCTGATACCACTAAATTAGAAAATTATGAAATGCACAAATTGCTAGAAAAACAAGTTCTCAAAATTAGTGCAAGAAGAAATAGAAAATATGAATATTCAACCATGTACCTATTAAATAAATTGAATCTGTAATTTCAATCTTTCCCATTTAAAAAACAAAAGAAAACAAAAAAACCTTAGGCTGAGATGGCTTCACAATTAATTCTTCCAAACATTTAAAAACAAGTATTGATATTATACAAACTCTTCCAGAGAATATTAAAAGAGAGATCAATTCCCAGCTTATTCTACAAGGCCAGCAAAACTTAATACTAAAGCTTGAGACGAAAATTACAAGAAAAATGCGAGTGAATGTCTCCTGTGAAGAGCAAACCTAAACAGCGATAACAAGGATAATATATCACGACCACACTGGGCTTAATCCAGGAATTCAAGGTTTGTTTAACATCCAAAAAAATCAAGTGCTCCAATTCACCACATAAACCAATTACTGTAACTCACTATATTAACAGAATAAAGAATAAAAATCATTTTATCATTTAACTAGGTAGAGAAAAAGAACTGGATAAAATTCAATATCCATTCACGAAAAATATTTTTAGTAAACTAGGAATAGAAGTGAATTTCCTTAATCTGACAAAGAATATTTACAAAAAACCCTACAACAACCATCATATTTAATGGAGAAATGTTCTCTGGTATCACAAATGAGACAAGGATATCTGTTATCACTTCTATTCAAGGTTCATTGGAAGTGCACTGGCCAGTGAAATAAGACAAGGGAAAAAAAATCAAAAGGTTTAAGGATTGGCAAGGAAGAAATAAAACTTTCATTTGCAGATGACACGTTTGTATGCTCACGTATAAAATCCAACAGCCTCACAGATGATTTAATAAATGAACTTAGGAAGGTGCCTGAATACACAGTTAATATTCAAAATCAACTTATTTCTACATATTAGTAATAGATAATTAGAAAGTAAATTTTCTTTAATATCACTTAGAGTAGCATCAAAAAAATCAAATATCTAGAAATCAATTAAAGATGTGTAAGATCTCTCAATTGAAAACTATAAAATCTTAATGGAGGGATATACAAGATTCATGATTTTTAAGACCTAGTACTGTAAAAATGTTAATTCTCTCCCAAATTGATATATAGATTTAAATCCTAGCAGGTTTTGGAGAAGACTGGACAAGCTGAATCTAAAATGTATGTGGAAACGCAAAAAGCCAAGATTAACCAAGATAATCTTGAACCAAGAATAACAAAGCTGGAAAACTTACTGTGTCAGATATTAAGACTTTTTATAAAAGTATAGTAGTATTAAGAGTGAAGTATTGGAGAAGAAGAGACAAATAGACCAATGAAATAGAACAGAGTGTAGAACCAGATTCATATGTACAAATCGATCACAGGAATAGAATAGGGAGTCCAAAAACTGACTTTCCCATTTATAAGCATTTCATTTATGACAGAGACGACAATGCAGAACAATGGCAAAGAATAGTCTTTTCAGTAAATGGTGCTTGGTCAACTGGATATCCGTATGGGAAAAGAAATAAATTCATCTCACATCATACACAAAGTCAAGGATTGTAGACCATAGAGGACATAAGGTAATATATTGATAACCTTGGAGTAAGCAAAAATTTCTTAAACATATCACAGAAATACAAAGGAAGAGACTGATATATTAAAGCATGTTCTTTACTTTTTGTAAGTCTTTATTGAAGTATTACATACAGAAAATATTAAAAATATAAGTATACAGCTCACTAAAGTTTCATAAAGTAAACACACTTGTGTAACTACCACCCAGATCAAGAAATAGAATATTACTAGCACCCGAGAAGCCCCCACCTCTGCACTCTCCTAGTCTCTATCCCACCTCCACTTATATTTATCAAAAGACACCATTAGGAGAGTAAAAAAGGTAAGCCATAAACTGGGAGGAGGTATTTGTGATATATATATCTGACAAAGGACTCATATCCAGAATATATAAAGAACTCCCACAAGTCAATGAAAAAAAGACAAACAATGTAATAGAACAATCCATGAAAGGCTTGAATAGGTACTTCAAAAGAAAGGTTATCTATATAACCAATAAACTTCTAAACAGTGCTCAATAACATTAGTTACCAAAGAAATTCAAGTTAAAACTGTAACAAAATACCCCTAAACACATACCACAATGTTTAAAATTTTAAAGACTGAAAATGCCAAGAGTTGACAAGGACTTGAAGCAACTGCACACTGCTGATAGAAGTGTAACTTTGTATAACCACTTTGGAAAACTATTTGGTAGTATCTAATAAAACTGATTACGTGCATGCTCTATGACCCAGCAATTCTACTGCTGGGGAAAACCAAAAACTAAAAACATGTACTAGAGTAATCATTGAAGCAATAACCATAATAGCCAACACAGAACACAACCTAAAATCAGCAACAAAACACTCAATGCAGGGGACAGAGAAAAACCAAACATCAAACAAATAAAACATATCCTTAAAATTAACATATTCAGAGAGGTAAGAAGAGAGATTATATGCATAAAACAAGAACAACAAAATTTTATATATAAAAGCCAAGAAAGAGCTGCTGGAAATTAAAAATACGATCACCAAAATCAAAAATTCAAAAAAGGACTAAAAGCTAAAATCAAGAAAATATCTCAGAAAGTAAAACAACAACAACAATAAGATGGAAAATATAAAAATAGAAATAGGAAAAGTCTAACATGGCTAATACCCAACTTACGTAAAGAGAGAATAGAAAGTTGGGGGTTCCAGAGAAGAGGGGAAGCAATGACACAAGAAAATTTCTCACACAAACGACAGGAGTCACCTATATCACCTACTGAGTACCCTGTGAATGAAAAAAGGCCTAAAAGGCACACAGTATGGAATTTTTTTAAATCATAAATATACTAAACACTTTCAGAGAGGGGGAAAAAAAAAAAGGACCATAAAAGAGGAGTAGAGATTCAGCATGGCGTTGGACTTCTCTTCAGCAACACTGAAGATAGAGAACAATGATGCAATGCCTTCAAAACTGCAGGGAAAATGATTTTTCAATCTAGGATTTCATACCCAGACAAACTTGACCATGTCCAGGTGAAATAAAGTTATGTCTAATGTGGAGCTTCTCAAAAACATTACCTCCTATTACATTTTATTAAAAAGCTACTGGAGGATTTATTATCAATTGAGGGCATATACTAAGACAGAGGAAGACAGAAATCCAGAAAACAAACTGCAATGCAGCTGCACAACAAAGGAAATCCCCAGAGCTACAGCTACACGGCAAGACCAGGGACTGAATCCAGAGTGAAGGGGAGCAGAGGTGACTCCCGGAAAAACACAAGAGGGAACCCCAAGGATTTCAGCATAAGGAAAATATTGTTGATGGGCACATGGCAGAAATGTTAAAGCATTAGGAAAGATTAACTATAATTACAAAGGAAACCTAGTATACAATTCTTAAGATTAACAATAACAGCAAAGAATTATGAAGGCAATTCTGATGTGATGATAGAGTATTACCTCCCCTACTCATGAATATTTTCAGTCACAATAATGTAATCCCTGACTATTCAACCTATTGAATTAAAAGTATGATACAACTATGCTGGGAGCGTGAAAACAGAGAGAGAAATATGTACTCATCTATTATGGTGGGAAGTCAAGAAATACTGTCTAAAATTAACAAACAAAGAAGTATTATAATAAGTATATTATTCAGAAATATAGAAGTAATTATAAAGGGAAATGACCAGAATTGAGAACAAATACTTCTGGAAATGAGATTAGAAGACATAAAAAATAAGAAACTACCATTTGGAAACATAAGTTTTTTAGTATTTGATTTTTTTCATCTGTATTCCTGTTTCTTCAAAAAATATAAAAGTTTCAAAAAATGTCATGGATCTCCCCATATGATACTTGAAATATTTTTAAATGGACTAGAAAAATACATGATGATTAGAGGTTACTATGAATGAATAACCTACAGATTCATTAATATTTTTAAAATTCACACAGAATCTTTCAGCTGCAACTCTTACCTCCATAAATACTGACAAGTCTGCAAATTGGTTTTCTCCCTAGGGCTCCAACCCATCATCTTTTACTACCTGGGTATCCCACGGTTGCTTTAAGAGTATAATTTTTCTAATTGTCATATTCAAATTTTATTATTTTAAAAAAATACTGAGCTACCCCTCAGTATTTCCATATTCCTGTCAATGACATCATTCTTCAAGTCACCTAAATTCTTAGACTCTTCTCACAGGCACAGCTGATCAGTCAATAAATTTTGTCAACTATTAAATCTTACCATTTATGCCCTAACTTCCTATAGTTTCTTCTACTGTCTTCTAGTCTTAAATCAATCCTCGTATTACATACAACAGCCAGATTAAGACCTCTGTCTAGAGTGTTCTCCCCAAACTTCACTGCTTTTGAAGACCATATATTCCCTCACTCCTCTGCTTTTTTTTCATGGCACTTATCATACCCTAATACATTATATGTGTACTTATTTGTCTGTGTCTTTACCAATCACGCTAGAAGGTAAGTTTCATGAGATTAGGGACTTTGTTTTGTTCACTGCAGTATCCCCACTACTTAGAAAAGTGCTTGGCACAAGTTGAGGGCTCAATTAATGAATTTTGAATTTGAAAAATTAATTAATTAATTCAACAAATACATATTAAACACTGACATAATGGAGATACTGTGGATAAAGCAATGAATAACTAATACAGCATGATCAGCAAAGGAGAAAGGAGAAACACTAAGGAGGGTCCCTAAATCCAGACTTGACAATCAGAGGGTTTTTGAACAGATGAAGTGATATCTAAGTTTAGACTTGTGGATGAGTAGGAAATAGCTAATTAAGGGTGGGGAAAAAAACATGCATGAAATATGACCAGGGAATGCAAGGGTGGAGTTCAGGGGGGAAATGAACAGCACATTCAAAAATCTGCAAAAGGTTTCATGTGATTCAAGTGTAGAACAAGATAAGAAAGTGAAGCCAGAGAGATAAGCAAAAGCCAAATCATGAAGGGCGTTGTGAGTCATGTTAGGTGTTTTGACTTTGTAAGCCATATTTAGGTATTTGACCTAAAAACTAGCAGGAAGCATCAAAAGGCTTACAGGAGAATAACATTATTAGTTCTTCATGTCAAATGGAGCTTTTGGATGCAATATGAAGAATGAATTGAAGAGAGTAAGATAAGAAGTAGGGAGATGAGATGAAATGATAGTTACCTGGTATAGAGATGGAGCAAGTGAATATTTAGGAGGTAGAGTCAATAGGACTTGTTAGCTAAATAGATGTTTGGCATAAAAGACAGGAGAAGTCAAGGATGATGCTCAGGTTTCTGATTAGATAGCTGTGTGGACAGTGTTACTTTCACTGAGATAAAGCATAGAGAAGAAAGGGCCAGTTTGAGGGGATGACGATGGAGTTTGAAAAGATGAATTAGAGGTGGTGGTCAGACTTCCAAGCAAACAATGTTAGTAGATGGATTGATACAAGCAAGTGAAGCTCAGGATAAAGATGTAAATTTAGAAATCATTACCATATTGATGATAACTGAAGCCATGAGAATGAATGAAATCATCCATGGAGGGTTTAGGTACAGAGAAGGGGAAACCCCATCCCATTTTAAAAGATACAGAGAGGAAGAAGAGCATAAGAAGTGAGTTGACAAAAAACAAGGAAGGAAGAAAACCAGGAGAGTATAATGTCACAGAGTAAAAGACAGCATTTCAGAAGGCAGGGGTAGTCACAGCTCCTAATACTAAAGCAGGTCAAGTAATTTAAGGAACTGAAATTTGTTCATCCAGTTTAAAAAGGATCATCAGTATTCTTGATAAGAACAGTTCAAGTGGCATAGTGTGAAAAAAGTTATATTTCAGAGATATAAAAATTAAGAGGTAAGTAGATAGTAAAGACACACAACTCCAAGAAGTTTGACTGTAAAAGAAAAAGAGAACAAATCCTAAAAGGGATACAGAGTAAAATTAATAAATTTTTTTAAGATAGGGAAGATTTCAATATACTTAAATGCTTTGGGGAAGAAGCCATTTTAGATGGAGAAGTGGAAGATGAAAGGTAGTTAACATAATCCAGTGAGTGAGAACTCTGAGAAGGTAGGAGGGAATACACCTGCAGAGCATAGATGTTGGAATTAGCTTTAAGCCCCAAGGAGGTACTTTCAAGTTCAGTTCAGAGGGGTAATAAAAAAAAGCTACTCCCTTGTTCAAAATCCTCTAAATATTTCTCATTTGCAAAATTAAACACAAATCCTTTAGTCTACTCAGCTTCATAAGTATTCAAATAAACGTGAATTTAAAATGAAATATCATTTTTATATATTGAATTACCAAAAAGAAAAAGTATTGATAATACTCAATGCCATAGAAGATAAGCTGAAACTGAAATGCACATAACATATTGACAGACTTTTATTTTGGTATAACCCTTCGGAAATCAATTTGCCAGATGTATCAAAAATGATAAATATTCATATTAATTATATTTCTAGGAATCTAACCCAAGGAAACACTGTAAAATATAGGAAAGAACTTATATACATAAAAACACTCACTGGAGTACTACCTATAATAGTGAAAAATTGGACATAATGTGGAAATGGTTAAGTAAATCATATGCTAGCACAATACACAGCTGTTGGAACAATATAGTTAATTATAAAAATATAGCACACAAATTATATAAAACACGGATAAAATGTGTATAATACAATGTTAGGCAAAATGTTTTAAAGTATGTATATATACTATGATCATTATGTTTTCAAAAACATTGAAAATATTGAAAGAATATAAAAATGCTAAAATACCATTGTAATTACATTATAAAAAAGGATTATGAGTAATTTTTTCCTTTATTTGTCTATCCCAAATTTCTTTCTCTTATAAATAAAGCAAATGATAACATTTTTAAAACCTAAAAAGACTGACATTTAAGGAAACCCTTGACAACATTCTAAGCAGCCACCACTTCCCATAAAAACTCTGATCTTCAATGAACTTCTCTCCTCATTCCTTGCGCAATCCCATATAACAGCTTTGCAAACACTAGTTTCCCTAATTGGAATATCCTCTTCCTCCCATTTGCTTTTTTAAATCCACTCAATCTACAAAGTCCAACATATGTCCCATATCTTTTCTAAGGATTCCCCCAAACCTCCTAGGCATAGTGACCTCACCCTTCTTGAACACTATAGTGTTTGTCTGTGTTATATATTTGACACTTTGTACGTGGCATCTTCCCACCATCACCCAGAAAAATGCTTTTAAATAGTATGGGACATGTCATCTATTTCCTCAGCCCAGGCAGCCAATTTTTCTGTCTAGAGAGAAGGAATATAATATCCTCCACGGAACTCTGTGCTTTAGCTTATCTATTTCTCAATCATAAAAACATTATAATGAGACTATACTAGAAATAACTGTCAGAGGTAAGGAAGAAGTAAATGTTGTTAGAACGCCTGGAATGAACAGTAATTTTCTGGGTTATAATAACTGAATACTGATATTTTACAAACTTTTCATATGCAATGTCACTGAAGTGCACGTTTTTAAAATTTATCTTTCATCTGGAAAGTTTCTTCTAATATATTTAAAAATATTCATTCTTCATTATTATCCAAAAGATAAGACATAATAAATCCTGGCAAAGATGTGGAGAAAAGGGAACGCTTGTGCACTGTTGGTGGCAATGTAAATTGATACAGCCTCTATGGAAAACAGTATGGAGGTTCCTCAAGAAATTGAAAATAGAACTATCATATGATCCAGTAATCCCACTTCTGGGTATATATCCAAAGAAAATGAAGTCACTGTCTTGAAGAAGAGATATCTGTACCCCCATGTTAACTGCAACATTATTCACAATAGCCAAGACATGGAAACAACCTAAGTGTCCATCGATGGATAAATGGATAAATAAAACATAGTGTATACATAAGTATAGGTACATATATATACGCATATGTGTGTATATATACATATGTATATATACACAGTGGAATACTATCAGCTTAAAAAAGAAGGAAATCCTGCCATTTGCGTGTAACAACTTAGATGAATCTTGAAAGCATTATGCTAAGTGAAATAAGTGAGACAGAGAAAGACAAATACTGTATGATCTCACTTATATGTGGAATCTAAAAACGTCAAATTAATAGAAACAGAGAGTAGACTGGTGATTGCCAGGGGCAATGAGCGTCGAGGGGGGAGGTAGGGAGATGTTGGTCAGAGGGTACAAACTTCTAGTTATAAGATGAATAAGTTCTGGGAATCTAATGTACAGTATGTTGACCATTGTTAACAATGGCTGTATTGTATACTTGAAAGTTGCTAAGAGAAATCTGAAATGGTCTCACCCTCATCACCACAACAAAAAAAAACAGTAATTATATGAGGGAATGGATGTGTTAACTAACCTTATTGTGGTAATCATTTTGCAATGTATACGTGTATCAAATCGTCACTTTGTACTCCTCAAATTTATGCAATGTTATACGTCAATTATATCTCAATAAAGCTGGAAAAAATCATTCTGAAAAAAAAGGCTGATTTCAAGATGAGAATAAAGGAAAGTTTCATATCCTTTGAAAGAAGAATTAGCAAACAAAATGAAAGGAAAAACAACTAGGATAAAATGGAAGATTTTAATCTGCTTCTTCACCAATTTAAATATTTACTTTTTGGTAAAAAATGTGAGTATTCTGTAAGACATGTAATTAATATCCAAAAACTAGCAGAAACACCTAAAGCCTATCAGCACCCTATAATCTAGAATTAAAAAGGAAGAAGTAATGGCTCAAAGATGAAGTTTCTTTGATTTGAGGATAAAAGAGAGAAAAAGCAAGAGACCAGAAAGTGTCAAAGGTGACAGCATCAAAGAAATAAGAAAGAAACAGAAATGTGAGTTCTTCATATATTGAAAGAAGAAAGCTAAGAAAAACACCCTTAACAGCAAAATCACAATTCAATTAGATTAGAAAGAATTTTGGACGTGTTTTATGTATCTGGCCAAATAAGGACATTTCAATGATCTTACTATTTGGGATAACAGTGTTACAGTTGATAGTTTCCTCTATCCCACTCCAGATTTCTCTTTAATCTAATGAAAAGACAAGCACTCATTAAATATGCTGATAGTATATATAAAAATGGCTAGTTACTTATCCTATCATAACCATATTTTACAAACTCCATCTCTACCTTATAATTTTAATTATAGGCAGAAATCACTGCTGCATTCTGTTTAGTGCACTTTTGTTTACGTACTTTAATTTGCTCTTTTAAAGCTATGGCATTATCAAGGAGTCAATACATCAGAAATTCACGATTTATATGTTTTAAAGAATTCAAGTTAGACTGCCATACAATGACCTAGGCATAGGATGTTTGTTATATACGACAGAATTATTAATTTCTATGATTGTTTCACATCTAAATGCATCATCTCAGACCTACTCAAAGTAGAGCCGAGATTAAGATCCAAAATCTAACCCTAGTTCTAGGTCTCAAGATGCAACACTCTCAAAGGAATTACAATACCACTAGCTTGAGTATCTTATTAAAGGAAGGTGATATGGTTTAAGAGGAAAAACATTTATATCTACAGGAACCTCAAAAATAGAAACCTCATTGTCTAATTTATTATTTAGACAATTTATTTCCTCTATGATCAAAATAACTTCTCCCAATGGATATTTGGCAATTTATAGTACCAATCTAGTTCCACAAAGATATGCGAAAGGCAGCAAAATTGGAAGAATCATTTCCGCCAACTATCTCCTCAATAATAACAGTTGACTAGCAGTCATCTGCCGTATGTACGTCAAAATATAATCAGAATCAACATCCTTCCTTTACTAAGGAGTCTGAATCAAAACTGCAATAGGAGGGATTACAGAGCAGGATTTTAAAACCATTAACACAAAAGTTGTCTCTTTACTATTTTCCTATATTTGCCCAAAGCAAAGTCCTATATTTTGAAATCCTATTGTAAGACAGTAGTCAAATATTACCTCAACTTTCATGTTGAAGATAATGAAGGAGGAAAGACAACTAATGTCTTATTAGTATAATCAAAAACATCCAGCAAAAACTGTAAAGTGACACAGGGATAAACTGAAAAACAGTTCAAACTTTTGGAGAAGTAATCTCCTGAATAATTGTAACACTTCCTGTCTATGCAAGCTAAAAGGAAGATTAACCCCTCAAAAGATCTGGGTTAAAATGACATAAGGGGTTTTGGGCGGGGGGGCAGGGAGAAGGGATGGGATTTAGTTTTTTTGACACGTTCTTTTCATTTGAGAACAATCTCATAAACCTTAGTAAAAAAAGGAAAACTTAAAACTATTCAACACACCAAAGAACAAGGAGCAACTAATCTGGTTGCTTCAACTTTAAAAATCTAGGTTACCAATATCTCTGTAGCCAGATAAACACCCAGGAAATATAATTACTACAGTTCTTAAAATCTGTGACTGAATTTAGGTGCAGAAAACAATTAAATTCCTGTTAAAATGACCATAATTTGCTACTCGATTGGTCATTAACCAAAACGTTTGTGTTTACAGACTGTATTTCAAATAATTTGGCAAAGAAAAGATGAGGATAAAATCTACTAAATATTGTCTGTTCCCAATAAGATAACTCACGTTTCCAATATGGAATTAATATTAGGAGTTATTCCACTTTCTTTATCTTTTGGGCTTTTTGAAGCACACAAACTATCTTACCCAATCACATACTTTCAAAATTTTCAATTAATAAAAATCTTTGCACGGAAATGATTTTAAAATCACCGAAAAGCCAAAGGACAAGATGTTCAAGACTTTAGACAGTATCTAAGAAAGAATACAATCAGGGAATGGCTTTATCAAGGTGGGCAAAGTTCAGAATGGCAGAATTCCTTCCCTGTTGTAATGAATATACTGAAACTACTGACGGTTGGGTGACTATCACTGGGTACAGTACTAAAACAGAAGGAAAAAGCCTGGTACAGAAAGCTGAATGGCCCAAAGAAAACCTAAATGGTGACAAGAGCCTAAAGGCACATGCAGGTACGCATCTTTATATTGGATGTGATACACTTACATGGCCCCTGTTGAATCTCTTGGGGACCAACAGTAAAGCAAGTCTAGAACTTCAAATCTTGAGACATCTATAGCAAGATGCTGATCCAATGTGGCTCCAATTATCTTCTGTTTTCCTGGCTCACCTGAAGAGGAAAAAACACTACAGAGGATGTGGGAACTGAATTTCTTTATGTAGTTTCTTCTAGAGCAACTGTCTGAAAGTTTTGGCCCAATCCTTTAGGAAGTCTGCAGATGAGACACTAGAGGGACTAGTGGAAAACACAATTCAAATGAAAAGGTGGAGTGAGACATCTAGAAGGGGAATTCGAGAGCAAAAGGTAATCGTCGTAGGTAAATCAGTGTTTCTAAACCATAAGTGGGAGGAGGCAGAGATAGGAGAGAAAAAAATGCACAGATGTTTCTCCCTCCACTCCCTCACCCCAATTGCTACCAAAAATTCACGAAGCACCTGAACTTTTTGACCACAATTAGGGAGCGAATAAGCAAGATTACTTGGAAAGTCTAAGCATTTTGTCGAGTCTCCCTCCCCTGGCTAGGTGGCATTATTAACAGAAGGGAGGCCTTTCAGACAATACTTTTTTCTAAGAAAGATTCTGGTGGAATACAGCATGAAGCAATAAAGGAAGAGAAAAATAAATTCAACTTATACAAAAATGGAAGTCACAGGACAATATACCATATTGACAAGTTTATTTAATTCTGTTTTTCAAAGGGGGAGGGATAGTTTTCATGTAATAAGAAATCAGAACAAAAAGTAGTTTCCGAATAGTAGAAAATATTTTTAAACTGAGCAACACAGACTGCATGCTTCATCCTCTTAGGAAATACTATCCCTGGAAAGATCATCTTTAAAAAACTAAGATTAGCAGAACAAAGTCTGATGTTCACTACCACACAAAAGCATAAAAATGCAGTCCATAATATTAAATTAATTTAGATTCATTTTTAATTAACTTCTTAATTTTCTTCTTAAAACATTTTACCTAAAGATTTTATTATTAGAGCTATTCTCCAGCATTCATGTATAGCCTAGGACAAAAAAACAATTTTCTTTCCAAATATATTCCATTTTAACCAGAGTTTATTTGGACTATGTCTAGTAAAAATACCAGAATTTTCGGAGAAATAAGATTGGAGAACCAATTAGATCCTTACCTGACGTGGCTGTTCATTCATTCGCTGTGGGTCTGATTTCACTTTATTACTAGGATGATTTGTGACTTTGGTTACTGGTTGTTTGAAAATTGATGCTGTTTGTCTAATTGGCAACGTCGTATTCAAGTCTGGTTTACCCTGTGGACATAAGTGTGTTTTCATTAATAAATAGTATCTATAAACATAATTAGATGAATTTTTTTTTATTAATTTAACATCCATTACTTTAAATCGGATTATTCCAAACTTCACAGTCTGTCTCAGCATTTTAAATACTCTAAAGTACATTTTAAGCACTTCATTATGTAAGGGATACATGAAATTTTCTCATAAGAAGCTTTTTGTATACTTTTAAATGTAAGAAAATTCTCCATATAAAATTCATAATTAATTTTATTAGAGAAGGTACTAAGGACTTTTAAACAAACAGATATGTTGGGTTATACAAAAGGAAGGAGAGCTTTCAGGACAACAATCAGGACAGGAATCATTTCTATATTCTGAGAATGGAGGAAAATAATGGCATACTTGGCCATTAAAATATAACTACCTGATCAGCTCATAGGAGGCCAGGCTTCCATAAAACTATATAATTTAACCTCCCCCTTTTGTATAAAAAAAGATAATTAGAAAGGGAAGTTCTAATTCCAGCAAACAGAACTCAATTTAGAAAAATGCAATAAGAAAATATCCTTTATTTGTTCTATCACATTCAATGCTTTTAAAGAAGAGACTTAAAATCGAAGCTTCAGAAAGTCAAGGAACATCCTCTTACTTTTTTTTTTTGTTTTAAAGATTTTCTTTTTCCCTTTTCTCCCCAAAGCCCCTCAGTACATAGTTGTGTACTTTCAGTTGTGGGTCCTTCTAGTTGTGGCATGTGGGACGCTGCGCCAGCATGGCCTCATGAGCGGTGCCATGCCTGCGCCCAGGATTCGAGCTGGCGAAACCCGGGGCTGCTGAAGCAGTGCGCGAAAACTTAACCACTCGGCCATGGGGCCGGCCCCCATACTCCTACTTTTACTCAACCAGTGAATAAAGTGTAAGATACATTCTAGTGAAGTCAAAAAGGTGGCACAGAATCGCTATTAACTTCATTTGCAATACTCTAATAACAATGGACTGGGGGAGAAAGAAATAAAAAGAACAAAATGTGATTTAATCATTGTGTATTCCAATTCCAGCAAAAAAAATGTAAAATGTCATATATATATGAAAACAATATACACCTAATATTTTTGATATAGAAAGACATTCGAAAAATCTACAGGATAGTCAATGAACGTTTATCTTTACAATTATCTCCAGATAAAAAGTGTAATATCAACTTCGAGACTTCAAAACAGTGGTTCTCAGACTGGGGTATGCATCAGAATCATCCAAAGGGGTTATTAAAACACTGATTACTGGCCTCACTCCCAGAGGTTGATTCAGTGGGTCTAAGGTGGGGGCCTGGGAATTTGCATTTCCATTAAGGTCTCAGCTGATGCTAATGCTGCTGATCCAGAGACCATACTTGGGGAACCAGTGCTCTAAAAGAAAGATTGCAAATTTGGTGGCAGGTGGACCAAGTCTAACTCATAGATGTGTTTTGTTCAGCATCTTTAATAAATTAAGCCAGCATCTGCAAATCTGGAGACTTCACATAAAATCTAGAATTCTAGCTTCTTAAAAACGGAAAGATCTAGAAATACTGGACTTGATTTGGTCACAACAGGCCATGATGGATTAATAACAGCTGCCCACTAGAGGTGTCAAGGGTTCTCCTCTTGCAAAATTCCTCAACAACTCACATTTGCATTATCTGTCTGAGCTCTGTAGGCAGTGAATTCGTGACCTCTGCTTAAAAAATATTAGCGATGCCTAGAAAGGTAAGCATCACAATAAATTAATCTGACAATTATTACAATTACAGAATCATTTAGACCCACTGTTAAATGTGCCTCCACCACCCCGAACCCCAGCATACACCCCTTGTCTCTGTGTGTACTGAACGTGCTTGTCATTCCTTTATCGCACTCAATTTTCTCCCAATGTATGTGCTTACCTTTAAGAGAGATATTCATCTTAAATAACTCTAAAAGTGTTATTTCTCAGGTATTTAGCTTTCTTATCTTTATGGATTTTCAAAAAAAAATATGATTTGGTAGTGCGCAAAGTTGTCCGACAGGCTGCAAAATAACCACTTAGGATGCCATCTCTAAAAAGTGTGAGGCCCAGGGATGTGTATTCCTAGTAATTCTGATGCACAAGTTTGGACCCCTCTGATTTATGACATCTAGAGCATTCTGAGGCCCTAAACGAAGCCACCCAAACTATAAAATAGTCAATATTCAACCCTAAAGAAGCTGAATACATACTTAGAGAACTTTTCCTAATTAGTTATAATTAGTATGTATCACTAAATATCTTGTTTAGTTTTTAATGTTTTTGTTCTGTAATAAAGAACAATATGTTTTGCTGGTATTAGAACAAAAATGGCAGCAGTAGATGTGGAAGTATATTACAACTGTTTGTTATGAGCAAACAGTCGAGCTTGTAAGATTCTCATTGTTACAAATGATGCCTGGTGGCAGCACAGACTATTCTCAACTGTCAGTCCTGAATCCACAAAGACTGCAAGGACGCATGAACACACAAAACTATTGGTGCCACGACAGTAAGACTGATATTTTTTTCAGTAACTTATGTTTTTGGTGCAATAAATTGGAAGAAAAGCTGGCTAAAATAGCTGAAATACACAAGTAACTTTCATTGTCTGACAATGAGACAGTTCATTCCCCAGTGGCGAGGAATAAGATTATTCAACAGTGTGCTGTGTTACTCTTCTCTTGATTTTACTTTGGTTTTTATTATTTTTTCTCCTTTTAACTGGACTGAAAGCCCTGAAGACAGAAAGAATTTTTTTTTCTACTAATTAATTTTGTATTCCCAAACAGTATCATGTAGAGTAATCTGAAAAGCTGGACTAACTGGTTTTCCCAGAAACTGTCACAAAAACAGTAAATTTTATTACCACTGTCCCCTGAGGACTGCCAAAGACTCACTATTAACTCATGCCCATTTTTCTGTCTGAGTTTTTCTAAACAACCGCCAATCTGCCATAAACTTAGGAGTTTTAAAGCAAACACTTTTTTATGGGACAAGATTAAGGCTATTCATAAATTTGAAATATCCCCTTTCAATATAAGAAAAAGTGAAGCAGAAGTTCATTATGTTACAAAATCAAACGAGCAAACACACACATTCTAATATTAGAATGAAAACTTTTCAACCTTTGATAAATCTTCTCAGTATACAGGCTAGCTCTCAAATCAAAATTGAATGTACTTTATAATAATATGTATATTAGGCTGGAAGTATTCAAATAAATAATTTTTGAGGGTCTATTCTATCTCCCTAGGTGCTGGGAGGAACATAAAAATAAACCTTTTTTAAAATTTTTAAACTTTTACTTCGTCTCTTTCCAATAAATATCTGGGATGGCTCTTTGTACACTCAGAAAGGAAAAATATGCAATAAAAATTAATTTTTAAAAATAGAATCAAGGACAAGGAGAACACAAATTTCCTTTTGAAAAGGTTAATAGTGATGACATTAGAGCTGAGCATAAAATGTGGATCTGAACTTTCTAGGGGCCTGGGTGAAAAGAGAAACATTAAATTATATAGATATGGTCAGAGAGGAGGAAGAAAACCACTTAATGAGGAAAACTAACGCTCTCCTGGCATCAAATATTAAAAAAAATTAATAAAGGCACTTAACACAACAAATATGAAGCAGACTCCAAATGCTTTTCTTTTTTCAGTGACTTTCCATAAAAGCCAAGAACATAAGATTTAAAGGATGACTCAGTGAAGGTGAAGTCTGAAAGGGACTAAACCAGTGAGGTCTAATTATTGCATAGCTTTTCAGTGATCTTGAGACTAGAAAAGAGGATAACTAAAGAGGTAGGTCAAGAACACATAACATAAAACAGTGGTTTTCAAATATTTTTTGCACTTACCTCTAAAAGAATTTTGAATATAGTACGCTCTACCTACATTTTAAAGTTGACATCAAGAATATTTCATATTTTATTTAATGTAAATAGTTGCAAAGGATGCACTTACTAAAGTATTTTAAATACTGACACTTTAATAATAAATGGTTACGTGTAATAATAAACGGTTACATCTCTGTAAAATGTATCTAACAGAATCTAATATACCCACCATCAATCACTTATACATGAACAAACTCTTCAATAGCTATAAATTTTATTTCATTCCTTTTTCTCTTTAAACTAATAATTCCATTCCCACAGAGTTATTTCCTATTTTAAAGTTGAAAATCTTTAATTGATCATTTATATATTATGAAATTATTTTTTAAAACTTTCTGTGACCATAAAGGTCTTAGTGATAAAAACAAAACAAAACAAATTTCTTCTCTTTTATTACAACTACTAGTATACAACAGACCAAAAATGGTAAATTATCTTTTCTTTTTTTTTTTTTTAAGGAAGATTAGCCCTGAGCTAATATCTGCCACCAATCCTCCTCTTTTTTGTTGCTGAGGAAGACTGGCCCTCAGCTAACATCCGTGCCCATCCTCCTCTACTGTATATGTGGGACGCCTGCCACAGCATGGCTTGACAAGCGGCTGTGTAGGTCTGTAGGTCCACACCTGGGATCCAAATCAGTGAACCCCAAGCCGCCAAAGCAGAATGTGCAAACTTAACCGTTGTGCCACTGGGCTGGCCCCTACAAATTATAATAATTACTAAACATGAGATAAAAATTAGATAGACATATATTAATGAAAAGAATTTCTTTAAAAAAATAACTGCATGACCTTGAATGAGTTTTACTAGTTGCTAGAATAGGAGAAGATTTGGTATCAATCCTATTCCTCATTTTTTACACATATAACACCAAAAAACCTTGTTCACATAAATGAGTAAATAAAATATTTTATTCTGTCACTCAGTTCTTTGAACTTCTTTTGAGTTATATGTCAAAATATCACATAGTGAACCACCAAAAGATTTTAATAATCCACATCTATATTAGGTCTTCTGTAAATTTTGTTGCAAGCAAAGAATTGTACTAACAGAAAGAACTGTTCTCAAGTCATGAATATTCTTAGTAGCAACACCAATATGTCAAATTGTCCCTTTATTGGAGATTAAACATTTTGTACCATGTTAATTTTGGGGACAAGTGAAGTGTGCTCTTCTTCTGTAAAATGGGAAAGTTGGCTATGAAAGGGGAATTGGGGAAAAAAGAACCCGCACCTCTATCACAGGTACATTCTCAGATCAATTGAAGGAAAGAGTATAAGGAAGTTAAGGACACTGAAATGACTCCTTTAAAACCGTCCATGCTGTGTATACCATGTAAAGCTTTCACACAGCATAGTTAGAAGAGCAAGGACTTAAACTAATTCTAAATACCACTTTTCTCAGCCTGGCTTTGAAATAATGCTGTATGACGGAGTTCAGAATTGTACATATTCTATGACAAGAGCCTAGAGGACTTATCTTACCTTTAAAATTCATGCAAAGTTTGCACTTCATTTTAAAAATTAGCCACTTTTTTAAATGTAAAAATGTTGCTCTACCTAACCAAAATGTTCAAATAAAACTGACACTTCCAAGTATCATTTTAATTCTGTGACTTTGCATATGCCACACACCCAAGAAATATTCATGCCTGTCTAAGGTCAGCTTCCTCATCTGTAAATGAAGATAATACAGTAACTACCCGTAAGATGCTTATAAAGATCAAATGAAATAATGCATGTATGATGTTGACGCTGCTAATGCAGCTTTCATTCACTCAACCACTGAACAAATACTGAGTGCCCACTATCTGCAAGGCACTGACTACATGTCGGGTATACAGTCCTGAATGAACCACCAGAATTCCTGCCTCAGGGCTTACATTCTGGGGGCAGGAAGAAGACAGCAGTTAACAAATAGGTCTATAGTTTATAGTCAAGTTGGCACATAAAGTCTGAATAAATAGCAGCTGATATCTAGTATTAGCATTAACATGTTATTGAACATGCTACTGAAATTTAGAAACTTAACCAGTAAGTTTTCCTAGAAGGAAAGCGATCCCCTGGTTCATAGAAAGGAGAGCCCGAGCAGTATCTTGAGGTCAAACCAAGACTATCCTCAAAAAGTAGTTTCAGTTTTGCTCCAAAATATATACAGTAGTCAATAGCTAATGCCTTTTCACAAAATCAAAAGTCAACAATGCACAGTTTCCAGTCCTTCAGGGTTCTTTTATTGAGATATAATTCACACATCATAAAATTCACCATTTTGAAGTGTACAATTCAGTGGCTTTTAGTATATTCACACAGTTGTGCAACCTTCCTAGGTTTTTGCAAAAAGTAAAGAAAAATATATCTGGGATCTATGATTTTGTACTGAAAATCCACATAGTTTAATATCCTAAGAGAGGAACGAGATGTTTCATTTTTTTAAAGAGATCAATGGGATCCTCTTTAAAAAATAAGAGAATGGGTAGACTCCACTTTGAGCTCATTAAAAAAGGACTTATACTGGTAGTTAATTGAAGAGGTGGAGTATTGAAATTCCTCACTGAAAAGTTTTGAAGAGTTCTGCTTGAAAAATAACTTCTTAGAGTTTTAGTTAACATGAGGTTCATTAAAGGAATTGTAGCAAAAGACCCTAACGAGTTTCAACCAGATACTTAGAGCAGCTCTACTCAAACTAAGACCTCCAGTGGACGGAATTCAGTCTCTCCTTTACATCCAGGTTGGCATGAGTTACATCCACGTCCTTGGGGGAACTGTGGAAATAGTCACACAAATAGTTTTCTATAGGGCCTAATTTTCTTGCTGACCTAGAGTCTGCAAAGTTAGGTAATTCTGCAGGACCTAGAAAACTTAGTGAAACAACAGAAAACTGGGCATCTGAAAGAAATCTTGCCAAAGCCATACCATAGGCAACTATGTTCCCAATCTACCTTCATCATCAGCACGAAAGCCAAGTCAGGCCCTCTCAAAAGGGTCTATGTATCACACTTGGATACATTTGAAGCACTAATTTGTAACATGATAAACCTAATACCACACTGGACAGAAACTCTCATCAGCAAGCCTATTTACTAACATGGCTAAAGTTCTGCTATCCACTGTTTGATTTTTAGCAATCTTTGTCCAATCAATATGTAAATACTTACCTCAGATTAGCTAAAAATATGGAATAGCACTGTTAGCTGACAATAGCTTGTTAGCTATCTTCCTTTATTGGCTAAAGATAAATAAATACTTATTAAGGATATTTATTAAGGATAATAAAGGACATTTCTGCATATGAGAAAATTATAAGTTTTTTAGACAAGAAAACACTTACTAGTTCCAGTGTCCTTTGCTTCATCTCACCCTACTTCCTTTATTCATTCATTAAACAAGCACTGTCCAAGTCGCCATCACCCCTGCCTGGAAATTTATAACAGCCTCTGTAACTGGCCCCTGACTTCCACTTCTGCACCACTTCAATGCATTCTCCGCACAGCAGCCAAAGTCATCATATTGCTCCCGACATAAAGTCCACAAATAGCATTCCATCTCACTCCTTATGCTGGCTTGGAAGCCCTGTGATGAGGTCTGTCTACTTTCTTGACCTCACCTAGCACCCCTCTCCCACCCACTAAACTCCAGCCACTGTGGTCTACTTTCTGCCCTCAAATGCCGAATGTATGCTGCCTTAGGGGCTTTGCACTGACTATTCCCTTTGCATAGAATGCTTTTCTCCCTGGTTTTTGTATAGTTGACTCCTTGTCATTCGGACCTCAGCCTAAAAATCACTCCCTCAAAGAAAACTTTCCTGATCATTCAGCCTAAAATAGCCACCCAATGTCAATTATTCTTATTTAACCCACTGTGTAGCATTTAATATTTAAATTACATATTAGTTTGTCACCCCACTAGACTGTAAGCTCCATGAACACAGAAACTTCCACTACTATATTCCCAGAATCTGAAATAATGGCTGAGTACATAGAATGTGCTAAAAAAAAAAAAAAATTTCTGTGGAATAAATGATGCAGGAAATGTCCACTACATGTAAAGTCTTATGTTATGTAGCTCTTACCCTTGAATACTCTCACTTTCTGCCTTAAACTTAAAGGTGCTACACAAGTGGAAAATATCACAATTCAATGTAGTCTACAAAACCCATCTCAAAATTATTAAGCACAGTATCTTTTGTATTATCTGCCTCAAGATCATCAACATAAGAGAAATAATCCCCAGATTTTTTCCATCTATAACTATCTAACATGAAGTCATGCTTATAGACACATGGCCAGCATTTACCTCTGAGTCACACAGCCAGCCCTACACAAGCATCCCATGGGAAAATCATCCTCAGTCTACAGATGGTGTTTTTGGCAAAGTCACTGTCAATCATAGTGCTGTTATATCATGAAATTATGGGAAATAAAGAGAACAAAGAATCTAGAACTCAGCAGACTGCCAACATGAGATTAAGACATCAAAACAAAACTATGTACATTGGCAGGAAACATGCCAGGTTGCTCTTACAGAGCTACAGTTCAGGAAAAATTTTCTTCAATTATGAATCTGAAAACTTAGATCATGTCACTGTAACTAACTAGCCATACTAACTTTTCATCTGTATAGTTAGAAAGAAAAAACCCTAAAATTTAGCATAGTGGTTCTAGACAGAGGAGACTGATATGGAGATTAATACCTTGGGGCAAAGTGCAAGGTCAAGTAATAGGATATCAACAAGTAACTTCTAGAGATGGTCATCTCTTGGTTGAGTTGCACAGAAACTTTAATTGGTAAGAATAATATTAACTTGGAGATAAACAGAGCTAATCAACATTGTATACTAATAAATTTTAAAGAGAATTAATCTTGCCCCAAATGGTAAACTATTCTCCCTTAGGGAGGTAAGCAAAGGACTTTAAGGAGCCCATACTCTGCTGAGTGGTCCTGTAACAGATCACTCATGTAGGAAGGAGGCTGAGAATTAAGGTTAGGAATAAAGCCAGTTCCGTTAGGGCTCTGAGTTCCAGATAGGTCCTAGTTACCTAAGAAAGCTCGTATAAATTCATTTATAACATTAATCCAGCAGAGTTATATACCTCCTTTCTAAAAAGTCAGGACCATAATATTCCAACTGTTTGTGTGCTCTGCTCTAGCAATCATCAAAATTAATCCCATCACACCTCACATCCATCTACCTTGGTAATAACCAAATAGCCAGGTCTCTCAGATCATACATTATCACCCACCACTCTTTCCCATAAAATTCTGTACACCCACCCCATAGCTCGGTGGCTCTCAAACTTTTTTGACCTCAACTAAGAGTAGAAATATATTTTACATCACGACTCAGGACACATAAGTGTATCACAAAAGTCACCTAAAATACTCACCCTTACTGAATGTGATGCACAGTATTTTCTATCATATTGTATTTCCTATTTTAAAAATTCTAGTCATGAACAATTAATACTGATTTAATAACCTGAAGTTTAAAAACCACTCCCCTCACCTTACCCATCCCACCCCCCATCCTTACACTGTAGACTTTCGAATGACTGATCAGCAGGCTCTCCTACGTCCTCTGTATTCTCTCTAAACATCCTCTCCAGTTCCTGGGTTTACTGAAACTTGGCTGTCCCTCAGAGAAACTATCTCCTCTAAAGTTCTCTCAAATGAAGCCTTTTCCCCTCTTTCTCTCTCTCTTACAATTGCATATCTAAGGGCCAGGAAGTGGTATAGGTTTCCTCCTTTTTCCCCATTTTTCTTACATCATTTCTCCATTTTTCGCTCCTTCAAAAACACTGGCTTCTTTGAAGCTCACAGAATCTGGCTATAATAGCCTCTGCCTCTCCTCTCTGCTTTCTCCCTCATTCACTAAAGACTTTAGTTTCTGCTTCACATCTTCCTCTGCATCCCAACTCTTGTCCTCATTCTCAGAGGCCTCAATACCCATGTGGATAACTCACCCAACACCAAGTCCATTGACCTATTCCTCTACTCAACCTCACCCACCAAAGATTATAGTCACAGGCTTGTCAACACTAGTAACTATACCATTTCCCATATCTCAAGCAACCAACTCTCCAATTTCTACTTCCTATCCTTGTAGCTCACTTAGGTTTGTCCTCTGCATTCTTTGTCCCATAAATATCTCCATTGTCCTATTTTCTCACTATTCTTTATAACCCTTTCCATTCCTTCCTACCCAGTAAAGATTCCACGGTCTATCATCATCATTACACTGAAAATTTGCTTAACTTTCTTGACCTCAGTGGTTTTTCCAATTGTGCTACAGACTCCATTCTTCTAAAGCTTTCCAAAGTCTTTAAAATGGGAGATTAACCAAATCAGCATCCTTGTCATCTCTACCATCTAGTGATTCTCCTCCTTACCCAAGAAAATTTATTGAAAGAATTGTACATGCTGACCAATTTTCTCTCTCATTCACTTTCAACCCAATCCAACCTGGCTTCTGTCCCCACTGAAACAATTATTATCAAGGTTATTAATAACCTTCACGTTGCCAAACAATGAAAATTTCTGTCTTCCTCCATTCAATCTTCCAGCAGCAATCAATGTAACTGACCACTATTCTTTTTGAAACATTCTCCTCTTTCAAGTGTCTCCTACCTTACTAGGCATTCTTTCAAAATTCACTTTGCTGATTCCTTCTACTCTAACCAAATTCTAACTACTGGATTTTCTCAGAGCTTGGTTCTGGATTCTTTCCTATATTTGGGTAATTTCCTCCAGTTCCATTACTTGGAATACTACCTATGTGCTAACGACTTCCCGGCTCAGACCTCTCAATTACTTAACCAATTGCATATGCAACATCTCCATTTGGGTGTTTAATAAGCATCTCAAACTTTGCATATTCAAAGTTGAATTGATTTTATCCACTCCTATAAATTCTTTCCTAAGGCAATCTCAGTAAATGGCAACCCAATCCACCTAGTCATTCAGTCTAAAAACTAAGGGCTCACACTTAAGTCTTCCGTCATTTTCCACACCGAATTCATTAGCAAATCCTGTCAAGTCTATATTCAAAACAGAACTAGAATCTATCCACTTCTCATTACCACATGTCTAAGCTATCATCATTCCTCATTGGACTATTATAACAGCTACTTGCTCCTCACTTCCACTTTTGTCAATTTCATTTCAAATTAATAGAAACCTGTATTGAACAGTGGCCCACACTTAAAAGATGCCAGTAGTCCCTTGTAAGGACTTCAACACCTAGAAATGCTAGACTTATCACCCGTGATCTACGCCCTCTCCCTCTCCCCCCTCAATTATATCCAACAGAGACCAGAAGACACTTCATCCAGGAAGGGCTTAATACGTTGACAAAAAGAGTACTAGCATATTAGGGAAAGATTTTAGTTACTTTCTTGATAGGCAAGGAATATCAGTGGCAGGAATGAGGTCTGTTTTCAGTTTGAATGGAAAGATTCTAGTAAGGTAGAAGCCAAGGGGCAGTTCTTACAATATGCTCTACCACGTGCTGGTAACCACAAAGATCCTACCACAGGGATCTTCAGTGGTGGTTAATTAACCAGGGGGTTCCTAGGACAGAAATAAGTCAGCCCACTAAGGTACTACTTCAGCCCAATACCTGAAAAATTCCTAATCAGTTAAACAAAGGCCTAATTTGAGCTACAGCAAGTGAGCTGGCCCCTCATGCCTTCTGTCAAGGCCTTGCTCCCTCTCCTGCTTCTAAAATAGTAGTTATGAACTTTTTCAGTTACAGCTTCCTTGGAGAATTTGATGAAGACAAACTCTCTCCTTAGAAAAATGCACAACAGAAAATACTGTGCACAGTTCAAAAGTTCCTGGAGGGCCTCCAGAAGCAAGGGCTCTCAGGTTAGCCACCTCCCTGATTCTCTAGTGGTTCCCTCCGAGCTGGCCTCTTTCAACATTTAAAGGAAAAATAACAAGAATGTTCCTTTATCATGCATTCTCTTCTGAATATTGTCCTCTCTCCTCCACATCTCATTCAAGTTTCATAAGGGTAGTCTGACCATTTTTATGGGGAGAGGGTAAAAATGCACATATGTGTACATGTTTGTCAATGCAAAGAAGCTCTGGAAGGACATACAAAAAGAAAAACTGGTTAACAAGTTTCCTCTAGGGAAGAGGACTGGGCCTGAGAGACTGAAGAGGGACAGAGACACTTTCCATGGAATATTCAACATGTGTACAAATTACCTAATCAAATAATAATAAATCAGAGTAACATGAGCATCATGGCAGAGTGAGCTCTCCTCTAGACTCTCCCCTCTAAAATACAAGAAAAAGGACATTCATATTCCAACAGAGGGCATTCACACAACACAAAAGATGTCTGAGAGACCCACACAGCCATACACCTCAAGATGGAGGTGCTGGACCACCCTCCCCTCAGAGGAAGTGGAAGGAGGTAAGGGGAATCTCCTCTCCCTCTCCCAGTGGCAGAAACACTGGGGTCCAGACCATGCGGCTCTGGTGGGGGGGAGGGGGAAAGGGGCAACCCTCTGTGGGAATACCTTCACTCTCCAAGTTCCCTCACAGCCTGTGGGAAAGCCCCACATAGAGGTGACTAAGCTATTGGGGGGGTGTCTTCAGTAAGCTGGCAGCCCAGGAGAGAAGATAGCGAGGGCAGAGCAAGAACGCCCCTGGGACCATGTAGGTGAAAGAAAGCATCCCTGCCCCCGCACAGCACTCCAGCTCACCTGGTCAGCCAGAGGGCCCAAGCATAATATAGAAAAGCAGTGGCTGGAGCAAGCGAGTTGCAGATTGCAGTGGGATCAGAATACACAGCTCTTGACCCCCACCCAGTGGTGGCAGGTGGAAGCTGTGACCAAATACTATCACTATGCAGAGGCACAAATTCACACCATAAAACAATATGAAAAAATATATTAAATCTACAGAAGGAAAACGGCAAGCATGCAGAAATCAGTCCTGAAGGCACAGAAATTTATAATCTAAATGACACAGAATTCAAAATAGCCATCATTAAAAAACTCAAGTTACAAGAAAATACAGATAGTTCAATGAAATCAGAAACTTCTTCACAAAAGAGATTGAAACTATAAAGAAGAACCTATCAGAAATGTTGGAGACGAAAAACAGAATGGAGAAGATTAAGAAAAATCTGGACTCCCTCAATAACAAAGCTGATATTATGGAGGAGCGAATCAGCAGTCTGGAGGACAGAAATACAGAAATGCTTCAGATGGAGGAGGAGAGAGAACTAAGACTAAAAAGAAATGAAGAAATTCTCCAGAAATATCCAGCTCAATTAGGAAATGCAACATAAGAATTATAGGTATTCCAGAGGGAGAGGAATGGAGCAGAAAGCTTGTTCAAAGAAATAAAAGGCGAGAACTTCCCAAACCTGGAGAAGGAGCTGGAAATACAAGTGAAAGAAGCCAACAGATCTCCCAGCTACATCAAGGTAAAAAGACCTTCTCCAAGACATATAGTAGTAAAGCTGCCAAAAGTCAATGACAAAGTAAAAATATTAAGGGCAGCAACGAAGAAGAAAATAACTTACAAAGGAACCCCTATCAGGCTTTCAGGAGATTTCTCAGCAGAAACCTTACAGCTAGGAGAGAGTGAAATGATATATTCAAAATTCTGAAAGACAAAAACTTTCAGCAAAGAATACTCCATCCAGTGAAAATATCCTTCAGATATGATGGAGAGGTAAAAATTTTCCCAGATAAACAAAAGCTAAGGGAGTTCATCACCACAAGAATCCCCTACAAGATGGGGCTGGCCCCGTGGCCGAGTGGTTAAGTTCGCGCGCTCTGCTGCAGGCAGCCCAGTGTTTCGTTGGTTCGAATCCTGGGCGCGGACATGGCACTGCTCATCAAGCCACGCTGAGACAGCGTCCCACATGCCACAACTAGAAGGACCCACAATGAAGAATATACAGCTGTGTACCGGGGGGCTTTGGGGAGAAAAAGGAAAAAATAAAATCTTTAAAAAAAAAAAAAAAAAGAATCCCCTACAAGAAATGCTCAAGATGACCTTCATATCTGAAATTAAAAAGAAAGCGATTACAAAGCCTTGAGAAAGGAGATAAATAGGTATACAAAATCGGAAAACTGCAGCTCTCTATCAGAACAGGTCAGCAAACAATTATAACATTAAAGATAAGGGGAAAGACAACACAAAAATAAATATAATCTCATCATTTTAACCACAAACTCACAACGCAACATGGAGTAAGTTGTGACAATAACAACTTAGGACAGGAAGAGGAAAGGGATGGAATCTGCTTAGTCTAAGGAAATAAGAGGCTATCAGAAAATGGACTATCTCACCTACAAGATTTTTCATTCAAACCTCATGGTAACCACTAAAAAAATAATCAAAACAGAGACATAAATGACGAATAAAGAGAAAAATAAAAAAACCATCATAGAAAACTACCTAGCTGAATTAGTAGTTCAAAACACATGGGACAAGAAACAGGAAGTGCAGAAGAACCTGAAAATGAGCAATAAAATGGCAGCATTAAGCCCTCATATATCAATCATCACTCTAAATACTAATGGATTGAATTCTCCAATCAAAAGACACAGAGTGGCAGGATTGATTTAAAAAAAAGACCCAATAATATGATGCCTCCAGGAAACACATTTCAGCTCTAAATAAAAACACAGGCCCAGAGTGAAGGAATGGAAGATGATACTCCAAGCTAATGGCAAACAAAATAAAGCAGGTGTTGCCATACTTATATCAGACAAAGTAGACTTCAAGATAAAACAGGTAATGAGAGACAAAGAAGGGTAGTATGCAATGATAAAAGGGACACTCCAACCAGAAGACATAACACTCACAAATATATATGCACACAATACAGGCACCAAAGTACATAAGGCAACTATTAACAGACCTAAAAGGAGGTATTAATAACAACACAATAATTGTAGGGGATGTTAACCCCCCAGGTACATCAAAGGATAGATCATCCAGACAAAAAGTCAACAAGGAAACAGTGGAACTAAATGAAAAACTAGACCAGATGGACTTAATAGATATATATAAAACACTCTATCCAAAAACAGCAGACCAAGTTCTTCTCAAGTGCACACGGAATACTCTCAAGGACAGACGATACGTTTGGAAATGAGGCAAGCCTCAACAAATTTAAGAAGACTGAAATCGTATCAAGCATCTTTTCTAACCATAATGCTATGAAACTAGAAATCAACTGCAAGAAAAAAGCTGGGAAAGGGACAAAGATGTGAAGACTAAACAACATGCTACTGAACAACCAATGGATCATTAAAGAAATTAAAGGAGAAATAAAAAAATACATGGAGACAAATGAAAGTATACTATACCAACACACATGGGATGCAGCAAAAGCAGTTCTAAGAGGGAAATCCATAGCTTACAGGCCCACCTTAACAAATGAGAAAAATCTCAAACAAGCAATCTTAAGCTACACCTAACAGAATTAGAAAAAGAACAAAAACAGCCCAAAGTCAGCAGAAGGAGGGAAATAATAAAAATTAAGAGTTGAAATAAATGAAATTGAAACCAAAAAGACAGGAGAAAGGATCAATGAAACAAAGAGCTGGTTCTCTGAGACAATAAAGAAAACTGACAAACCCTTAGCCAGACTAAGAAAAAAAGAAGGCTCAAAAAAATAAAATTAGAAATGAAAGAGGAGAAATTATAACAGATACCAAGAAATACAAAGGATTATAAGAGAATACTATGAAAAACTATATGCCAACAAATTGGACAATCTAGAAGAAATGGATAAATTTAAGACTCATACAACTGCCCAAAACTAAATCAAGAAGAAACAGAGAATCTGAACAGACCAATCATAAGAGATTGAACTGTACCCAAAAATAAATCCAGGACCAGATGGCTTCTCTGGAGAATTGCATGAAACATTCAAAGAAGATTTAATACCTGTCCTTCTCAAACTATTCCAAATAATAATAAATCAAAATTTTCAAACTTTCAAAAGAGCAGCCTACTTCGTTTCTAACTTCTCATTTCCCAGAAACTTTCTGGCATTCTAAATATGACTTCTGGTCCTTTCATCCCTCAAAGTTGGTTATGTGAGGTCACCAGATGCCTTCTAATTTGGAAATCCAATGGATACAGTACAAAGTCTTTATCTTCCTTGAACTTTCCACAGCATTTCACAAAAATAGTCTTTCCTCAGCTTATATAACACCACATTCTCTTGATTCTCCTACCTTTCTGGAAGTTCCTTCTTACCCTCCACAAGACATTTATTCATTTACTCCTTGCCTACAGTGTCAAAAGATACTTTTCTTCTATTTGCCTTTATGTTGAGTAATCTCAGTGAGTTAGGGCAAGCCACTATCACAGGAATTCTCAAAGTGTGACCTGGGAATCCCTGGGGGTCCACAAGATCCTTTCAGAAGTCCAAGAAACAAAATAAATTGAGTTAAATAAACTCAATCTCACCCCATGCCCAAACTTGCTCTTCTTCCTGTTCCCTATCCACTCCTGCCCCAAGTGACTCAAGCCAGAACTGCAGCAGGCTTCACCAATTCCCTCTCGCTACAATTATCAGGTACTTACAGCTACTAATTTCTCTTGATTGAATCTCACACCTTTCCATACCTCCTGCTATGGCATTAAATTAAGCCACCATAGCTTTTCTGGACTACAATAGCCCAAACTGATCTACTTTCAGTTTCACCTCTTCCCAACTCTGTTCTTCATACTGCACCCATTCTAAATCCAATACCCAATCTGATTCCCACCATCACCACCAGCTCACTTAAGTTTCTCAAACTACACAGATACTAGCTCTCTACAAGAATTTATTTTTATTATTTTGTTGAAGATAATTAAAACAAGCATCTGCTAGATCATTTGGTTGATTTCCTAGGACACAGCCATACAGAATCCAAGGCTGTGTTTCTAATCACAATACCATACTATATACCAAGATAATTCATGAGAAATAATGGCAGACTTATACAATTAATTACATTCAAGAGAATATGATACTCTTTATTTCCAAATGTATCAGAATAGAGAATATGTGTGAATAGAGAAATGTGATGAAAGAACTGAGTCTTTCCAAGGTCTTAGTAGCACTGACAAGTCAAACTAAAAAAATAACTTGTTCCATACGATATTCATATTGTAAACAATTTGTAAGATACATTATATGTCACATTAATGTTAGGCAAGTTGAATTTTATTAGTTGTGTAACAAGCTTTAATTTATAAACATTTCAGGGTTGTTGTTGAGAGCTGGAAACACTAGGAATTCAGTTTAATGTTTAAACATCTGAAACATTAAAATAAAAAGGAATTTCTGCAACAAAACCAAGCTGGGTAAGTTCCTTAGACATATCATGCACTGAATCATTGCACTCTTCTTTATCCAAGCCTACAGTGTTCTCCAATTAAAATTTTAAAGAAACTTATCATGTTTTAAAGAAACTAACTTCCTTCTTAAAATGCTGAGGGTCATATCTCTGGAACTTTGAAACATCTCCTCATTAAAAAACCAAAGCCTGCATGAATGCCTAAACAATATTCAGCTTTCGAAGCAAAGGCTTTGTTGTCTGTCTTATATATTGAGAGGCATAGCTCTAGAACTGTGTTGTCCAATATGGTAGTCACTAGGAATATGTGGCTACTTAATTAAATAAAACTAAAAATTCAGTTATTCAGTCATACTGGCTACATTTCAAGTACTCAACACACACACGTGGCTGGTAGCTAAAACATGTCCATCATCACAGAAACTACTATTGGATAGCACTGCATTGCTCTATAACTTCTCCTTTTGAGAAAGCTGCTCATGACTTCAAACATCAACTCGATGTTGATGACTTCCAAATTTTTCGCTAGTCTTTTTCCATTAAACTAATGGAGTATCTTCAGAAAGCTACTTGATATCTCCACTCTACTTTATCAGCTGGAAAGATGGAGGTAGTAGCTGGAAATAATTACGGCAGTGGCAAGAAAATCAGTATGGTACAATGTAATCAAGAATGGAACAGATTTTCAGTGTAAGGTTAAGACTGAGTTTGAGACAAAAGGGAATAGGTAGTGCAAAAACTTTAATAAATATTAATCAAAAGACAATTCCCACTCCACTGTACCCAACCATCCTGAAATAATTAGAAACCACCTTGCAAAGATCTTCAAAAGATATCCTTCTAACCATACCTGAAGATATTATTCACCCAGTAAACTCACTCTTGATATGGAAGATATATTAAGATCACAGTTTATAATCAGTCAATATAAAGTACAACTTAGCCTGTTTCACTTTATTTTAATTACATTTCTAATTCTTTCAAGATAAGTGATTTTTTAAAAACTCAAAAACAACACACTTAATAATGCGCTTCAGCCAGGTTTACAACTATATAACAAAACGCTACCTAAGATTCCTGTTTATAACTTTAATCTCCCAGCTTTCTCTATATTGTATTATAATAAAAAAGACATAATAATTATTAATTACCCACAAATACTTTTTCTGCTTTATAGAGATATTTAATATTCATGTTACTCCAAAAGAGAGCTTATTTTAAAAAGCGCAAACTCCACTTTCTGACTACTTAACTAAAATAAAGTCAGATGCAAAAATCACAGCATGTCTCCAAAATTCAGATAGAAAGCTTCAGAAAACAATGACAATGAAAGGCATTTCTAAAATAATGTATGGTATATTAATTTATTCAGTAAACATTTATGACCACTATAAACTTCTGGAATGAGGTGGATATTAAACCAAATAAACATGAAGCAAACATTTATTGAGTACCTACCATGTGCTAGGCTTTGGACTACATATACAAAAACAACAATAACAATAAGACATGGTCCTGCCCTCGTGGAGCTCACAGTCTAGTTGAAGCAGACAAACAATCACAAATACAATGGCAAAGCACCAGGGAGGCATTATGGAAGAAGGGACTGGTTCTGCCTGGAGAATGCAGGGCAGGCTTCACAGAGATGGAGACAATGGAGCTGGGCCTTGGATGAGTAGGAGTTCACCAGATGGAGGGGAAGGGGGGAAGCGCATTCCAAGCAGAGGAAACAGCACATGAGCAAGCAGAATCTTGAAAGCATATGCCAGGATGCAGGATGATGAGCGGTCCAGCGCAGCTAGAGCATAAAGGTGCACACAAACTAAAGAGACGAATTAGTTTTTGATTTTTAGTGAATCATAACTATCAGGAAGCATATCTTCATATTAAATTTAGTGTAGCTTAACAGTGATTATGGTAACAATAGGGTAGTTTGAAAGTGTTCCATTCATTTCATCAATATTTGAGCCCCTTCAATAGATACCCAGCACTGTGTTTAGAGTTTTAAAAAGACAGTTTTAGACAAATAAATCTTAATTTTCCTCTACATATTTAAGAAGGAAATTAAACCCAGAATAAAGATTTTGTTAAGCTGAAACCACACACCTTCACCAATACATACTCAAGGTCCTAACCTTTTGCTAACTTGAGTCCCCTCTACTTCTACCACTATCTCATATCCTTCTTAACACCTTCATAACTATCAACCCAAAGTAACACCATAGCTAAGCAACACAGAGGCAATTTCAGCCTTCTCGTCCCATTCTATCTCTCTAAAGAAGGTAACTGCCACTGTCTCTATGGAAACCAATGCAAGGTAACCAATGCAAAATATGAAGAAACAATGCATTCTGACCTCCATACCAATTTTTAGAAATTAAACTACTATAAACAAACTATTAAGTTGAATTCTGAATAAAGAGAGATATGAAGCAGAGACCCCCATACACTTCAAGAAAAGTACAAAGATGAGGAGGAAGAGAGCTTGGGTCAGGAAGTTTCCTATACTGCCACCAGGCAACACTGTTCACTGAGGTAAGCTTGCTGCTTAGGAAAGTGCAATGGCGAAAGGAAAGGAACTAACATGGCTCAAATGTGTTGCTAGGTGTTTTCACACAAATTCCTATTTACTCCTCACAGTAATGCTAAGGGAAAGATTTTATTACCTTAATTTTAGAAATGAGAAACCTGAGATCATCAGAGGTTAAGAAACTTGCCCATGGGGGCCTGGCCCCGTGGCTGAGTGGTGAAGTTTGCACACTCGGCTTCAGTGGCCCAGGTGGGGACTTAGCACCACTCGTCAAACCATGCTGAGGCAGCGTCCACATAGCAGAGGTAGAAGGACCTAGAACTAGAATGTACAACCATATACTGAGGGGCTTTGGGAAGAAGAAAAAACAAAGATTGGCAACAGATGTTAGATCAGGGCCAATCTTGGAAAAAAAGGAAAGTTGCCCATGACTGCATGAGCTAATAAGTGATGGAACCAGTACATCAAACTGTGCCTGCCTGGGTCCAGAGTCCTTACAGCTCACTACACTGCCTCAGGGTTCCTAAAATGAACACAGCACTCCCAAGGGGTATGCTGGGTTCTATAGTCATATCTCTAGTAAGAAAACCCCTACTTTTCCTTCCACTATTTTCACACAGTCAGTATGAGACAATGGTGGTGGCAACACACATACACATAGATCATCTCTGAAATTTAGAGGGAGAAAAATCGTGAAAAAATGGTTATATACGATCAGTTGCCCTTGGGGGTAAAAAGCTTTCTTTATAAGGATATTTGATGTTTTAATACAATAAAATTAGCACCATAATTCAAATGTTACTTGTTTAAATTCCTATACAATAAACCAGCAACTAAGCAGCTCAATAAATCTCCAATCACAGTATGAGGATAAGAATATTATTCCTAAAGGTCATTATCCTCAACATTATCAAAAGTAAAAGCCAAAACTGTCCTTTCTCAAATCCTAATCCTGAAAACTAAGAGGTAAGTATAAACTATGTGGTAAGGATACTTGCCACATTAAAATTTTGCCTCCTTTTGGGCAACAGGAACTATTTTAAGGGAAAAAATGGAGACAATTAATATCAATAAAGCAATCTTTTGTAAATAGTCCCAGTGGGCCAAAAGTGTGAGGTATGCTGGCCGAGAGAGACACTGAAATGTTCTTTTCAACTCTGCGCAATTTACCTATGCTCTCTTTACAAGTACTGCCAACTATCAGAAAATTAATCAGATTTGGAAGTCAAAATGCTTTGCAGGGGGAGAAAAAAGAAAACAAACCTGGGACGTTCAGACAACCACAATTCTAGTGACATAATTACAGCATAAGATACTTTCTGGAGAGCTTTTAAAGCAGCAGACATATGCTATAAGTAAATTAACCAACCTTATTTTGATTGAGAGGATCATTCCGCAGTCTCTGTTTGTTCTTCTGTAATTTACTAGGCATCATCTTTCCAGTTCTGAAGTCAAAGCTGCTGAGGTCAACAGTGTTTCCCAGGTACCTTGCCAACTGAGGTTTGCTTCTGAACTTCTTACCACTTGGACTAGAAGAAAGATAACGTTAATTGTATAAAAGACAACAATGATTACCCTAGATCCCTACATATACCTTTTCTGCATGCCTTCCTTTCTGCTCCCAACTGTTACACATCACAATTTTACGTGTTTACTTTTTTCAAAGAAACATGAAAGTTTTAAAGGAACTTTGTAACTTCCCTATAAGAAGAGATAATGTGTCATTTACTGTAACACTCCACTCATATAATACACCACTGGACCACATACTGGATGCTACTACAGATTATCCCACTGGTCACTCACTCAGCCACCACTGACAGAATCCCAACACAAACTGCACACACAGCATAATATGCACGCTGCAAATGTCTTCAATCATACAAACGGTTTTCCTAATTGACTTTTGAAACGCTATTTTTTCTGTAAGTATTACACATCATAATGCCACCAGTAATCAGTAAGAACTTCAGAACAAATTCTTCTAAAGTCAACAACCCTTGTTAAAAACACACATACATGGGCCGGCCTGGTGGCACGGCAGTTAAATCTGCACGTTCCACTTTGGTGGCCCAGAGTTCGCCTGTTCAGATCCCAGGTATGGACCTAAGCACTGCTTGGCAAGCCATGCTGTGGTAGGCATCCCACATATAAAGTAGAGGAAGATGGGCACAGATGTTAGCTCAGGGCCAGTCTTCCTCAGCAAAAAGAGGAGGACTGGCGCCAGATGTTAGCTCAAGGCTAATCTTCCTCAAAAACAAACAAACAAACAAAAAAATGCATACACACACAAGCACTTGGAATCCATATCATCTCTGGGCTACTGATCTGAACTCATGACATTTACAATTGAAAAAAAAAATTCTTGAATTTTGACCATATTTAAATGCTCCCTAATGTAACTACTGAAAGGTAAATATCTGCAAATGTGTTTATATGTTGCTAACGTGAGTCTTGTTAGGCAAACTCCTACCTTAGAGAAGCATATCAAGAATAATTTACTTCTCGTAAGAAATATTGTCAAAGCTGAAAAATGACAAAAAAGTGCCAGAATTATACAGAGAGCCATAGTATCTGTTCTAAAAGCTTTTTTGCTGTGTGGCATTAATCTTCAAAAAAATTTTTATAGGAAGAATGCCCCAAAGTCTTATCTAATAAATTTGCTGAGCCAAATGTGCTAGAATAAACTGTTAAAGTCAGCAGGATATGTCACCAGAAGAGAATTGTGAGAATTCTAGAATCTCTCTCAAAGAAGCCAACATGCCATATTTAGAACTTAACCTTACGCCACTGATCATAATAAAAGAATACTTCACCAGGAAGACAAAGGAGAAAAGGCTGGGAAACCAAGCAATAAAACATACCCCTGTAACAGCAAAGCTTCTCTCTGGGTCAAGTCCCAACCAACACAGCCCACTTTGTCACAAACTCTACAGTATTCTACCACCACTGACTGCAAGACAAGAAGATTGTATCAACATTCTTTCTCCACAATGACATGAGGTAAGTATTGCTGAAATACAATTCAAAGTATACAATTCAGCCTGCAGATGAAGACAACCACCAGTAACAGAATGGAACAAAGCAGACAACTGGAACTCACCAGAGGAAAGAACACAGGATTACGTATAAGCAAACCTCAACTCCCATTTTAATCCAGATATCCAAATAGGCTCAGCATCACAAAATGAAATAGAATGTGATCCTCAATACAGCCCAAAACACAAATCACCCAGCTCTGCTGACTGCAAACTGCCTCCCCGAAACCTGATCTTGCATTGCCCTGTTACGGCACCGCTGTCCACCCCGCACCTAATCATCGAAACTAGAAGGCCACATACAAAGCTCAGTGCCCCAGCCCCCAGCCACAGATCCAGTACCAAGTTCTAAATGTTCAGAGATGCCTCAATGCTGACAAAACAGGTTCACCTCCTTAATAACACATCACAAGCCTTCAATCTGTTTAGATATTCCTTTTCCAGACTTTTTCCCACCAGCATGGCACCCCACATTCTACACTTAATGTCTCCAAAATATACAGGTTGACAAAATACACAGGTTTGACTTCCAACCATGTCTTTCCAGATGGAAGGATGAGCATAAGCAATATCTTGCCTGTCATAAGACCACGTACTAAATTCTTCAAGCCCAGCTTAAACGTCACCTCCTCTGTGAAGCTGTCTGTGATTCTCCAATCCACGTCAGAAATAATTCCACTATCCCTGCAATTCTACCGTATTATAACAATTCCTATACATTCCCTCGATGAGTCAAACGACCAGAAAGTACAATGCCACTTTTTAAAAACCTCAAACATGATTTATAAAGGCTAGCACTGAACAAAGTAACTTTCTGAGAACAAAAAAATTTTTATCAGTTGAATAGTAAAGAATATGGTTTTCATTTGAAGACACAATGGGATGGTAAATTCTATGCTTTTTTAAGTTATATTGCATGAAATTTAAAATACTGAACTGGAAAATATTTTCATAATTAATCTATTATACTACATATGAAATTAAGTATTACTAAAAGACCCAAATTAATGTGAAAAACTGGTAAAGATTTCTCTGTTATTACGTCACTTATACAATCACAATTAATTTTAAGTAAGCCAGAATAGTCATAGAGTCCTTATAATCAGATATTCCAGTTACTGGTAAACAAGATTTTGATAAACTATTTGATACACCCCAAAAATGAAAACAACCTCTCCACAAAATGACAATTCTTGATCAGATATCCCTCTAAAAAGATCTCATTAGTGCAATAAAAAGCTGGGCTCAAGAGTGGACTTTGTTTCAAAAGACTGATATTCCAGAAGATGAAAATATTAAGGTAGCAACTTCTACCAAAAAGATAAGCACTACCATTATGAGGATATAGCTTACAGACAAGTAGAATGTCACTTCTGAAGGAATCCATTGACTTAATTTCACAAATTAACCCTGCAATAAGGAGCTCTTTACATAATAGGTGAAACACCAGTTGCCTAGTGCACCTGAAAACAAACTAGAGCCTCTCTGGAACATTCTCCTCTGGAGCAAAACTCCGAGAGAGAGATCCATCAGTTTTAGATACTCCTCCCCCAAATTAAGCAAATCTAAATACTTAAGAATTCAATTAAAAGGCTATACTCACAAAACGTGATTGCATAGTTTATGATCTAGATTAGCAATTTAACAATGGCTTGAAATAGTTCCTATGTTTAGTGACTTTAAAAATCAAATGGGAAGTATTTATTCTAAGAAAGGTCTGACACACTCTACTGACAAACTAAATTAGCAAAGAAAGAAGGTGGAAATCAAGTTTCAGCTATTAGCATATTGAAAAAAAAAGTTGGAATATCAACCTGTATCCAGTCAGATCTTACTCATCCCAATCACTACCTCGTGTGGTAAAGATGGAATTCTGTGAGGCACCTGTACTGGACAGCTATAAGCACTCATCATACACACTGGTGCCTTCAGAATACTGGTACAGCCATTCTCTTCTCCATAGCTGCTACAGCGTGTGCTTGGTGCTTTAAAGAGAGTCAACCTGGCTGCCCCCGGGGGGTTTTAAGACCAGGGACTTTCTTCTGCAGGAGATGGAAAGCATCTAGAAGAACAAGGCCCAAAGGAATGGTCAAGCAGAAATTCTGCCCATCATATACAGACCACCTGCACAGTGGCAAAATGACCCTGGAAGTGGCTGAGGAAGTAAATGCTAGAAGAACAAAAAGACTGTACGTCACTTAAGCTCTGGTCTTACCCAGAGTGACTAAATTATCATCTGTGTGACCTGTAAGATGGCCGCTGCAGGTTCCAGTCTCAGACACACCAGGACTTAACATGACTAAGCTTTTATTCTAAAAGCATCAAATTGTAACTTAGGGAAACTACTTTATTTTTTTAACTCTAGTAGACTACTGACGGATATTAGTCATTTTCAGTTTTCTCTGCCCAAAGTGATTACTTCTAATCCCAGTAATGAAATATTTCACTTTCAACCACAAAAAAAAATTCCCTATCAACTGCCCCCTAGATATGCCAACCCTGAACCAACTTGTGATCTCACCTTTAACTTTTCCTACACGCTAAAGACCCTGAAGCAAAGTAATAATTAAGTGAAAATCAAAAACATGAGTTACATTTTTCCACTTCACTTGAGAACATTCCATCACTTGAACTATGTCTTTGCTTGCTTTCATTATGATTAAACTGTTCATAGCACTCCTCAAACCTAACTCTATCTTAGAGGTTTCTAACTATAGATTACCAAAAAGAAAGAAATTTTATTTGGCATCTGACTTTCAAATCTTAAAAAATTTAATTGATATACCAGAAATACTTAAATTATGGTCACCTTAATTTAGTGATATTCCTTTTTTGTCACTCTATAAACTCACCTAGTAATCCTCACTATCTGAGCCAGACCACTGTAACACACCCTGCCAGGCTGTTATAAAACGTACTCTTCTGAAGACCTACCGCCTGCAAGGGAAACCGCACTCTGAAAACACCCCTCTAACAGAGAACAACATACTTTTTCATGTTACTTTGGTGACATGGATGATCATGATATTTATTAACCCATTATGAGAAGACCAGAGGTCTGAGCAAACAAGTGTATCTTCACCCCAGTCTCTAACAGGATGAACTGTGCGGGTGGCACAATCAGTGTGAGTAGGATGAACTGGCCTGTGAGCAGCAGATGGTCAGCTATATGGCTAAAGAGCATCTTCAGAGGTGCGTCGCTCTCCAACAACATTAGGAAGTACTTCTTGGGGAATAGTAAAAAACTCCACACTAAAAATTCTATAAGCTACAGCAATGGAATAGTTGGAGAATAAAGAAACATAAGGGGCTGGCCCCATGTCCGAGTGGTTAAGTTCATGAGCTCCACTTTGAGGCCCAGGGTTTACCAGTTCAGGTCCCAGGCGCAGACCTACACACTGCTGATCAAGTCATGCTGTGGTGGCATCCCACATGGAGGAACTAGAATGTCTTGAAACTAGAGTACATAACTACGTACTGGGGCTTTGGGGAAAAGAATTTTTAAAAAAAGAGGAAGACTGGAAATGGATGTTAGCTCAGGGCCAATCTTCCTCACAAAAAAAAAAAGAAAGAAAAAAAAGGAAAGAAAGCCAAGGCGAACAGAGATTAAAAAAAAAAGAGAGAGACATCAACTTTTTTCCTACCTCTTTAAATATTAAAGCTTACCTGTTACGAGAGTTAGTATTGAAAGAAAAAGAAAGATTTCTCTAACTTTACATAACAATCGTCTCCAGAAATCAAATTTTAGCTGAGATTAAAAATCTGAAATAAAATTATCTTTTTGCACTTAGGCACAAAACATACAATCAGAAAACTGCCAAACTAACTAATTTAAAGAATGTATGCCATTGCTTCAAAGCTACATGACATACACACAGAAAAACCTATCCAAAGTCAGCTCCCCACTCCCCCTTCCTTAACTCCTGCCCTCCTGTAAATGTAGGCCTTTCCTAAAATGGACCACCCTCAGCTCTCCTCCATAGTTTGTCCCTGGCAGATTTTATCTATGTACTCACTCCTGTTCTTACCTACATCTCCATCTCTGATCAGTTACTAAATCCAGTTCCTTCATCATCACCTTTGAAGCCATCCTTCCTTTCCATTTACATTGCCGCTGCCTAAATCATTTTTCATCACCTCAGGTCTAAATCACCATGATAGGCTAACTAATTTTCTATTTGCCAGTCTCTCTGCAGTCTAAACTATCCAGACTGCTCTTCCTAAAACACCACTGTGGCCACAGTTCAGTTTAAAAGCCTTCAGGGGACTTTAATTCATGAGCAAAAGGGAGCCAAACATCTTAGCCCTGCATTTGAGATCCTTTTTCATCTAACTTCCTCTTAACTTTTTCAACCCCACTTTCCACTCCTCTTACCCAGTGACTTTTGCTCCAGCCATATTAGTTTATTCACTTTCTCTTTTTTTTTTTTGCTGAGGAAGATTCCCCCTGAGCTAACATCTGTGCCAGTCTTCCTGTATTTTGTATGTGGGTCACTGCCACAGCATGGCCACCAATGAGTGATGCAGGTCCATGCTCGGGAACCAAACCTGGGCCATGGAAGTGGAGCACACCACACTTAACCACTAGGCCACAGGGCCAGTCCCCTATTCACTCTATTTTGAACAGGCTGAATGGTTTCCCTCTCCAGCCCTTTGCAAACCACATCTTTTACCTGGTCATAACACATGTCTCTAACCCCAACCAAGAGCCCGGAAATACCAATCCACCTAATAGCTCCAACAAGCCTTAACAGAACAAAGTAATAGGAATGTCTCCTCCCTCTGAACCTTACAGCAGTTACTGCCTGTATCAGGCAAATAATCATGAACTGCCTGTTGGCATCTCTTTTACTCTAGTTTTGAAATACTGAGCTCTGTATCATTATAAAACTTTCACAAGTTTAAATCATATCTTCACAAATAGCATGGTGAAGTGCTTATTTATGAATGAAATGATATGATGTCAGATTTGCTTCAAAATAATGAAGGCTGAGCCAGGGGTAGTGAATGGGGTATGGATGAAATCAGATTGACAATTGTTGACCTGGGTACTTGGTAGTTTTTTACATGATTCTCTCTACTTTTGTATATATGGTTGAAAATCTCTATAAAAAAATGTTTAAAACATAATCATTATAAGTGTGCAAGCTGAGAGGGCATACAATGGAGAAAAGAAAGTCTTTTCAACAAATGGTGCTGGGAAAACTGGAAAGCCACATGTAGAAGAATGAAAATTGACCATTCTTTTTCACCATTCACCAAAATAAACTCAAAATGAATCAAAGACCTAAAGGTGAGACCTGAAACCATAAGGCTTCTGGAAGAAAACGTAGGCAGTACACTCTTTGACATCAGTATTAAAAGGATCTTCTCGGACACCAAGCCTTCTCAGAGAAGGGAAACAATAGAAAGAATAAACAAATGGGACTTCATCAGACTAAAGAGCTTCTTCAAGGCAAATGAAAACAGGATTGAAACAAAACAACAACCCACTAAATGGGAAAAAATATTTGCAAGTCATATATCTGACAAAGGCTTAATATCCATAATATATAAAGAACTCTCACAACTCAACAACAAAAAATCAAACAACCCAATCAAAAAATGGGCTGGAGACATGAACAGACATTTCCCCAAAGAAGATATACAGATGGCCAATAGGCACACGAAAAGATGCTCATCATCGCTGATCATCAGGGAAATGCAAATCAAAACTACACTAAGATATCACCTTACACCCGTTAGAATGACAAAAATATCTAAAACTAATAGTAACAAATGTTGGAGAGGTTGTGGAGAAAAAGGAACCCTCATACACTGCTGGTGGGAATGCAAACTGGTGCAGCCAATATGGAAAACAGTATGGAGATTCCTCAAAAAATTAAAAGTAGAACTACCATACAATCCAGCCATCCCACTACTGGGTATTTATCCAAAGAGCTTGAAGTCAGCAATCCCAAAAGTCCTATGCACCCCAATGTTCATTGCAGCATTATTTACAATAGCCAAGACATGGAAGCAACCTAAGTGCCCATCAACAGACGAATGGATAAAGAAGATGTGGTACATATATACAATGGAATACTACTCAGCTGCAAAACAGAACAAAATCATTCCATTTGCAATAACTTGGATGGACCTTGAGGGAATTACGTTAAGTGAAATAAGCCAGAGAGAGAAGGATAAACTGTGTATGACTCCACTCATATGAGGAATTTAAAATTATGGACTAAGAACAGTTTAGTGGATACCAGGGGAAAGGTGGGGTCGGGGGTGGGCACAAAGGGTTAAGTGGTGCACCTACAACACGAATGACAAACATTAATGTACAACTGAAATTTCACAAGATTGTAACCCATCATTAACTCAATAAAATAAATAAATAAATAAATAAATAAATAAATAAATGTGTAAGCTGAATATTTCCCCTGAAAGTTGGAAAGTACTTTTTAAAAATATGAAGAGTTTAGGAAAGTAACTCTGAGCATTAAATAATTTTCTTAGCACTTGGGTGGGGGTGGGGATGGAGAATTATTTTTAAAGTATCAATAAGGAAAAAAATTTATTTACAATTTAGCTACTGATAAAACATGACAGCATTCCACCTTCTCCCTCAAGATAAATGTTTAAGGAATCATCACACAATTTTAAATGGTACAAAAGACCTTAAGTATAAGTCACATTCTGTACCAATCATCCTCATTCCATTAACTAGTATTTATGTAACAAAAATTACATACAAACAATATATTACTGGTGGCAAACTGTGTGATCTCTATATCATGGTTAAGAAAAAATTAAAAGCCAGGGCGAGCCACTAAAAAATAAAAAATGAATGAATGCAGAATTCTACTTAATCTTATCCCACTGCCTTAAGGCACTCAGTTTCTGAGGGAGGAAAAAGGAAAAACACTGGTTATTTTAGCTGAATTGGGGACTGGACACTTGCTGTGGAAATGTCAGAAATTAAATATGTCTTGAGAATTATTTCACAACATAATGTGGGGAGGGGGTGGGGGAGGCGGCTGGATACTGATGAAACAAGACTGGGCAGGAATTGATCATTGTTAACTGGCTCATGAGCACATGGGGGATTCATTACACTTTTCTATCCACTTTTGCTTTGGCATATGTTTGAACTTTTCCATAATAGAAAATACATAGGTAGAGAAGTATACCCAAAAAACAGACTATATTTTTTTTAAAAAAAAGGCTAGGAGCCTCCAGGAAAGGCCTTTTTAAAGAGATGCATTCATCACTGCATACACGTTAAAAAGAATTTTAAGGACATTCACCCTTGCTTTAATCTATGGATTCCTCCAGTAGAAAAAGAATAAGAGCCAGGCCCGATGGCCTAGCGGTTAAAGTTCGGTGCACTCTGCCTCAGTGGCCCAGGCTCAGTTCCCAGTTGTGGAACCATACCACTCGTCTGTCAGGAGCCACGCTGTCGTGGTAGCTCACATAGAACTAGAAGGACTTACAACTAGAATATACAACTGTCTACTGGGGCTTTGGGGAGAAGAAAAAAAAACAGTAAAAGAACATATACACATACACACTTGTGTGTATGCACGTATGCACGCACACAGACAAATATATCCAAAAAACAGAATGGAAGGCAATGTGTCAGAATATTAGCAATGATTCTCTTTGGGAATATAATAATGATTGTCATTTCTCTTTATATACTCTCCTATATTTTCCCCATTTTCCACAGTGAGCACAGGTTACTTTAAAATCAGTGGAGAAAATGGAGTAATTTTAAAAGCCCCAGTGAACATGTATAACCTAAGGTCTGCCCTAATTACATTTCAAAATACAGCAAAATATTGTGACGCTTCACAATATTCACAAACACACGCGTCTACTTATGTTGCTTAATTAAGTGAAAAGAAAGAAACTAACATTTTATTAATCTACTGACAATCTACTGCATGCCAAATGCCTTACATGTATTTTCACTTAATCTCAAAAAGTTCCATGAGGTAGAATTCTTACTCTCAGTTTATATTTGAAGAATCAGAGGCTTACAGAAGCTTAAAAATCTGTCCAAGTTAAAACACTAAAGCAAGATTCGAAATTCAAGTCCCAATCTTCTGACTCAAAAGTCCCCTTTCTTAGTCTAAACCAGTGCTATGCACGTGTGGTCTATGAACAGACTTACTGGTTTTCTTATAAGTACAGAAGCAAAGAGAAAACATTTAGAAACTGCTATGGTAATCTGACAGGTTAAGTTTATGACTGTAAAACCTAATAGTAAAAAGTTGCAGGGCCAGCCCGGTAGCACAGCAGTTAAGTGCACACGTTCTGCTTCTCAGCGGCCCAGGGTTCATCAGTTCGGATCCCGGGTGCAGACATGGCACCACTTGGCATGCCATGCTGTGGGAGGCGTCCCACATCTAAAGTAGAGGAAGATGGGCATGGATGTTAGCTCAGGGCCAGTCTTCCTCAGCGAAAAGAGGAGGATTGGCAGCAGTTAGCTGAGGCCTAATATTCCTCAAAAAAAAAAAAAGAAAGAAAGAAAAAAGTTGCAACATGTATTTTGTATGTCCACGTTGATATTATTTTTATACTATTTTTTATTGTAGACTACTTCCGACCAAGATACTTTGACAAACAGCTTCACAGTTATAGTACAAAGAAATAATTCATTTGTTAAAAGTAGGTAGAAACATATTATCCTTCCAAGATGATACAAAAGCAATTTTTGATGGTGCTTTTTTAAAGCACAGGATAAAAGGATTTTTTTAAACATTAAAAATGGAATCAAAAGTTCTGTAGACCCCCTTAGGTCTAAAAATCTATATATAATGTATACACCAACACTAAACACATATAAGTTTAAGGAAAACTGAGAACACTTACTGAGCCATTCAATACTTGGATACCTGACAGAGCACAAGGCGTGATACTGAGTAGGGGACACAAGACTGCCTCTATAGTGCAGGCCTTTAACAGCCAGCATTAACCAGAAGTTTTTCTGGATCACTTAATAGAAAAATGTATTAACCATTTGCTTCATTCAGCAAGCAATTATTAAGAGCCTTCCATATACCAAGGACTGTGCTGGATACTGAAGATTCAAAAATGAATCAGACTCAGGCCCTGCCCTTGTGGAGGTTCAGAATCTGGTGGTCAGCAACACTTGCCAATTACCTATCACAGCAAATACAGAAAAGGTTAACAGAAGTATTCTCAAAATGCCATAGGAGTTGCCCATTTCTGCTAGGGGCCTTTTTAAAGAGATGCATACATCACTGCATACATGTTAAAAAGAATTTTAAGGTCATTCATCCTTGCTTTAATCTATGGATTCTTCCAGTATAAAAAGAACAAGGAAAAGACTACCTTTTTTTTTTTTTTGGAGGAAGATTAGCCCTGAGCTAACTGCTGCCAATCCTCCTTTCTTTGCTGAGGAAGACTGGCCCTGAGCTAACATCCGTGACCATCTTCCTCTACTTTATATGTGGGACGCCTACCACAGCATGGCTTGCCAAGCGGTGCCATGTCCGCACCCAGGATCTGAACCGGCGAACCCTGGGCCACTGAAGCGGAATGTGCGAACTTAACCACTGCACCATTGGGCCGGCCCCAGAAAAGAATATCTTTAGAAGATGATGTTCTTCTTCCTCACATTTGTAAATCATTCATAATTGTTCCTGACAAATGCTAAGTACTCAATTTTAAAATCTAAGTTTAAATTATATTTACTAATATTTATATTCACATACAGCTTATGTAGCCAAGTTCCCAAATGAGTCTGAATTCATATTCTAATAAGATGAGGCAAAATCCTATGATCCACAGATATTATTCAAATTTCATTCTATTTCATACTTTTATTCTCCTTCCTTGGGAAGTTTTAGTTTTTAAAAGTTCTGATGAAATTAAGTAAAACTTCATTTTATAATTTGCCTAATCATTTCTTACTGGAAATGGCAAACAGCAATAAAAGATCAATAAACAAGAGCTGCCAAGGGTATTGATATTCCAAGCCAAACAGTAAATCCATGAAATAAGAGTTGATGATTTATTTCTAATTCATCATGCAGGTCTGAGAAGACCTCAAACACAGGCTAAAAGGTTATTAATTTCTACTAGTCCCACTATAAAATCTAAAAAAGAACAAAAACAAAAAAAGCATCACCTCCTTTGCAAATCACCTGCTTCTGTTCCATTAATTAAAACTAAATGATGAAAAAGTAAATTATGACTATATCTCAACAAATGAAATTTTAAAAGCAACCTGAAAAAATCATCTATCAATTTCTGTTGGAGATTACTTTTAGCATGTATGTGTATCAGTTCCTCTTGGGCTGTGTATTTCCTCTGTTACAGGTATTGTGGGTGTTCTGGCAGGTGAGACTTTGCATGTCAGATTCTAAAAATCAGATGCAGAACAGATGGCAATGTTGCACCTTAACAAAAATTCCTCTAGCACGTCACAAAAAGATGTGATAGTACAGATGAGGGAGAATTACCAACCAGGGCACAATTTTCACCATACCTAGACATCTTTTGTTTCTGGATCCAGGCTTCAATCAGGCAATAACAAGAAAAAAGACTAAAAGCAAGTCAAACGTTCAATTATGCAATAAGCATCTAATAAATACTGCATTTCTTTCCTCTCTCCAACTAGAGATTTTTTTTTTTTAAAGTGGTCTGTAGGGTACCATTTCAACTCTATCTCAACTCTGAAAGAAGCATCTGAGCTTTCTGCAGGAACCACCTAAAACTATCTCATAAGCTACATTTAGCCTGCAAGTTACAATTTGATTTCTTCTAATTTAAGTGAAAGCTTTCAAAATGAAGACGACCTAAGCTCGCACCTTGGGGAACGTGTTGCCTATCTGAATATCTGAGAAACAAAAGGGTCAATCATACATTAAACATGTAGCAAAGGGGGGGGGGGCAAAGAAGGGGTAAACATTTCTAAACAAAATGATCACTTCTATTACCTAGAATAAAACTGCTTTAATTATGTTAACTTACCACAGTTTTTCAACTTTTCCTCAAATATTACATAGAGCTGGAAGATCATCTTTTGGTACAATGGCTTCACTACGAAATAGGATTGAAAATTTACCTTTTGTCAACTTCAGGATGCAAGCATAATAGTGAACAATTACATTATCCCAGTGGCACACCAAGCTCAACATAGTAGATCAGGCATGAGATGCTGCAATATTTGAGAATACAGTAAGGATCTCTATTTGAGGCAGCAGAGCAGGGTGGTTAAGAGTTCCCGGGTTAAGCCACCTGCATCAGGATTCTAATGTCTTATTTAACATCCCTGTCCTAACTCCCTGTTTATTAAATGGAGATAATTGTACCCATGGTTTATAGGGTTATAAGGATCCAATAAGGTAATACATGTAAAGCATTTAGCAAAATAATACTAACAGCTGCCAAAATTATGAGAGCTGTAACATAGAATACACATAGCATAAAGGTACAAAAGATCCCATACTATATACTATACAGTCAACAAAATTCAAACGTTGATTTCTTACTTGTGTCTGTGCACTATGAGCACCGAGATGTTTTTCTATATTTTCATCTTGATATATATATAAATACCTATATTTTTAACATATCTCTGATATGCACCCATCTTATTTGCCACTTTGCTATATCTCTAACATTCAAAAAGATAAAAGCTTTCTTCGTTCTATAAGACCCTCAGCATTAATGATGAAAGTCAGAAACGTGAAAATGTTTGGATTTAATAAAATATCTCAACCAATTTGATCCCAGCACAACACCACAGGTAATACAAAGCAACACCTAAGAAGTCATTTAAGACTTGTTTGACAAAATTTTAAGTGTCATATCAATCGGTAAACACAAATTTAGCATCCGTGTGTTCAGCACTGTGCCTAGGGGGAAGGAAGACAGGTATGTGAGAAAGCCACAGGTTCTAAGGAAATGAACATGAAAGTAAAACAGGGGACAGGTTTAACACCACAGAGATGACCAGAAAGAAAAATTTAGGGGAAGGCCAGTTTACTGAAGCCAAAGAGATTTTAATATTTAAGAACTGTGACAATGGATCTCTCCGCTGGTCCCTTCAGCTAGTTTTTTCCCACAAGACTACATGTGAGAGTCTGTTTTTTTTAAGACAAAAAAAAAGGCGGGGGAGAGAACAGGTCTGGTTGACCTTTGGCATCCTCAGTGATTCAGAATCCATGCCCTCAAGGCACCATACCAGCCCTTAGTAACAAATGGGATAATGGGATATACCTATGTTTTCTTTGTTTGTTTTTTGGTGAGGAAGACTGGCCCTGAGCTAACATCTGTTCCCAATCTTCTTCTATTTAGTACATGGGACACTGCCACAACATAGCTTGATGCGTGACGTGAAGGTCCACGCCCAGGATCCAAACCCATGAACCCTGGAGTGCCAAAGCAGAGCACCTGAACTTCACCACTATGCCACCGGGCCAGCCCCCTATACGTTTTTTAAAACCTATTTATATGTTCAGCCCATAACAACTTGCGTTATTTCACGAATTGTTTTTCTTAATTAGTCTTTAAAAATATAAAGCTTCAAGAGATCTAGGTATTTATTTTACTGTTCTGGAACTGAATCCTTATAACACTATGAGGTACAGGTACAATCATATCCACTTTACAAATGGGGAAAGCACAGCACTGGGAAGTATAAGCAACATGCTCAGGCTGCACCACTGGTAAGTGCAGAGTCAGAATACCAACTCCAGACCTCTTAACCCCTGTCCTCTGCTGCCTTCCCTAGAGACTCCTGCTTTTACCATATCACTCATGATTCTGGATTTTCTAGACCTCCATTATATTGCCTCTGAGTCTTCTTTCTAGATCAAGGTGAAATCTTTTTAGTCTCTTTTCATGCACCTGCTCCCTTTATTTTAATTGTTCTCTGGTTCCATTTTATCTTTTTTTTCCAGAGAAATCATCAGGTACCAATGCATCATAATTTTGATGAAAGAGTTAAAACTGTTTACTATTCTGTTTCCAATATCCAACCAGATGATATTTTATGGCAGCAGCAGTAAAAGGTTAGTATGACTCCCAGGTCTTTAGTCCAGTTACAACCAAAAGTCTAGAACCCAACAAGTTTAGAGTTGATAAAAAAACAAAAGGCACGCAATAGCTACAAAAGGTTCCTGTGTAGAGGAAAATAATACTTCAAAAATATCAATCTGCAAGTGAAGGGAACTAAAAACTGGAAATGACAGGAGTGAAGTAGACTAGTTAGAAAATTACTGTTCAAATAATAGATTCATATGATGCCAACAAACTTTTTCAGAAACTATACCAATGGATCTAGTACTTTACCAAGCCACACCCTTTCTAAAAACAAACTTTAGACAATAATATAAGAACTGCCACAATACTATCAGTAATCCTGACAGAAGGCATAATTATATTGTTTAACTGGCAACCAGAGGCACGCCTTCCTATTAGAACTTGGCAGTCTCAGGAAACAGTCAAAATACCATTCTACCAAAATTTGAGGCTTTCTCCATGAGCTTAATTTAAGTCCAATTAATAAGTGTAAGACACACCCTACGTTAACAGACACAGATTTATTTAAACTAATCTCCCCAGGGGCAGGCTAATTCAGGAGTTAGCGTTATTAGAATCGTGTGAACAACCGGGTGCAGGTGTTCACATTACCAAAAGGAGAGTCAACTCTTCACCCATCTATTAACAGATATGGCTGGTGTTTTGTGAGCTAGTGGTTTTTAACGGGTGGGGCATATTTCGGGATGCTAATATGCAAAGCAGTGACACTGCAGATCGAAAAATAACGTGTTCACCTTTACTACGGGTAGGTGACCTCCATCATTCATCACTGAAAACAAAAGTCAAAGTCAGAGTAACTGCTGTATCACAAGTATCACATCATGCTACATGTGTCCTCCTGCCTCAGCATGTAACCTCTCAGAAGGAAATCAACACTGGATAGCAACTAACACTTTATAGGTAGTCCACAAACAACATACAACATCCTTCCAGCCCTGAATTAAGCACATGTGGCACAAATCTGTTCTATGTGTCCTTTCATTTTACATAAACAAGTAAAAAGCAAACGATGTTGCACTGTCTCATAAAAAGACTAATTTTAGAGAGTAATTATCACTATACTGTTGTGATTTGTCTGAAGAATTTGTTTAGAAAGTTTGTTTTAAATTGATTCTATCAGTTTCTCTACCACAAAATATCTATTGAGTTTGCATAAAAAAGTTGACATCAAAAGAAATTACAATGCATTCAAAAAAACAGTAAGTGACCACAAATCAGAATGAGTCCCACAGCAATCTGTCTTTTTGAAACAACTATTCCAGCTATCGCAAAGAAAGCAACAAAAAAAAAGCTTTGCAATTACGAAGTTAGTTTGAAGAAATACGTCACCTCAAAACCAAACAAAACATACCCCAGGAGAAATGCCATAAGGAGTGAAACTCAATGTTTAAGATGCTCTACTGAGAATACACTAGTCACCTATTCCTCAAGGAGTTCAATCCCAGACACAGAATATTCCTATCAAATGTAACTCCCTATAAGACATCAATACAGAGTAAACAGAAAAAGGTTATGCATACACCTGAGAAAACAGGAGCTGTTCATTAAAAAATATGCAAAATGAACTGTGAATAGCAATAACAGAAGTGAACTTGAGAGGAGGAACCATTTGTTCCACAATAACTTTCTTAGCATCACTGAAGTAAATTTAAGGATGAGGAAACAGAAAACAAGATAACCACCTTTGTATGCTTAACATAAGTTTTTCATTTTATCATTTAAGATTTCAAGCTGAGCGGTCTCAGATCAAGAGATAAAATAAGTTCTAACGAACACCACTTTCATTTTATTTTTTTACTTGAAAAAGTGAAATCAGTTTACTGAAACTACTCATCCATATACTTAAGCAACCATCAGGAATACGTTCATATTTACATGTTAGACCATTAGTGATCATATTCTTGTATGTGCATATGTATGCATGTATGTACACATACACACGTATGTATACTTTTTAACCTTTTAGATCTATTAAAGAGTATTCTCAATTCATAAACACTGTGCTGTGTGTATACATATACATACAAACACATTTTCCAGAGGTAATGTATTAATAACCTACTTGATGTTGGAAGAAAGGAAATCCTTCATAACCTTATTCCAGTGGCTACATGGCTGACAACAACTGTCTCTAACACCCAAATAAATTCCCTGAAAAGTGATTCGGCCCTCCAAGCCACTGAATATAACACATATTTATATTCTCTTCTATAAATAGAATGATTTATAAGAAAAGCTAGTAAATTTGTCGATAAGAAAATTTCACTGATATCAAAAGCCTCAGATGCTCTCCTGAGCTTACTGGGTCATCCAAACTAATGAGACGGACAGCATGATCACAAGACTGCAAGACCACATCAAGCTGAAAACCGTGAATCATTTAGACCAAGATTTCTCAACCTCAGCACTGGTGACATTTTGGGCCAGATAATTCTTTGTTGCGGGGACTGTCCTGTGTTATTGCGGAATACTTAGCAGCATCCCTCACCTCTACCCAGTAGATGCCAGTAGCACCCCCTTCCAAGGTGTGACAACCAAAAATATCCCCAGACATTGCCAAATGTCCCCTGGGGGACAAACTGTGGTTTATAAGTCTAACAACTTATTTAGTGTTTCAGTTTTCAAGAGAGTAAGTTCTGCAACACCAAGAGAGTTTCAAGAAACTTCAGGCATTCCAAATGGCTACTTTATATGAAACTTTCCTGGATGCCACAAAGTAACTGAAACTTTGTTACCATAGATTGCTAATTCTTCCACATGTGCATGATTAAACACTCTTGTGATGATGAATCTGGGACAGGCTGGGACAGATGCCAACAGTGACTGGGTTTTATAGCTTCGATGAATTACACCTTCTTTTAACCCTTCAGTGGACTAATCAGCCCTGCCAGAGTAACCCTTTCTTGGCAAACCATTTTCGCCAACACCTTCAACATAAGACGCTCTCCTCTGGGCTCTCACCATTCAGACACTGTGCCTGTCACTGCCCTGGGGTCAACTCTCACCCAAGGTCTCAGGCACCTTCTACTACAGGGCCAGCCTGTCTTTACCACTTCCCTTGGGCCCCTGCTCTCATCTTGACATCCCCTGCCCAGGTCACCTCTTGACCCCTGACCCCGGCCTGACCCCGTTGCCCCCTCCCCGCCCCCAGGGCGGTACCTGAAGTAGTAGACATCGCTCTTGCCGGCACTGAGCCCAGATTTTCGGATCACTTCCTCCTTCTTCCATCCGGGGGGGAGGGCCGGGCAGTCCATCCTCTTCCCGCTCTCCGTGGCCCGGGGTCCCCTGGGCCCCGGCCCCGCGCTCCCCGACGGGAAAGGGACCGGCTCCCGCCGGGGGGCGCCGCCGCCACCGCTGCTGCCGCCGCAGCCGCCGCCGTCGCCGCCAAGGCCGCTGCCGCCGCTCGGGGGACGGCCGCGGCCCCGGCCCCGGCCCCGGCCCCGTCCCCGGCCACGGCCCCGGCCCCGGCCACGGCCACAGACGCCGCCGCCCCGGCCCGCCTGCTTCCACCGCCCCCGGCCACGGCCGCCGCCCCGAGCGCCTTCCCTGCGCACGCTGCTCACCGGGGACGGGGCGAGCGCGCTGCCCTGGCCCCCCTGCTCTATGGCGGAGTCGCCGCCAGCGCCGCTGCCGCCCGCCGCGCTCTCCCCCTCCTCCTGCTCCGGGCAGCAGCGGCCTCCCCCCGGGTGCGCGCGCATCCAGCCCCCTCCCCAGCCGGCGCTGCGCTTCTTCCGTAACCGAGCCCTTGGAATCCCGGAGACCCGCCCCGCCCGCAGCGCGGCGCGCGGGGGACGCGCGCAAGCATCATAGAGCGGGCGCGCACAGAGCGGCCCTCCCGCCCGGGGCGTGGCCCCGGCCACCGCCTCTTAGGTCCTCCAAGCGCTCTGGGCGGCCATCTTGTCTCCGCCTCCTCTAGAACACGCCCCCGGCCCCACCCGCTCCGGCCCGGGCCGCGCCCTTCCGGCCCCCGCCCCCACGGGGCGCGCAGAACCCGGAAGGCGACTGGGACCCTGAGTCGGTTGTGGCGAATGTCAGAGGGACTGGTTTTACTTTGTTTCAAATAGAGTTACCGTCCCCCACTATGTGGTTTTCTCTGTTTGCTTCCCAATTAATGAACAAGAAACAAAATATTTCCATATTTTATATTCACTAATCCGACTATTCATTTAATGGGATCATAAACACCCCCTTTCCGGCCTCTCTGCGCCAAAGCGTGCCAAGGGAGCTCAGATTGAAGAAGTGAGTCAAAGTGTCCCAGTAGCGGGTATCACTATCCTCCAGAGTCCGGCTTCTGGGCCTTAGGACTGTGGATTGATTATCCTCCTGGAGCTCAGTAAAGCTATAGGAAGGGAAATGGTAACTTGCAACATTCCCTCCAGTTCTACAGCGTTTACCTCTAAATTCTCCTTAAAATGACCAGAATTGCTGAATCCACCAGAATTTACCAAATTTCTTAGGATGTTTTCTTAATTTGGACTTTCTTGTCTCATGGCCATCGACAAATATCAATGGCCTTTGACTTGGTAAATACTCCCTTATGTTGAAAGACCAACTTAACCCACTGTCACAAGCCTTTAGGAATGTGTGTGGAATTCATTTGGATCTGCCAACTCATTCAGGAGTGATTTTAAAGAATAATGCCAAATTGATTAAGAAAACTGATTAAATATTAAAGAAGCACATTTTCTATATGTTGCCTAACATTATAGAAATGTGCTATCAAAATTCAAGATGGTATATTATGAAATGTTTTGAAGACTGAAAAATGTAATGCACATTTTATCAGATTGATGATAAACTATCTTCCGTTTTTGTATACATAGGACCTAGAAGTTGAGGGCCAAGTTTAATGTGTAGAGAAAAAAGTTATTAATATGAAATCATGGAAAATCAAAATTTATATGATTTGCTTTGGAAATGCGTGAAGGCAAACACTAACTCACACACACAAACTTGTCTGTCTCTGAGTCTGACCTTAGACTTTTTTTTAACGCTCTTGAGATTTGAGATACACTAAGTTATAGCTTCCTCCAGGAAATCTATCTAGAAATGTATCCAGCAAAGTGTTGGAAATTCAAATCAAGTCCTCAGGAGAGAGGTCTGTTCTGCAGACATGCTTTTAGAAGTCACCTTGTGAAAGTGACAACTGAAGGAAACCCTGCAAATAAATAAGATCTCCAAGGAAGACCATGCATGGCAAAAAACAATAATAAAAAAATAAAAGAACGAGGACCAAGAACTGAATCTTAAGGAAGAGCTACAGTTAAGGCTCAGGTGAAGGACTAAAAGTCAGAGAAAAATGAGGTCAAAGTTTGGATGGCAAACACTCTGCAAGAGGAAGGACTTTTATTTTCACGCCTAGTTAAAAGTAAAGGATAAACATGAGCAAAAATCTCAGTAGAAATGGTAGTTGAGACAACAGATGGGAAAAGATATACTTTTGGAAAGTTTTACCTTTCCATGCTGTGTCTAACAAGGCATTAGATCAATTGATATAATGGATATAAAAGCCAATTTAAAGGAATAAGTCACTATGAATTTAAGGTAATTTGCTACAATCAGATTCCATTTTCTAAATCCCAATAGATATAGTTTAATGTTCCCTCAATTAAGAAAAATCTCATTTAGGCATTTTGAAAGCTCTTTTGGTCACACTTGAATTTTTCTGCTGTGATACCATAAAGCAGAGTACAAAAAAAAACATTTATTTATTCTCCCACTAAAAGAAGAAAACAGTCTGACTAAGGAAGCAGGTTAAATTCTCAAAGGGACTAGATTGAGACCCTAAAAGTATTGAGAACTAAGAGATAGATCCCTTTATTTCTCTTAAAATACTGGACAAATACGAAAGCTTTTATAATTCTGAAAAAAACGCATTTTATATCATTCCTCAAAGAAGAATAGCAACATTGCTTTTCTCAGGCAGTAAAGTTGTGACCAAATTTTCCAGGTTTCTTTCTCTTTCATTGGAAAAGCTTTTGCTGGTTTCATCTTATGGACAAAGGGAAAGACAACAAGAAGAGAAAATTAAGTATGAAATCTGGTCTATTAAATACACAATAGAGATTTAACCACCTCTACTCTCAGCCTCCCAGGTGTAGAAGCAGGTGCTGAAACACCACCTGTCACCCTGGAAGACTATCCCTTCTTTAAAAGGTTTTTCCCTGTATTGTTGACCAGGTAAAGCTGAGGTTAAGCCATTAAAGAAAGCATCATTTTCAAGAATAATAGGCGTTAGTTTGAATTTTTGTTATGAAAAATAGAATAAATTCAGGGAATGGAACATAAAAGAACTGTTGGGAGATAATGGCTGTTTTTAAGATCTTTATATTTTATGGACAAATGTGTAACCTGCATTTGAATTTTTGGGTATGATAAGATATTCAATAAAAGAAGGATTTATATGTTGGAAAACCTCACTTTTTCCAATGAGCATGTATGCATCCAGTGGTAACAGGGGCATCATTTTCCGTCTCTTATAGAGTCCAAACAGTATGGTCAGAATTTATTAAGATATCAAATAGGAGTATGGGCATAGCCAAAAAGCATTTTCCAACTCAAATTAGCAAGTTTTATGATTCACTGAGTTGGCCCAACTACTATTCACCTAATTCTCAACTAAAACAAAATGATGCTGGCATGATATGTCAGGAGGCCAAATGACACTTTCAAGTACATGCAGTATAAATAAAGATTTTTTTATTACCTTCCACTTGGAATGACTACAGAAGAGTCTTACACTGCATAGTTCAAAGTAAAAAGAGAAGAGTTAATTACTTGAAAGGCAAGTGAAAACAAGGAGGGGTAAATTTTAAACCGAGGGAAATTATTCCAGAAGATAATGTCTGGTATTTAAAAAATTCTCTGCTAGTTGTTACATTAAACATAGGTAAGTGGCCAGTATTAAGTATTTAGGATTAAGGGATGGAGAGATGCTTATTTGATTTAACTTCCTAAAAATAGAAAACACAGTCCTACCAATAGAAAGAAAATAATCTTATTGTTTCAGAGCCCTAAGATACTACTTAATATACTAAACAGTGGTTTTTAACCTCAATTCTGGCGCAAAATACCAGAATGCTAGGACACATGATCCAAGAGAAATAAGGGCTGGCTACAGCTGCAGTTCACCGGAAGGGGAGGAGAAGTAACGGAGTAAATCAGTAAATACACCATGCCAGATTTCTTGCTGTTGGTGGCTTTCCCCAAATCTCACATATGTCCCAGAAATGGCAGAGCTAGGACTAGAACTGAAGTCTCCTGACTCCAAGTTTAGAGCTTTATCTGCTTAGCCGCTTTCAAACTGCCCTATCGCTTCTGGTTTCTTCACCCTTGAATTCGCTGCTACTTCAGAGTGGAAAAACCTCCTTTGTTTCCACCCCTACCCCCACCCCAGCACCTTTCTTTGGCTAATTCCTGCTTATCCCTTAGGTCTCATCTTAGACATCACTTCCTCCAAAGAGCCTGTCCTGAGCTCCCCCAACCCCTCCACTCCCACACCCCACTAGGTTGTGTACTCTTTGCCACACTACCATTAGGTGTTTCTCCCACCCATTTATTGTACTTTATTGTAATTAGTTATTTAATTGTCTTTCTTCACCTACCAGCCTAGAAGGCTATTCTTCATGTTCACCGTTGTATCCCCACTGCTTACTGGACTGGCCTGGAACGTGGGAGGGGTTATTAATAGATACCTGATGAATAAATCTAATTAATACCTTTTGTAAAAATTGTGTACACTCAAAATAATGAGCAGCATATTTTCTTCTCAGTGAAAGTATATAATCACATGGATTACATAAAATCAGAATATTAACAGCTGTTCTAGTCTTAGAAAATGTGGGTAGGTTTCCATGTCCCAAGAAATATTTAACAATAAATCTGACAATTAAAAATGAGGCTTAAATTCCTTTTACAAATATGTTTGATTATTAGACAGTTATAATGTTTTCTTTAGAGTAGTCTCTTCCACAAGGATTGAAAGTAACTTTAACTATTTATCAGTTCCTCAAAAAGTTTGTGTAGTATGTATCGTAAGGGACTTAATTACAAAATGAGACTCTACTTCTTTGTTTGTGTGTGTGAGGAAGAGTGTCCCTGAGCTAACATATGTGCCAGTCTTCCTCTATTTTGTATGTAGGATGCCATCTCATTGTGGCTTGATGAGCAATGTGTAGGTCTGAGCCAGGGATCCGAACATGTGAACCCTGGTGCTGCCAAAGCAGAGTGCACACACTTAACCACAACTCCACCAGGCTGGCACCTGGGACTCTACTTCGTAACAACCATTCCTGAATTTCTATGTTTATCTACATGTGTGTTTCTGATTTTTGACTTCAAATAACTTGACGACTCCTAATATTCTCTGAAATTGTGTACACGCACATATATTTCAATGTGTTTTGTTTATTTTGGAATCTTTTACAAAGTTTTTCTGAATGTTTTCTTTTTGGCTTTACTCATTTCTAATTTACCCCTAATCTGTGATACTTTTTTATCATAGCTTAAAAAAACTAATAGAGAGCCTGTGATTTGGTTCAATGATCCCTATTCTGAAATACTTTCAGACTTTATATCCCAACCCTCAGCTACCTCAAGACTCCCCAGCAAGTTAATCACAATCGTATAGTTAATCTCGAGGCCTCATATTGCTTATCTCAATAATCTATTATTAATATAACACATTTTTCTGCATAGCTTGGAAGTCTGTCCTCTGAGGTGGAAGATGAGAACAGGAGTGATTTCAGCAATTTTCTCTGTCACCACTTGTCGCAGACACATTGGTTGGTCTAACCCCAAACCCATTGATTCTCCCTTGCCCACCTCCACCACAGAAACTAGAAAATCTAAATACTCACTCTCCATGGCTAGTTTGGGGGACAACAGAGGAGAGCTGGGAGTCGTTCTGAGAAAGTTTTTACTCCTCTATTTAAACAAAACAAAATAAAAACATGATTGGCACTGCTCTCTTCCCTTTGTTCCCTTTGTTTATGTTTACATGGATGTGATTTCTGGAGCCATGACAGCCATCTTGCAACTATGAAGCAAAGAACACAGATAAAAGGCAAACACCCTAAGAATAGCCAGAGGAACAGGCTGCATCCTGAGAGAGCCCGGGGATAAGAGGCAAACACTCTAACAGAGCCAGAGGAAGAGCCAGAGCCTGAACGACATTGTTGAGCAGCTGAACCAAGTCTTCCAGCTATTTAGCTCCAGACTTTTGTGTTATATGAGAAACTGGACCATTTTAGCATTAAATCACTGATGAGTTTTTAAATAACTGCAGCAGAAAGCATTCTTTACTGAGATACAATTTCTTCCCTCAGTGAACTGTGTATTACCTCACTGGAAATCAGGCAGCTCCCAAGCTTAAGATCCCTGGGTAAGAGACTGCAAGGAGTAAAGGGGAGAGACAAAGCAGACGAGAGTGGTTGGTAGACTTTGCCCCCAGCAGCAGCAGACCAAGAAAGGTCTCCCTTCCATAGTCTGATGGAAGGAAAAACATTCCAAGAGATCACCTCTACTTCAACTTTAATTTTTATCTCCTTGCTTGGTCCAGCTCCAGAGAGTATGGTCCAGTAAATTATCTTTGAACTCGATCATTTCATTGCAACTGTCCTCTTCTCTTAGTAGAGTAACAGGAAAGAGGAGGGAGAGCCCAGATCAGTGTTTCTACAACTGAAATAGCAGATGTATTCAGTTTGCCAATTCTCTACAAAGAAAACAAAATTTGCAAAAACAAAATTTTAACATGAAGTTTTCATTTCAGTAATAAACTTTTTATTATCAAGGAAAAGTCCTAACGCAAACATATAATGGACTGTCTGCATTACCACCTAGTATGTGAGTCATGCCACTTTGTTTCACTGCCCAAGATTGATCTTGTTAATAACAAGCAGTGCTACTTCGAATGACATTGACTAATGAAAAAGGAACACATGCCAACTTAATATGTGAATAATGAGGCTTGTGCTATATGAAAACCAAATAACTTCAGGGCACATCCAGTAAAAGCTTTGCAGTCATTCAATCAGAGAAAAGTGATGGGAAAACTTGTTACCCAAAAAATACAGTGGTATCCATAGGCCAAAATCCAAACTATCTGACAGGTGACAATGTCAGAAGGAAAAGTAGTTTTCTCATCAGTAGAATCTTGCTGTCTATTTTTCTGAAGTCCTTCCTGCTGAGAGACTGTTGCTATTGGTTGGAATATTTAGGGAAAAGAAAGCAAAACATGAATATACATTCCCTTCTAACGGTGGTATCATTTGTGAGTGCCAAAAATTGTCCCATTAAATATTATGTTAATGTTTTGGGGTTTTTTTTCTGAGAAGTTTAGAAAATAGTCAAATAAGTTAACCCTAAACTTAGAATAATAACTAGATTATAAGATCTGAATGTGTTACTGGACACATATATAGGTCCTTTATCTGCCACACAAAGAGGGCCAAATAAAAACTGGAACACCAGGCTATTGCAAGAAAAGTGTTTTTATTTCAGGTGACACCAGCCAGGAGACAAGAGTGAACCCTCAATTTCATCTCGTCTCTCCATCTCTCTGAAAGATGGGAGGCAAGGGGTTTTAAAGGTTGCAAAGAAAGTGGCTGCTGTAGGGAGAGGGAGCCTGTGGCCTTGCTGGTTGGTGCTTTCCCACTAGGCTGTGTTTGGCCTTGTGTGGCTGCTTTCAGAAAGGAGGATGGTGAGATAAGGGAATCCACAGATGGATGTCCTTGGTTGTCTGCCTCCATGGTGGATGGTGGATTCTCGTGCCAGGAAGCTGAGGAGTAAGCAGGGAAAAGGGATGAGTGTTTTTGGTTTTAACCCTATATATGCTGGGTTTATTGTAAGGGAACTGATATCAGGGACGATATCAAATGGTCTAATAAGATAGAAGGACAACATACTGCCAAAATATTTCCATAAAGTAAAGCAAGCTTTGACATTTCACTGGAGTGTTTATTGCAGGGGTGGGGGAACACAAAGAGGTGGTTAAAGAACAACAGTATTATTCAAGTCTAGTTTTTTCCTAACCTTGCTTTATCATGGAACAGATGAGATAAAGGAATAATCTCTGAATGTATTTTGAAATGTGAGCCTCTTGTGACCCTTATGAGAATGTGAATTTCTTTGCCAGAGGAATATCATTTTAGAGTATATGCTGTTTAATCATTTAAGATACACCTGAATGGGGGAGGGAGGGGTTTGCAAGTGGAACTTTTTGCGTGTCCCCTGCTGAGATAATTGAATTGTAGAAATAAGAGATAATCAGAATGTCAAGTTTTAATATTCCTTTTACTCGTTGGTACTTTGGTGTTGATCTCACGTTCATAACCAAAGGCAGATCGTGCCACATGTCATTTTCACACCCATAGAAGCAGCACAGTGCCCCGACTGACTTCTCTTCCTTGAACTAGCATAATATCATCACTTGATTGTGTAGCACAAGAGCCTGTCCTTCACTCACTTCCAAATGTTTTCTCTAACTATCATTTTGATCAGATCACACGATTCTCAGGTTCTCATGGTACCTTCTCACTGTATCTTAATCAGATAAAGTCTTTCAACTTCAAACTTCAATTTGATTACATGTCAAATGCTTCGCCAGGTTGGCTGAAGCACCTTTACTTGGTTTCCTCCTATCCTGTTTCTTTCACTGTTTATATAAAATAGATTTTTCTTAGAAGATATTATTTAACTCTTCAGCACTTATCTCCAAGTCTTTCTAGGGACATAAATGCCCTGCTTTCTGTGTATTGTACTATTTATTTATACTTTCAAGACATTCTTAAGATCTTTCCTGTCTATGTACACAGAGTTTCCAAACAGCTTTCTCGTGTTTTACTCTTTAATATGGGCAGCCTAGAATCTCCAGATGTTTGAGGAAAGCCCTGACATGGAAAAGCAGAGCAAAAAAAAAAAATGGAAAAAATAACTTTGGAAGAAACGAGCAATGAAAGAAATTGAATGAACTTTTAAAAAATCAATTAATAGACTCAGAGATTAATGTTCAGAAGATGTTTCAGGATGAACAAGACAATACTAAAAAGGAACAATCAGAGAATAAGAAAGATCTCTTAGAAATGTAACTATGCTAGCAGATTAAAAAAATAAATAAATGTAAGTATTGGAAAATTAGGTGAAGAAAATCTCCCAGGAGAAGAAAAAAGAACTAAGAAATTCAACATCTGACCAATAAAAGTTCCAGAAATAAAGAACAGAAAAAGCAAAGAGGAGTAAATTATCCAAAATAAAAATTAAGGAATTTTCTAGAGCATGAGTCTCCAGATTGATAGGCCCACTGAGACCCCAGCATAATGAAGAAAAACACAAACTCACCCCTACACAAAGCCTCACGAGGTTTCAGAACATTGTAGGTTAAAGTAGAGGTCCTGAAAACTTCTGGCGAGGAGAGAACCCACGTACAAATCATTGGCAATAAGAATAATTGAACTCAGAAAATTCACATACAAACGATCGGCAGTAAGAATACCACTGAACTTCTCAACAACACTTAAAGCTACAAGGCAAAGAAACAATGCCTTAAATTTTGTTTTTAATTATTTTCAAACTAGAACTCTGTACCCCATCAACAATCATTTTAAGCACTGCAAGATAGGCCTCAAAAAGTAAATTTTCCAAGGAGTCTTTTCCAGGAGGCTGCTGAAGAATGTGCCCTACCGAAACATGGGAGTAAAACAAGACTGAGGGACATGGGAGAATCCAGGAAAGGGGGATTCCAACAGCACAGGACAGAGGAAAAGGAATGCCAGGATGATGGCGGCCGGAGCTCCTAAGAGCTGTGCAGTAGGCCTAGAGAGCAATATTCCAGGTTGGGGGGAAGAGGACAGAGGTCATAGGAGGCATATCTCTAGGAAAAAAAAAAAGAAGGATTGGTTATCTCTGCTGATGCCTATGAAGAAGTTTATATTAGAAAGCTCTTGAAGACTGTGGAAAAAATCAGAGATGATTACATAGAACCCTAAGAAAATTTTAAAAAGAGGTAATCATTGACTTCAGGAAACAAAGAAACAAAATATAATCATGGTGATAATATTGTGCTATTATGTAATATGCAGTAATATTTGAGAGTTTTAACCAAAAATTGTGAAGGTGAATCTGCACTACAGGAAACAGCTAATAAAGCAGAAATTTGTTGCCTCTGGGGAGTGGGGCTGAGGAATAAATATGGGGCTGGGTCTGCAAATTTTCTTTATATACTTAGTATTATTTAACTTTTTGAACCATGTGCATGTATGATTTTGGTAAAAATATAACAATTTTTAAAAATTTAATGTGACTTCCTTCGGAAACTTCACTTAGCACCTCATGATATTAAGGATAATTACCATTATTTCCTGGGTGCCTATTACATGCCAGTCCTTGTGTTGGATACTTCACATGCATTGTATCTAGTCATTCGCAACACCATGCAAAGTAAATATCATCTCCAGTTTACAGATGAGGAAACTAAGGCATTGAGAGGTTAAATTACCCATCAGAGTTTACCTAACTGGTAAATTATAAAGCTGGAGTGTAGCCATCTGGTTTAAAACCCAAGCTCTTTCAATTACACATTGCAGTGAAATACAGCTTTACTTTTGTTTACATATAATTCTAATTTTTGCAGATGTTGCACGCATTGCATAAAGCCCTGTGTGGGGTTTATAGATATGTGGGTCAGTGTTGTCTGTTATGCTGTCATTCCTTAGGTTGATATTTTCAGCATGGAGCTTACTTGTCTTCCTCAGATTCCTAGTATATCATTTTGAATAACTCCTCATATTGTTTCTTCTTTAGCTGATCTGAGTTTCAGAGATTACCCTCAGCTCTAACTCTGAGCTTAGAGAAATTTTCAGCACTGAATGATAGCCTTGAACTGTTCAGAGTATTTGTTTGCATGTCTGATTGCTTGGTGTAGGAGAAGAAAAATGCTAGTTGAGAAGGTAAGATGTGTCTAGAAAGAATTTCTGTAGGCTGACTGACTAAAGAGCCAAATGTTATACAGCAGCAGCCTCAGGAGACAGAAAGAGCAAAGCATGCTCTCTTGATAAGAATTATGCCCTCATTCCTCTCCCTTACTCGTCTCCATCTATTAATCAGGGAGTAACGATTCCAGTATAGGGGTTTCATAACAGTAAAAGTATATGAAAATATTAAAGTAATGTCAAAAAATTTAGTGGGAAATATTTTTCTTTAAAAGACATGAAACAGAGAAATGTTTACAAACTTTTTTAAACCCGTAAAATATCTATACTAATTATATATGAGGAAGATAGTTTTTGGAATCTAGTTAACAATAAAAAGAAGACAGAATTATAAATTGACTTTTTTAGCATCTAAACTTAGGTCAGAAAGAAATGCTTTCCCAACCGTACACTTTTTGTCGTTTACACTAAAATAACATTTATACATCTATGTGGATATGCTATTAGCCGCTACAACTTGAAGAATACTGTAATTAACTGGTCCTGAATAATAAATAGCACTTGAGGATGCCTAAGGAAAAACATCCCAAACTAAATTACATTTTAGAGAGAAATGGAGAATTAATAGATGCATGAAAATATGAAAAGAGAAATTCGTACTTATTTTATCAAATATCTTCTGCAAGCTTTTCAAAGTTTATGACTATACAAATCATGATCTATCACAAAGGGAAAAAAAACAATTAATGAAACCACAAAAATAAAATGATAAATTTTACAGTTTTTAAAACGAATAGAAAAGTCATATGGTTCCCATATAGATGAGAAAATAATAACATTGTGTTATTTTTGGAGAAAAAGGAAAACAGAGACTTTTAAAAACAGAGTCCATTGGAAGTACTTTTGGGGTTCCCCAAATGCATAATTTCTTAAAAGTCCAAGTATGCAGCTTTTTGTGTGCCTTTAGAACAATCTCAAACTTCCAGAAAATTTGCAAGAACATCCTTTTCCTCACTATTTGAAAATAAATTACTAATATAGTACCCAATAACCTGAAATACTTTAACGTGTAATTCTTACAAATAAGGACATTCTCCTCCCTGATAACCACCATACAGCCGTCACAATCGAGAAATTAGCATTGCTATATTACTACAATCCTCAGGCCCCATTCAACTGCTGCACTTGTCCCAACAATGTCCTTTCTAGCAACAGGGTCCAGTCCAGAATCTCACAGCGCATTTAGTTGCCATGTCTTTTAAGCCTCCTTCCATTGTGGAACAGTTCTTCAGTCTTTCACTGACTTTCACAACCTTAAAGATTTTGGAGATTGTGGGTCGGTTATTTTGTAGAATGTCCTTCAATTTGGGTTTGTCTGATGGTCCTCAAGATTGGATTCAGGTAATGTTCGTCTTTGGCAGGAACATCAAAGAAGTGATGCTGTGTTCTTCTCATTACATCCTACCAGCAGACACAGGATTTCAATTTGTCCCATTACTGGTGATGTTAACTTTGATTGCTTGATTAAGATGGTGTCTGGCAAGGTTTTCCACTGTAAAGCTACATTTCTTACCTTTGTAATTTATACATATTTAAGTATGTGGCTAAAATTTTTTAAATGATAAAACACACTGGAATATGTTATAAATCAACTTTTAATTCATTGGAGGTCATTTCAAGTTATTGGCTTAACTCATTTTTGCATGGAGTTTAGGATGTTGCTCAGGTTCTTAGAACATAATTTTGAATGACTCTTCATATTGTTTTTTCTCTAGCTGAGCTGAGTTTTCTGAGCTGATCTGAGATACACTCAGCTATACCTCTGAGCTTAAAGATTTTTTAACACTGAATCATAACCCTGAAGTGTTCACAGTATTTATTCGCCTGGGAATAAAGCATCTGCATTCGTTTTCTATTGCTGGATAGCAAATTACCAAAAATTTAGCCATCTTAAAATAACACACATTTATTATCATCCAATTTCCATGGTGCATGGTTTAGCTGGGTCCTCTGTTCTTAGGCATATTCAAGGAGTTGAGTAGGGCCAGGGTCTCAGTCTGAGGTTTAGGTCTTCTTCCAGGCTCACGTGGTTGCAAGCAAAGAAGTATTCATTAGTTGCGGCTTTAGAATTCATGAAAGCCGATTTCTCCAAGACCAGCAGGACAGTCTCTGACTTCTTCTGATCTCCAGACTCTCTTATAAAGGGCTTACCTGGGTAGATCAGGCCCTCCAAGGATAATATCCCTTTGATTAACTCAGCGTCGACTAATCAGGGACATTAATTACATCTGCAAAATTCCCTCTTGTTTGCCATAGGACGGGATACTTGAACTTCTTGTATTGCTTCACTGGCTTTTGAGTTTGTCGCTCTGATCTGACTCAGCTTTTTTCTTCAATTTTAATTTGGGTTTTTGCATGTTGGAACACATAAAATTGTACAAGTAAAAACATTGTTACAACATGTGTGCACCATTGTGAAATATCAGACGAGGTTTGGGTATGTCTGCTTTATGCCTGCTTTGGAGTAAAAGTTGTGCAATAGCAAGTAAACGCACAGCATATTGAATTGTGATACTTTCATATTAAGTAATTTTAATACTTGTAGATTTTTATTGATTCTTGCCTGCCTATTTTGGTAAGGAATAAGACCAGTTATTAGATATTATTAGTGATTCCACTTAAAGGCAAACATTTATTAACATCCTCTCAAGCTTCTGTATCAGTTTAGTTGACGAATATATTCAGTTTATATTGGGCATTGATAAAAAAAAATCTGAAATTGCTCATCTGTATGAATCTGGAATTTCTGAAAACTGCGTTCTGAACAAGGCATAGAAGTGAATGCTGAGGTTGATAGATCGGCAACAATCATCCACAAAACTTACATGGCAAGTCTGTGGTTACTATTCTCTAGTGACATACTCGTCCATAAGAATTAAAAATGTAACCTTATAAAATAAAATATGGTCATAAGTTTCTGTTTTTATCTGCAGCAGGGGCAGTGATTGAGGTGGATGTTTTGAATGAGATTTTGCCTGATTAAAGAGTCTTTTGCTTTAAAAAAAAGTTTAAAAGCCACAAAAAAGGTTAAACAAGATACTATTGGGAAGGATGGATCTATAGCTGATTAATGAATCCAGGAAATTCAGGAGCCTAATCAAGTAATAATTTAATTCAACTCTTTCTTTAATAGGACTTAAAGAGCTGCTATATAATTTGACTATTTGTGTATTCACCCAGTCTGATAACAGGACTACTGACATCACTTCCTCCAGCTATAGCTTTGTTGTACATGATCAGGACCCTGTTTTTCACATTTTCTTACAGAGACATACAATAGCTCATCTTGTGTTGCCGAGTAAACCTTATATCTGAATCAATGTCTCCTACCACCAAGATCTGACTACATGCATTTTATCAGACAAGGTCAGTTCTTTCAACTATCAGCTATAGTTTTGTTAACTGTAGGCTGCATAAAGTCGATGATACAATTTTCCCAACATAGTAGATTCCTCGGTATATGCCTCCTAAGTGACAAAGATTTCCTCTCCTAGAATGGGGCCAGGAAGGACCTAAATCTAAACATCCTAAAGTGTTACGTTTCTCAAGATATTTTTCCCCTCAATCTTATTAAGGTATAATTGAAGTATACCAAACCACATACATCCAGAGAGCACAATTTGATCCATCTTGACATACGTACATACCATAACCAAGATAATGAACATTTCCATCAGCCTCAAAAGTTTCCTTTGCCTCTTTGTAATCCTTCCCTGCCTTAACCCCCTCCCCCAGAGAATCACTGAGCTGCTTTCTGTCACTATAGATTAATTAAAATTTTCTGGAATTTTAGATAAATGGTATCATCCAGTATGTGCCCTTTTTTTACCTAGCTTCTTTCACTCAGCTACTCATTTTAAGGGACATCCATGATGTGGTGAACATCAGTCATCGGTTCCTTTTCATTGCTGAGTAGTATTCCACTGAAAAGATGTATCACAATTTGTTTATCCATTCATTATTGATGGACATTTGAGTTGTTTCCAATTTTAGACTATTACAAATAAACTTGATATAAACTTTCACATCCATGTCTTCATGAGGGCATATGTTTTAACTTCTCTAGGGTAAATAGCTAGGAATGGAATGACATATGGTTGGTGTCATGTTTAACTGTTTAAGAAACTGCCACAGTGTTTTCCAAAGTCACTGCACTGTTTTGCACTCCCACCAACAGTGTATGAGCGTTCCACTTGCTCTGCATCTTCATCTACACTTGGTATAGTCAGTTTTTAGAAGTTTAGTCTTTTTTTTTTTTCAAAGATTGGCCCCTGAGCTAACAACTGTTCCCAATCTTCTTTTTTGTTTTTGCTTTTTTCTCCCCAAATCCCCCCAGTACATAGTTGTATACCTTAGTTGTGGGTCCTTCTGGTTGTGGCATAGAAGTTTAGTCTTTTTAATGGGTGTGTAATGGTTTTAAGTAACATTTCCCAATGACTAATGATGTTAAGCATCTTTTTTTGTGAAGTGTCCAAATTTTTGGCCCATTTCCTTGCTAGCTTGCCCAGTGTGTTTTTAATGAATGTGTCTGGGAAAGATTTGGCATTCAAATAACTCATTTCCTCATGTTGAACATTTTGGCTCAGGAAATGATAAGTCAACCACTTCTATCACCACCAAATTGAGGGGACAGCTACTTTCCTCTCTGTACAACAAGAATCTGCTCTGGGCTGCTTGATCTGATCACCTCGGATGTTAGATATCCTCTGCCTTTATACTTACATCTTTCCAGCCAGGGCATCGCTGCCTGTTAAAATGTTCAGCTACAATTTGGTGCCCTCTTTATTTCACACACCCTGTGATATTGTTATTGGAAACATGAGCACTAGAATTGGTACAGGGGCTTTTGAAAGCCTCCTTGCAATCAGTGTAGAGTGGGAGAACGGTTTTTTTGTGTTTTGTTTTATGGTTATCCTTCTAGGGAGAGCATGATCAACTTAAATGGAAAACTTTTCTCTAACTGTTGTCAACGAATATTATCCATAACCAATCTATAAATGAAAATTTGGGTGAGTTTATTCTGAGCTTAAATCTGGGGATTATAACCCGGGGCCTTTCTTCCCGAAGGAAGAAAGGGCACCAAAGAAGTGGGGCGCACAGAGTGGTTATATACCCCCAGAGAGGATGTTTCACAAAGGATTGAAATGTCCCTTTTACAATAGTCGCTAGACTGCTCTGTCGGCACGGCGATTGATGAAAACAGCAGGTAGGTCTTCTGTCTCAGTGAACACAGCAGGGTGGTAGTCTGTTGTCTCCAGCTGAGTGGTCACAGGTGAGCTGGGTGGTCAAAGGTGCGTGCAGCAATCAGTTCCTAGCCTAAGGAAAGATGCTTATCCCTAAGGAAATGCCAATGTGGGGAGAAGTTGCACCTTTATCTCAAGGTCCTTCGTTCTGGCCATAGGAAATGTCTAAGCAGATATACAACATGTGCTCAATAGCCACAGTCAGGCCCTTTTGGAAAAAACAAAGTCAGGCCGAATTAGGTTTATACCAAATGGCTTCCTCATATACTCCAATATATCCTATTGCTTGCCATTTTTCTTTGTCACTGTATTAATAAATAAACAAGATATTGCCAGTAGAAATCTAAGGGAAGTCTTATATCTATCCTGAGACTAAGCATTATCTAATTAAAACAAGAGCAGTTAACTGAAAAGCAAGCTCTCTTTGCTCACTACCACTCTCAGGGTAGATATTTTGAACTCTGTAGGCAGCAACTAATATGTCTTTATTGTAAATCTTAAATAGCTGTCTCCTAGCTGAGTTGTGTGCATAATCGGACTTGAAATCAATACTGCCTGATAAAACAAAATACAGATAAAAAGATGAAGTCACATCCAAAATAATAGTGGTTACCCGTTTTCCCAACTATTGCAGATTGGGGGCGGGTAGTGTTAAATATTTGCTCTTAATATATTAAGAATGAAGAGGACTTCTGCTCTACTGTCCCAGAGGTAATGTATTTACCTTCTTTCTCTCTGCATCCTCTCTTTGCTCTTCCCCAAGGCAAGAACAGATCTTTATTTAATTAGTGAGGAGGAGAGCCTGACAATCATAAAGCCAGGTGGGCTCAGCCTTTATAATCCTTTCTGGACCACCTCGCCTGAGGCATTGTGGGCTCTCTGCGCTTCCAGGTTCTCATCAGAAAACTGTCAGGTGTGTTTGGCGTCCTGCAGGCTCTGACAGGCCTCTGTTCTCTCAGAACCAGCTTCTTACCCTGCTACTGGTGGAAAAGTCAGATTGGCTGTTCACACTGGGCTGTTTCTCTTCAGTTCACGGTGGGTAGGGCAATGCAGGAAATAGAGAAGAGGCCTCTGAAAAAAGCTTTTGCCTTCAAACCTAGTTTCACCGCTAATAAAGTTGAGAATCAAAACATCTTCTATCTCCTCGGGTCTATTTCTGAGTTAGTAGAATCTGGAGTGGATTTGATTTGAGCTATGGGCTTTGAGATTCAAAAAAAAAAAAAAGCTTGGATTGATTTATGAAAATGTGTGGCTCTGTTCTGTGCCCTTCGGGGACGCATTGCCCAGTTCAGGGGACACATACATGATGTGGTTCATGGCAAGCTCTGTTTTTGCCTCACCCTCTGTATATTCCTTCAAGACCAGACTCTCATCTTTTCCCTGATACTTAACTGAGATACTTTGTAAAAGGGCTCGGTGTTACACAAGCATTTGCTGAGACTTGCAAAAACAAAGGAAAGCGCAAGGAAAAGAAACAGTAAACTTCAAGGTACAAAGGGCTGCTTTGAAAGCATTAAATAGAGTTACAGTCTGATAACATGATGTTAATGTGAGAATCTACCTCAGCAATTTTTCCTGAATAACAGATAAAGGTGACGCAGGAAAAGGGTGACCTTACTGGAGCAGGTATTTAATGCCAGCAAATCTGGTTTTTTTCTAAAGCAAATGCCTCCTACTTTTATTTATTGAGTTAAAAACACATTTAGCCAGGCTTGGTGGTCTAGTGGTTAAGATTTGGGGCTCTCATTGCATGGCCCGAGTTCATTTCCTGGCCAGGCAACCACATCACATGTTAGTTGGTTTTCATACTGTGGTGACTATGTGTTGCTGTGATGCTGAAAGCTATGCCACTGGTATTTCAAATACCAGCAGGATCACCCATGGTGGACAGGTTTCAGTGGAGTTTCCATTGTTTTTTTTTTTTTGAGGAAGATTAGCCGTGAGCTAACATCTGCTGCCAATCCTCCTCTTTTTGCTGAGGAAGACTGGCCCTGAGCTAACATCCGTGCCCATCTTCCTCTACTTTATATGTGGGATGCATACCACAGCATGGCTTGCCAAGCGGTGCCATGTCCGCACCGGGGATCCAAACCAGCAAACCCCGGGCTGCCGAAGTGGAACGTGCGCACTTAACCGCTGCGCCACCAGACCGGCCCCTGGAGTTTCCATATTAAGACAGAGTAGGAAGAAGGAACTGGCCCCCCACTTCTAAAAAACTGTCCGTGAAAACCCTATGAATAGCATCTGAACATTGATACAGCACTGTAAGGTGAGAAGGTGAGAGAATGGTGCAAAAAGACCCGGCAGGGTCCTGCTCTGCTGTGTACAGGGTCGCTAGGAGTGGGAATCAACGCGACGGCACTAACAAAAAAAACACATAATATTCTTATAGCATGCATTTTTCTCCTTACACTGTATATTCCTTGTGATCAGGATTGTAACGATAGTGGTTTTGCTGAGCACAGTACTTTTTAGGACTTTAACCTCCATAATTGATAAAGGATTACCATATTGCTTTTATATTTCAAGGGAAAATTTATTAAATTACAAAGAGAAAAATTAAATGACCTGGTTGGAAATCATGGGCTTTCAAATTCTACTATTTCTTGAAATTTGCCTCAGATATAGGAAAACAGATCAATAACAAACTACAGTTGACTTTATCCTTCTTATGTTCAAATGCCCATGATAGTGAGTCAGAGAGGCACACTGGAGGCACAAACTCACATGAAGTGATCTGAGAACTCAATAATTTTCGGTTTTATCATAAATTTATTACCTGTGAAAATGTGTGTCAAATGCTGGATCTGGCCATTCAAACCTTCCCTGAGGACAGTGGACTAACTCTGGTGTGTAGGATTACAGAGGCTTTAGCCCCGACAGACAGTTTGGGGGCCTTCTTAGCTCTAACATTCTGGTACAATTACCCGGAACTTTGTAATTACAGTCTTTTCTCTGATTGAAACTTAGTAATACTTCCTCATATAATTCATTTGAATAGAAAGCTTGAATTAAATAGGGTGCATAGACTTGCTATCAGAACGGTTCAAAAATCTTCTCAGATTTGTGAGCTATGAGCCTTGCCACCTTCTTACTTTTCTTAAATTCTACCAGTGAGATTCTGTTTGAATGGACACACAGTAGATTCAAGCCAATGTCCAAGAGGGTATTCTTCCAACACTCAACAGAACAAACAAATTAATTTGTTGCCTATTTCAGCTACAAATTATGCCAGTATCCTCTTTAATAATTGCAAGTCTAAATTTTTAGACTATTCCTCTACTAACTGTTTAGACTGTGTTAGTGTCTTTGTAATGAAATCAGTTGAAAAATGATGCTTATTGACAGTTTATGTTGGCCATTTATTGGCTGAACTAAGGACTAAACTGTTCAAGCTTAACACAGATCCTAGTTGTTGATGATTTTACAAAACCTGGACCTCAGTGAGCAGGAATGATTTCCTGACAGATATTTCAAATAACGTAAATACAATTTTAAGCCACCTATAATCCTTGTACATTTTCTTTAAATTGTGTCACTCTTTCTAAACTTGTATATTTGTTTATACTCTGCACAAGTGGTGCTTTAAATATATTTGGTTCTTGGAACTGCACTCTTCACAACATCCGATCACACTGCGGGAAGGATAAACGTGAGCAACCTGAGAGGCAGACTCTGTCTAGGAAGACAGGTTGCTGAGATTAAAAAAGCACTGGTTTAGCAACCAGGAAACCTGTTTCTGCCAAACAGCTCAATGACCATGAACAAGTTATTTAATCTTTCTGGTTTTTGTAAACCTCATCTGTAAAATGACCCAGTTCTGAATATTTGAATATATGCTGTTTTAAAATACACTGGCATTTCTTAGAAAGCCCTTTCACATATACTTTATCAGTTTATCCTCAAAAGAATTCCTCAAGTTGACAAGGCAGGTCTTTAGAGAATAGGTCTAGAAATTGGGTGTCATTTTTAGATGCGGTAGCTAAGGTTGTGGGAAATTAAGAGCTCAACAAAGATTATCTATCTGATAAATAGCAGAAGAGGAACAAGAACTCAGGTCTTCTGATCCCAGCAAATATCTGTGTAGGCCACAAAAAGACACAAGAGAAAGCATAACTTCTTGGAGTCATGAATTCTAAGTATGAATTCCTTCTGCTCATGATACTTCCGTTAGTTACTCAAACCACACTAAACTCAAACTACAAGTAAATAACAGAAATAAAAGTAACAAAA